>NW_024582435.1:1907904-2021220 GCF_018398535.1 Haplochromis burtoni
ATACATATGCGTACCGAACCGAAAGCACTGTATCGAACGGTTCAATATCGATACGAGTATCGTTGCACCCCTAGTATTTACCCGACGAATGGTGCATCCCTGTGCCCGTCTAGCCAGTCGAAGTCCAAACGCAATATTTAAAATTCATTGTTTAGAAAAGTGTCTGCAAAACTATTCAATGTGAAAGTCACTCTTATTCCAAACAGTGCGGTCTCGTATCGAACCACGAGCCTTAACGATATTTTCTTCCTCCCACTCGGTGCAGTTGTGACAGCCAACACCTTGAACAGCCCTGTGTACATTACCATATGTTTACAGCATTAATCTGGCTGCTGGAGCCACAGCTGTGCTGGCAGAGAGACGTACTCGATTGGTGCTTATGAGTTCAAGTGTGCGATTGGCTTCGTTGTCTAAATGAATTACATTTCAATCAAATCACATAATTAAACGAAATAAATAAATAAACAAGAAATCCCAGTGTTTGCTATGCAGCGAGATGGTGTCGAGCGTTGTTACGATGCTTGTTTTATTCATATCATTTAGCACCAAAGACTCCATTGATTCAGTCACTATAATTGACAGTACTGTATATTGAGGGTGCTTGTTTGCCTCAGGC
This sequence comes from Haplochromis burtoni, assembly GCF_018398535.1. Lineage (NCBI taxonomy): Eukaryota > Metazoa > Chordata > Actinopteri > Cichliformes > Cichlidae > Haplochromis > Haplochromis burtoni. The sequence goes on from NW_024582435.1 coordinate 1,908,521, forward strand.
CGACTCAAACCGTTAGACCCAGGATCCTTGTTGTGAGGATCTCCAAGACGCTGAGGATAAAGGGCACGATTCAACGTGACATCCAGAAGCGGAGGACTGTCTCCTTCACTTTGATCTACCGGGAGGTTTGAGAGTAGACATGTTGGTCTGCCACTTAGTCTAGTATTCACTACACAGAAATAAAAAAGACCTGAAAAGATGCAGTAAGTAGCTGCGTACTCCCCATGCATAAATTATTCTGACAGCAAATTCTTCAAAAGATTGTTGAAGCGATTCCAGGATAGAGCTCGTCTTTTCAGTGCTTGAAAGAACAGGTAGAGTTTCAAACAGAGACAAAACCTCTCAAAGTTCGCTCTGCTGCAGGGAACGTCGGTTTTGTCTGTCACGAGATGAAAGGGAAGCAGCGGGGCTTCGATGAAGACTCAGCACGCCACCAGGAGTTAACCAGGCCATTCCTCCAAAGCTCGTGTCACCAGAGAGATTAATTGGCTTGGGTCTCTTCAGAGTATTACTGATTGGCTCTCACAAACACAGAAGCTTTTATCTCATTGGCTCAGGCACTGCCACGGGTAGAATGAAAGACTGAGACCTTTCAGCGGCCCCAAAGTCCGAGTTAATGTCTGACAGCGCTTTCACAACTCTGCTGTCTGTTGCTTCATCATAATGTTAGAAATCCAGACTCTGCTTTTTGCCACATGTATTCCACGGTACTCTCTGTTTGCATGCGCGGCGTGCAGCGTGTGTTATGTTAAAGCGAGGAGCGGGGTGTTGTGTTCTTCCACTGTTGCAGTTTTGGTCTCAGTGCACGAGACTGCAGCATCAAGCTCCAGGTGTGAATCCCGGTCTGAGGTTACAGACACTGATAGTGAGCAGCGAGTGTGTGTGACGTGCAGGTAATTAGTATACAGAGAGGATGTCATGCTTCAAAACAAATCAAACTTTGATTGCATGCTATCGCTAACAGTCTGCTGTGCCTTCTTCTTTCTGCCTGAACACAAATATTGGAGCTTGTGCCTCTTGTGATGCTATTAATTGTCAGCCTTCACATGATAAAGACACATTTACACTTGAGCATGAACTGCTTTTATTGCATAATATCAATATAATATATCCAAGGTCTGTGGGGAAAAGAAACAGAGAAGATTACATATGAATCTCACTGTTTCCATACAGATTAACAGGGTAAGCAGCAGCTAGTTGCTGCTAATCACAATCACTTGATTAATTAATGATCATCAAGTGTAATAAGAGCAGAGCTTTTGGCAGTTTTCTGGTTTGGAGCATTCATGTATGTGTTGATGAAACAACACAGGACTGAATGTTCCAGAACGTTCGCCCTAAAGTCAAACCGTGCAAACTGCAAACCCCAGAACTCAGACTCTGCAGGCTCGGTTAGCATGTTAACGTTTATGCAATCTGAAGAACACTCAAGTACGACTTGTTTGGAAGGACTGCCGGAGAGAAACTCCTCTGTCTAAAAAGAAACATGGCAGCACAGCTTAGGTTTGCACAGATGTACCTGAAAACACAAAATGTGTGTAACAGTGTTGTTTGGACAGACAACAGCACAGTAGAGATGTTCGACCATAATGCACGGCACCATTTTTGGCAAAAACCAACCACACGTGTCAGGAAACACAGTGTGTTGGATTGGCCCAGTCAGGTTTTGACTCCAACACTGTAAAACTCCACAACAATGTGAGAAAAAGACATACAGAAATGAGTTACTTGAAGAATAAATTAGTAAGTAACCAAGCACCAAATCTAATATTTCATCTTATTTATGCCCCATATGAGTCAGATCTCTTTGGGAAGTAAATATATTGAATCTTTGAAATCTACTTTTACATCCCTGTAAAGTACACGTCTCAAACCATCAACATTTGCAACTGAATCAAATTTACTTACAGAATCTTTCACAGATAAAAATCACACACACTTCACAATAAAAGTATAAAACAACAAATCCATTAAAAGCTTGTCTGTATAATTGTATTATAATATATAATGGTGTTGTAGAAAGGCATGTTCAGTATTCTTTATTTGGCCTTTGTTATATTAATGATGGGGTGGACTCCAGCTGCATGTTTGCTCGTTCTTCTTCTTCTTTCTTGGGTTTCAAGAAGAAGTCGACAATCTAACTCAGTAGAAAACATCACATGCCGCCACCACACTGATGCAATAACAGCTACTCATTTTTGTGTTAATAATCAACCAACCTTCTTACTTTTATTAGAGGGTACGCTCATACAAGTGAGTCCTGTCACAACTGTTTTTCACATTCAGTGCAGCCACGTGTCCAAACAGACTGCAGGTTTTCTTTTCAGATGTTTGGAGAATCACTCTGCAGCTTGCAGATTTAGCCCTGTTGCATAAAATTCAACTTTCCCAGCCTCTGACCTGTTACACATCAAGAATCAGTCCAACACCACCTGCTTCATTGCAGTGTCTCGAGAAGTGATTCATTCAGGGTGCAAAATATTGTTGCAGTGCTCCGTGGCCACATTTGAAGACTCGAATTCCCTGAAATCGAACACAGACGGGTAAAATCTACAGACACAAACACAAGGGGCCGTAAACAGCACATTTTAACAGTTTTGGAACTTGCATGATCACAAATCAGAAGAATGTGAAACTGAGATCATTTATTAGTGAAGGTGGAGTCAGGGCAACTTTCAGCAATGACCTCACGTTCACCTTGAAAGTAGAAGCAGGTGAGATAAGTGCAGAGAGGCTGAAATCCTCTCTATGCAGCAAGGTCCAAAATATATTTTCATTTTAAATTGTAATTAAGACAAAAAACCCTGTAGCCTGCTGTAATAAGGACACAGCTACAGGAAGCATAGAATATATGAAACATAACATGCAGTGATTCTTCTTCTCTGGAGTTTCTCAAGATGAAAGATTTCAGAGGTATGAATGTTATCATCCTTCATCTGCAGCTGGTCTGAACAGAAGGAAACTGAGGTTAGCATAATTCCCTCACAGCGTTCTGGTTGGTTCTGCATCTTCACCCATCATGTATCTTCTCACCGCTGACCACCCAGCAGCGCTCCACACCTGAAACTTTGTCTTCTCTCGGCTCGTGTTGAGCTTTGCACGGGTTTGCTGGACTCATGCAGACGACATGAATACCTTATATATCAGCTCCACTGACAAAAATAAATACTTTGATTTGGAGTCTGGAGATTTGCATCTGATGGAGCTCAAGGTTCATCCTGGGGACACGAACAGTATTCAAAGTGACGTCTCAGAAAACCCAGAACAGAGCCAGTCTGTGGAGTCAGATCCCACTGACGGCAGAAAAACACCCAGCAGACCTGTGGATACATCAAAAACAGCATTACTCATACCTGCGTTGTTTTTCAGACAAACTTCAAGTCCCTATAAAATACAGAAAAAGACAACAAATGAACAGGATTCACTTATTAACCTAAATATGACCTATTTTGTCTGCCTGTTTTTTGGTGTTACAATATTTACATCCTCACTGTGCACCTTCACCGACTGGAGCCATGAATCTGTCCTTCTGTGGTACGGTGGCCTGAGTGGCTAATGTAACACTGTCTGACACCACATCAGCAAATACCAGTGGTCCCAAACTTATTTTGCTTGCCCCCCCCCTCCCCCTTGTTTTACAAGAATAATGTTCGCGCCCCCCCTCCCGCCCCGCGTGTGCACGCACGCACACGCACGCACACATCCTCCAGCCACACACACACATTATTGTCATTGTTTTACCTGTAGTTGTTTGTTTTTTTTCCTGTGTAATAATATTCAACACTGCTATCAATAATTATTTTATTAAAAAATGCTTCTCTGTGCAAAATGGGTTCAAAAACATAAACAGCTGTGGGATCCTGTTTGTCCGTGATTTGAAGAGCCCAGCTGCTCCCGACTCAGGGAAAACCAACCCTGCAGGGAGACTATGGGCTCAAAATGTGGTCATAAATATTTTGTACTTGCAAAAAAGATTTGTGTGTGTAAAAAAGATTTGTGTGTGGACTTAGAAAAAAACCCCTGCAAGTTACAAGTACGAATTTTGACCCTATTTTTCTTCCTTTCATCTGATTGGTCAATGTCATGTCAATCACAAATGTAACAATCCAATCAGAGAACAGATGGGGTTTTTTGAACCGCAGCTCCTTGAAGGGTAATCTCTATATAAATATCCGATAGCAGCTAGGTCCCCTAACTTTCAGCAGCTGTTGAAAGGATAAAGTTGTGGTATGTCAGTGGTTAGAAATACCATCATTACTTTAGGATTAGTTTAACACAAAGTCAGGGCTGACCCAGGACCATGGCTGTGAGTCACAGTGCGCAGCATAAAGGTCCTTTCACATCGGACGCAGGATGTGCTGCTAATGCTAACTAAAAGCAAAGGATCCAGAATTTGTTGCTGGCTGCTGGGCTCTGTGTGCAGCAGCTCTGCCTGTACTAGATGCACCTGCTCCTTGTCTTTTCTATCTCTGACTTTATGTCGTCTATAAGAGTTTCTGGGTTTTTTTTGCTAGTTCTTCAAATGTTCAATAAAAACATGTATGCTAATTCATAACGAAGAAAGCTTTGTGATGAAGACTGTCATTTCCAAAACACTGCCCGCCCCCACCCCGCGGTCCGCAGCGCTGTGGAAGTCCCTGTATTAAACACGTAGACCTGTGACACAAAAATCACCAAACTCGGACGACCACAGACTGTTTTCCTTCGTGGTGATGAAGGAAAACGCTGGGTTGGCATGTAAAAGGGCATTTATTCCCTTCAAAGACCTGCAATTCAAAAAAGCGCCCCTCGACAGCCAAACCCATCTGTTCTCTGATTGGATTGTTACATTTGTGATTGACATGACATTGACCAATCAGATGAAAGGAAGAAAAATAGGGTCAAAATCCGTACTTGTAACTTGCAGGGTTTTTTGGCTAAGTCCACACACAAATTTTTTTACACATACAAATCTTTTTTACAAGTACAAAATATTTATGACCACATTTTGAGCCCATAGCAGACCTACCTCAGCACCTGTGCAGGTGAAGCCAAAGGGAACATTTGCTTCACCATGTTTTCTAGTCTTTGGCTTAGAATGAAGTTGGTTTGGAAACATATTCAGCGATGCTTCATCTCCTGCTTTGCGTTTCTGTAGTGTCCCGTGCTAGCAGTGTCTAAGCCTTTTGTTTTGTTTTTTCCCCCCCTTCCCCCCCCCCTCCCCGCCCGCCATGGCTCTGCGCCCCCCCTAGGGGGCGGGCCCCACACTTTGGGAAGGTCTGGCATATACCAAGGCTCAGCAGGCTCTCCACAAACATGTTAGTTTGATGCAGGAAATTAACCTGCAGGTGCAGGCGTGAAGAAGAAAGAAAAGAAATAAATCAAATGTATTTTTTATGGAAAACTGCAGGTAAGCAACATTTTGCTGGTGCTGTCTTTGCTTCTGGAGAAGAACTGAGCCAACGGTCCTTCATGGTCCCTTTCATAAATATAATACTCTGGGTTCGGTTTGCTGAAACACCTGTTTTTGTTTTTTTCCGTTCAGCTCATTTATTTATTTGTGGTATACTTTTATGTTTTAAATAACTAATTTGTTTTGGGCAGAGTAAAAGCAAAACCCTGTACCCGTTCGACTACCCGTTCGCTTTCAGCCCACTAATGCTCAAAGTGCATCTGCCGCTCTCCAGGTCCAACAAACAATATGAGGAGTGATAAAAAAGTTCTGGGAGTTGGTCCAGAATCCTAACCTGATCTAAATATACATAAAGTCCTGCAGGGCTGCTTTTTTAAGATCGCTCCAAATTAAGTATATTCATAATTTAGTTCATTTACAAACGATTAGTTTATGATGGTTACAGGAGTAACTATGTTTGCATGAGTAGATTTTTAATACCTGCTGTAATCTGTTGAATCCACCGGCGTATCTTGGTTACATTTACCTAAGGTGAAGAACTACTAGCTTCTGATTGGCTGATATATGGCATGTGATTCAGAACCAGGAAGTGCTGTGTGGAAAAGAGCAAATGCCCTGATTAGGAAAGTCATTAACCTCCCCTCTGCTGTCTTACTAAGTGTGATCCACCACAAAAAATCTTTTTCTGTGTGTGTCTGAAAAAACACAAAAATAAATAAATAACACTAAAAATATAAGTTTGCACATGAAATTTGGGTCAGTCTGAAACAGAACATGAGGTTAACTCTCTGCGTGGCTTTGACGACACTGAAAGTGCAAAAAGGATGAATTATGTAAAAATAGTCCCGCTGGAAGCAAACAACACAACGAGACGACCGTGAACACGAGATCGCCCAAATGTAATCATTTACATTTATTTATTGTTCTTATTGTTGTTGATGATGTTCAATTCAATTCAATTCAATTTTATTTATATAGCGCCAAATCACAACATAAGTCGCCTCAAGGCGCTTCATAGATACAGAGAAAAACCCAACAATCATATGACCCCCTATGAGCAAGCACTTTGGCGACAGTGGGAAGGAAAAACTCCCTTTTAACAGGAAGAAACCTCCGGCAGAACCAGGCTCAGGGAGGGGCGGGGCCATCTGCTGCGACCGGTTGGGGTGAGAGAAGGAAGACAGGATAAAGACATGCTGTGGAAGAGAGACAGAGGTTAATAACAGATATGATTCAGTGCAGAGAGGTCTGTTAACACATAGTGAGTGAGAAAGGTGACTGGAAAGGAAAAACTCAATGCATCATGGGAATCCCCGGCAGCCTACGTCTATTCACAAACTATGATGTTGTGAAGAGCTTTTGATGTCAGCCTGTAAAATGCCTCTACAGCACAAACCCTTCCCAGTGACATTGCTGGTTTGCTGTTTGTCGACTTTTAACTGGGATTTCTGCCCAAACCTCCGTGACTGAAACTGTATGCACACACAAAGCAAACACACACATTCAGATGAAACCCTACATGCATGCACAACTCTGATTTCTACTCCTATCTTCAGCCAGGCGGTGTAATTCCTCTGGACCTGAAACACAGACGCTCGGCGGAGAATTGGAGAAAAGGAAATGCATATTTGCAGGTCTGCGTTATCTTTAACCGAAAAAAGCTACTGAGCTAAAGATGTGAAGACCTTTCTCTAAAAAACTCTGTCAGAGGTAAGAAAAAAGAGGACACAATAAATACTTAAAGTCACGCCACTCCATGTGCATTTAAACATTGTTCGTGTAATCTAGGTTTGAGTTCATAAAACAGAAAAGAAGGAAAAATATAATAATAATTATGTTAGTTCAGTTTATATATCTATCTGTCTATGTGTGTGTGGTCTGTTCCCACTGTGTGGATATGATCCATCCTCATTGTCCAGACTTGTTACAGTGAAGGTGTCGTTGTTTCCCACCCACCTCCTCCTTCACACTTCTGTGAGTGTGGAAATCAGTTTGTGTGTTTGTGAAATGTGTGATTTTCTTGTTCATCAAGATTAGGTCCTTGTTGTTCTTCTAATTGCATGCTGACAAAATGCCAGTTGAAGTGGATTCCTCAGCGCTCTGTGCATGGCATCAACAGAGTATCACAGGTGATAGGTGGAGCGTGTGGTGTAAGAAGGGCTCATTTCAGCGTCGTAATGAAGGGAAATAAAGGAGGAGATGAACCCCCAGGGACATTCACTCACTGCGTGCACTTGCACAGACAGACTAAAGTTTTGTTTGTGAGGACTTTAGTTTAAAAAACCTTCAAAAAGGTCACATATGTTGTTTACGAGCAGCCGCCCCAAACCGTCTCCTGGGCTGTTTGTTAGCCCACGACTGCCTTTGTTAAATGAAGCGGACATCAGCTAATCTCACCAAAGCAAGCTGATTCAGCCCAAGGCCGTCAATTTCTGCTGAAGGGATCAATTATTAGATATTATACTTTTATCACTGCGTTTGTGTGAATGGGTTGAAAGGCCATAAGTCGCATATTAAAAAACATATAAAAGGTTGTTCAAAGTCTCTTTGTTCTAGCTGAGCCCTTTTGTTCCCCTTTCTCCAACGTTTTATCCCCTGTAATAAGCTGCGGTTACGGCCGCGGCGTGTTGGAGCAGCGTGATTGAATCTTTTTGTCTTCTGTGTCTGCGGCTCTGTGATGCTTTGTGGCTCTGTGAGCTTTGGTGTTAAGACAGTGGCTCTTTAAGTAAAGTTGTGTTGTTAAAGTTCATGCTGGAATCCAAGCTCTGTGCTCTGAAGCTCCTCTGTTCCTCATGAATATAACGGCCATGTCTGTCCTTTACAGCTCCTGTCAGGCTCGCTGGGAATAAGAGCAATAAGACGGCTTTTAGCTGATGATCATCGCGACACTGTTTTCTTCTACGAAACTCTTTTGGCACACGATGCACATATAACCAAAATATTTTATGCAAATCTTCACCATCTTATGTGATGGGCGTATAAAAAGAAAAACATTGAAATTCTTCAGAGACCTGCTGCGAGTATTTGGAGGTGGAAACAAAGACTAATTTATGGGAGCATTGGTATGCAGAGGCAGATGCTGTGCATTTTAAACAAGCTGAGATGTGTTGAGGTTAAAAAATCAGGACAAACTAGTCAAACTACTCACCCTAGATTTACAGTGTTGCACTAAACCTCTGTAAACAGCTGTAAACTAGACTTTTGTCTTTGGGCTGCTGTAAGTGCGCAATGGGAATTTAGCTGATGAAATTTAATGCAAGCAAATGCTGAAAGGAAGAAAGCGATGGAGAAAAACACTGTTATTTAATGTTTGGTAAAAAATATCACATACAGTCTACTTTAAATTAAATGTGGGCCGGGGTTTGTCCTTCACAGTGTTCTTGTGCAAGGACACAGATACGTGTGGGCATCGGGGGGTTTATGTCTGCCTTTGACATTTAGCCCACTGAGACTATAGTGCTTATCCATCTGCCCTCTTGCAAACCATGGCCATTACTCAAGGGTCCTTTAAATGCTAGGTGATTAGGACTGTGTGTGTCAATGAACTCAATCATTACTAATTCAATTACATGTCCTCTGTCTGCCGCTCTGGCTCCCTCGACCCCGCCGCACACACACTTCCAAACACTGAGGGTCATAAACTGTGAGTAACACCTGGACAGTGAGAGAAATGCTGTCAGGCACCAGATTCCTTTATTTGCATAAAATAAAGTACGGCTAAAAATGTAAGTCAGATGATGCTATACCCCGAGGACGGTCCTCCCCGGTGCATCCGAGGTAGGGAGATAACCATAACCAAGTGCTCCAAAGATGAAATGACTCCGGCTGAAATCAAAGCTGAGCATTTAATTTATCATGACTTCAAAAGGAAATGGCAATTAGAAGGAGACATCAAAGAAAAGATGACTGCATGAATAAGCAAATATTAGAAGGTGGGGTGTTTTACGCATTTCAGGTTTGATCTAAAGAGGTCAAATAAAGAAAGCAACGTGTCATAAATGAAATCATGCATTAGTGGTAAATATACAATGAAGCCAACAGTGTTTGTCCATGAAGATGTCAGGTTCTTGGTCCAGGCAGAAATATATGATTCATGATTGAACGATGCACCACACCCACTGTGGATCCTCACACTTTTCATAGAGCCACACAAATTCACATGTGCGGCTCTGCACTCTGGAGAAATAACCTGGCGTGTACTGGATGGATCGTCATTCACTTCTTGCAGAAATTCATATCTCCCCCAAGATATTAGACAATGCTCTGTTTGCTCAGCATAATTCGCCCCACATTGTCTTTCCAAATAGTTCCAAAGCTACAGATGGAGATCCAGCTTCACCGTGAAGACTGGTTTGCTGGAGAAACCCTGTGTGAATGTGAGGGGACTCTGGATTATCCAAGCTTTAGCTTAGCTGAAGGAGTGAAGATTAAATAGTGCCATGACCAAAGGCCAGTGGACTCAACCACGGGGGCCAAGCAGACTGTTATATCTGAGTCAGGCTCAGTCAGATCAGGGAGATTTATTCCTGTGCTCTGCCGTGGTTTAACTTGGGGCCACCTTCTAAACCAGTAATAAATCACGACGCTCCTCATCTGAAACCTTTGTTTCCTTTACTTCCCTCATGTAATTTCTTAATTTATTTTTGGTGAGACTTCAGGCGAGAGATATATTTGGGAATAGGATCAGACAAACGGTCACACACACACACACACACACACACACACACACACACACACACACACACACACACACACACACACACACCTGCTTTCCATAACCTAAGAGGACATAAAGCTGCACTTCTATCCTTTATTAACCTAATTTCTCAATGATTTTTTGTGACTGTGGAAAAACACAAAGCATTTTAATAATGTTATATGAAATTCAAACTTTGGACTCACATCGTTGTTGTTTCTTGGTTGCCATGAATCACAGACCATGAAAGGATTTATATATTTATTTTTTTTACGTTAACATTAGGACATGAAAAAAATGTAAATTCTGCAGAGGTCAGTCTGAGATGTTGGCAGTGAAAAAATGTGCAGGTTAGCATTGCTGGGCGAGGAGATAAAACCATGGAAACTAATCTCACAGACTGTGTGCGAGTCTGTCAGAGCCTCAGTTGGATTGTAAAGAGGCTGAGAGTCGGGAAAAGCAAAAAGACAACATTGCCTTTATAACTTGTGTTGGAAGTCTGAGGTGAAAATAAAGCCCATTGTGTAGTTCCGTAATGGGTGAGATTTGCCCAAAAGATCAGCAGCAGCTGAATTTAAAGAGATCTGTTGAAAATAACATTTTCAAAACACGTCAATGATTTGCTTCAAATGTGAAAACAGTTCCTACCTGATCTAAACTCCAGCCTGATACCAGCCGAGACAAAAACTGCAACAACAGGAGAAAAAATATTACAGTTAAAAAATATTCTATACAAATAATATTTCAATACAACATATCTCAGAGCTGACAGTTTGAGTTGCTGAATTTTGGCAGAAATAATAATAATAATAATAATAATAATAATAATTATTATTATTATTATTATTATTATTATTATTATTATTATTATTATTATTATTATTTGTCTTACTTCCATTCGCTTGTCCAATAAGCCTTTAAATGATGTCAGATAGTCAGGATCCACAGTAGGAACAGAACAGGAATGCTCTTCTTTACTCTCGTCCTTTAGTTACTGTGAATCATCTTAGCTCAGCCATCAGCCCTAAGAAACAATTTATCACAACCTATGCTACAGCAAATATGGCGAACGATAGATTCAACTACTATGATAATAATGGCAATAATAATAGTAATGATCAGTGGTTACTGTCTTTGATAATTGACATTTCTTGATCATGTTTAACATCAAAGTATAAATCAGTGCTAGGAGTTCTAATAGATGTGCTGATGGCTGGTTGTTGATCTGCTTTAAGGTCCCTGTTTGCGTTATACCAGGGAGTCAAGTACTTTTAATTTAAGCACCCACAGTATCCAGAGTCATATGCAGTGATGCTGCAACACAAATAATAATATGACATTTTAATTTTTACAGCTAATGTGAACTTAACCTTGACTTATTTTCACCAAAATTAAATTAGCTCGAGCTCTTGAAAACTGATAAGACTGCTAACAAACAGACAGACAGACAAGCAGGACCAATTATATAGTTGCTCTGCATCAAATAAGATTCCAGACAAATTATTTGTACCAAAAAATAATTTCTGTCCACTATAAGATAAAGGAGAACGTCACAGCTAACTATTAGCGGTTAACTTTGCCTGAACCTGAACAAGGGTCTGGTTTTTCAAGGGTGCAGAGCTTGGTTCGCTGAGCTTGGCCTCCACAGCTATAAACAGGCCATATTATAAGTATCACTGTTGCAAAAGGAGCCCAAGGAACAGCTAAACATTTAACATACTGAGCAGGAAAGTGCAGGAGGACGGATGAAGAAGCCTTACTGCTAGTGATTCAGCTACGCTAAGAGCTACGCTAATAGCTTCGCAAGCTAGTGAATCCCTAAAGACAGTGAGTGAAGACTATTAATGCAATGTTCAAACACTTCAGTGTGGCTCTAGTTTCCTTTGTGTTGCTGTGTGTCTCCACTGTGTTCACACTGGTTTAATGCAAAGTATTGATATTTCACAGACACTCGGTGCACCTCTGTAGCAAACATCAGTCTCATCGCTCGCTACAGCCAAACATAAAGAAAAACACGTGTTATTAGCACAAACAGTAAAAAGATGGATCCAAGGAGAAAAACCTCCTAAATACCAACCAAGTGATTTCATAATTAAGTTAGTGTAAATTATTAGACAGTGTGTTTGGGATTATAGTGGCTCCTCAGAACGAAGGAAAATTGTAGGTTGTCTCCATAAATCCTGCAGATTTAAAGCGTCAAACGAAACCTTTTTGCACAATATTGATGTCATTCTAAACGCAGTGAGGCCAAATGTGTCTGCAGGCTCGAGCAACCACAAAGTGACTGAAACTAAAAACCCATCACAGTGTAATTACCTTTTAAGCTGTCTCGCATGCCTTTTCCACATTCTGAAGGGTGTGATTAGTAATTAATTATGAATTGTGTGTTACCGCTTCCTTGTATAAATAGAAGTCAGTTTAGCGTTTGACATTTCCAGTAATTATTTGCTCTGCAGAAATGTTAGTTGGTTATCTGACAGCCGACCTTCAAGCTTCATCTTTACTGAAATCAAACATCGGTTTAGAAAATAAACAAGCAAGAAAAAAGAAAACGGAACAATTTTGAAATCCTAATTAGTCAAACAGAAATTACCTCAGAAGAAGCACCAGTATCAAAGGTTTCCCTTCATTTCATAGTTTTACTGTTATACTTTAAATGCCACTTTGAGATCACTTAAAAAAAAATATCATTGGCACTTTTACACTAAATAAAAATCACATGATATTCATCAGAGAGTTGAGAGGTCAGTATCCAACACTGTCAACATGAACGCAGCAGGAGTAACGACTGTCCCAGCATTTCATGTGTTCTATACATGACCTGTAATAACCTGTAATATCACAGTTATTATGATTTTATTCTCAGTCGTTTCCCACAATTAAATGAAAATGTATACTCCACCAACAGTACCTGCCCATGCCTGAGTAAGCCATTGCAGCTGTTCCCTGTATGTATCCTGACTGAGTCACAGTACAAATAACTGATCAGTAAAGAGGAGGTGAAGAGCTCGTCCCGTGTTTGGAGATACTGAAGCTAACAGGAGTCACATGCAGAGTGCTGTAGAGGTGTGTGTGTGTGTGTCTGTGTGTGTGTGTGTGTGTGCGCTACAGAGCAGCACAAGGAGCTTATGCAACCACCTGAAAACTCATCACTGACTGTATTACAACGAGTGCATGAAGGCAAAGAAAAACAGTGGTTGTTAATGCAAACCGTCCATCAGCCTGTGCAGCGACGCATCCGTTCATCTCACCAACACAGCTGCAGGCTGAAGGTTAGCGTCCGGTTAACATGACGAGCAAACAAGACTGTTTGCTGGACAAAACATGTTATTACGTTAAATATCACATATCTCCACAGTGGTGATGCCTGTGCTGTGTGCAAAATGTCACCGTTTCTATCACAAGTTAATATCGGGACAATCAGAGACGCTCGCTGTGTTTTGGTATAACTCTCATGTCTAGCAGAAATCACAGTCTGGCACACGATGAATGCATCGAGATTTTGATCCAGCACACATGGATCAGACAGATGGTTTCTTTTCAGTGCAAATATTAGGACGACAACAGTCCATTTGCATTTCACAAACACACAAACACATAAAACTGGTGTTGGTTTGAGACTGAACATGTTTTATTTGAACACAGAAAAAGAAAGTGAAGGTTCTGACATGTGCAGCCACAACAATCCTGAGAGATCTTCTGAAGAATTACCCTCCTGTGAAATTTTACACAAAGGCATCGGGAAGCTTTCTGTGAATTTGTCTGACCTCACGCGGTGGAAAATTGGCCAGCTGACACACTAGAACTGAGGTTCCATTTCATGGTCTCATGGTTCCCATCAGGCTGTCTCCGAATATTATTTCCCTTTGCTTTCTTTGGCTCCAACACTTGTGTAGTTCACCCATACAGCACACAGAAGGTCACACATAAGACCTCAGTTTAAGTCGTGGATTTTGTTTTTCATCTGCAAGATGGTTACAGTTTCAACATGACTGCAGCTGAGTTATAACTCACCTTTTTATACGAAGACTGCTCATAAGATGATGCAATGAAAGTGAATGTTGGTAAAAATACGCTTTTAGATATCTGATAATGTCTGACTGCAGATACTTTTGCATTTCGTTGTGATGTGAAACACATAACCTAACCCTTCCTTTTCTTGGTTCTGTTGTGAGAGAATAAGTCACTGCGTGGGATTTTATGCAAACCTCGTACTCACAGGCTGAGCTGCTTCCAAGACGGGTGGAAGAAAACAAAACAAGCAGCGATTACAGATTTGTGGAAAATTCTAGAAGCAGACCTTTACAGGTGAGATAACATCAAGCATACAATGCTCTGCAGTTAATATTAACGACCGGGGGGGTCTGTAAAACTCTGTGTTTACATAGAAAGGAAGAAAAAATGATCTAATGTATTATAAGAGCAGGTTGAGGATCCACATGTGATAACAGTAACACTGCGTAATTATGTGACATCATGAGTGGATGAGGACGCTTCCTTGGCATTATGTGTGTGGACGTCTGCTTTTGCCCTTTGTTTCCTCTTGTTCTCTCTTTGCAGTCTGTCCCTGTCTGTCAGTCTTTGTGCTGTCAGGCATAACTTGATGTAAATCAGTTCATAACAATATTCTAATGAATCTAAGCTGCTGGCCGTTAACGTCTGGCAGCTACCTGGCTGGCAGCTGCTAAAGCTAGCTGCTAAAATTAGCCACTGTAATAACCTCTAGCAGTCCCCATGTTGGCTAACACTTTCAACATTTTTCTGCTATTCAGAGGACAAACATATGTAACGTGAGGACTCGCTGTGGTTTGGAATCTCTCCGAATGACCAGAAACAGCAAGATGGAGACAAACCTCCCAGCAGCCTGTCCTCTCCCAGCACACAGCAACAACAACCGAACACTTCCTGACCTCACGAACACCCCACTGGCCACCCAGAAGCCAGGGAAACCCCACACTCGGACCAATGCAGGGAAAACAACTAGGTAGATTCAACACACACCCATGCACGTGCAAACATCCAGATGTGCAAACATCAAAAGATACAACCACCAAATGGGTACCAGCGCCGCAGCCCCTGCAAACACTTTGTGTATCAAAGGCGCCCAAACTTACCTCTACACTTTACATATACATTAACACTCTTTGAGTAACAGCAATGACCGTTGCTCGCTAATGTTTTGTGTAAAGAGTGTTTTAAATCCGCACCACTCACTTGGATTATGAAGTTACGTCTTCATCGTCTTCCTGCTGTTGAAGCATGCAACATCCCTGTGTGAGTGCACTCATTAAACCTGTATTTATTCTGACCTGCACCATCCCCAGCAGACAAATATGATGTCAGGAAGTAAAACTAAAATGCATTAGTAGGACTATTATTACTCTGGTTGTTTTTATGAGAGCTATGATGACATTTGGGGTATTTAGGCAAAAAAAGGGTGTAAACTCACCGATGGGCTTGCTTGGTGTCCACGCTGGTGCCACATGTTGCAGGATTTGGTAACCAACTGTCTCAGTGCAGATGTCTAAAGATGGCTGTTTGTTAAAAAAGCTTCACCATATTCTCACACAAATATATATTGCAGGTTAAACACGTGCATTTTCTGAAACACATATAACGGTCTGCACTCCCCTCGCACAAAAAAGAAGCAAAAGCATCCCCTCAGCAGCTACGGTCTAACCTTTGCACGCGTCCTGTCTAACTCAACAAATGCAGTCGTTATTAACAGCTGGATGATGACCACAATACAAAGGAATTGATCCAAGCTGTGATTAAATCTCAACGTTAATTTCAAAACATGTGTGGTAAAGCACTCCCTCTAATAACAGAGTTGTTCTCTGCAACACCATTACCCCAGTTGGAGAGAAACCCTGGCTGTCATAATGAAGAAGGAGCTGTGGGTAAGAGCTCCATAAACATTTTGCACCAAAGCAGACTATATAAGAACAGCAGGTCACTTTAAGCAAGATTTTCACTGATGGAATTTATTCAAACAAAGACAGAAATCTGAAAGCTGTGTCTCATTTTGACAGCTCGTCTCTGCAACGGTATAAAAAAGAGCGATGGCTTCTGTGGGAGAAACTGACCGACTGTGCATGAAATTATGCTTTTCAGTTTCCTGTGAGGCAGGAGGAGAATTATATTTATTAAAAATGTATTAAAATTAAAACTCGTACATCTCTATTTTAATAACACTCATGCAGGTCCACTTAGCGTTAGTGCAATAAGTGCTAACAGTCTTCTTGCAGGTGTGATCACACAGTCTGGGTTAACTTTCTTTTTTGTTTCCATGTGATCAGAAATGCATCTTTTTTCTATCCTGATTATTGTAATTGTGTTGTTTTGGGAAATTTCTCCTTCTGTCAGCTGCTCCCTTTATGTGTCACCACAGCGAATGATCTCCTATCCCAGCATCCTCCTCTGTCACGCCAACCCTCTGCATGTCCTCCTTCATCCATGACCCTCCTCTGAGATCTTCCTCCTTTCCTCCAGCCTGGCACCTCCATCTTTAACAGCCTTTGTCCCCCTGCACATGTCCAGCTCACCTCCACCTCTCTGACTCTGAGCTGTCCGTCTGATGGACTGAGCACCTTCAGCTGGGCCTCCTTACTGCCACCGTCTCCCAGCAGGTCTCACTCCATCTTCTAAGCCTCTCTTTCTCTATCCTTCTGTCACAATCCCCCAGCACTCGCCTCCACCCACTCCACCCTGCCTGCATCGCATCGTCTTGAAGCGTGTGCTCACCACAGGCATTTTGTTCCTTTTTGCAGAACCACCTGTCCATTTCTCTTCCTAACACTACACCTACTCAACACCTCTGTTCACGTCACCTCCATGTTCACTGAAGTCTTCTCCACCGCTCTCCCCGCTAAAGAAACTTTCTAACACTTTATCCAGCTTACTCCAGAAGTCCTGTTTCTCCTCCGTGGAGCAAACACACTGACACAGTCAGACCTCACGATCCCGACCGATCCTTTATGAACACAAAGACATTATTCTGGATGCCCGTCCTGATGCAGCTCCGCTCACTTGTCTGTGTTTGGGACCGGCACCAGTGTTGCCAACTTAGCGACTTTGTCGCTATATTTAGCGAGTTTTCAGACCCCTTTAGCGACTTTTTTTCTAAAAAGCGACTAGCGACAAATCTGGCGACTTTTTCTGGTGTTATTGGAGACTCATTGATGCTGTTTTGTGAACCACAAGGTTTAAAACTACTTATAAACACACACACAGTAACTCCACCAGAGCGCCAATTTCGGGTCACTTTTGCCGGTCCAAGCCCGGGTAAAGGAGCAGGGTTGGAATTGTGACAATAAAAAAACAATAATTGCTAAAAGAAATTTAATTTGTAATTCTAAATAAACTCTAAATGCATTTAGGATGTTTTTTATTCACTTTATGTCTCTTCCACGATGTTATTTCTCTCTCCAACAACGTAGGTTACATTAGCATGACCAAATACGCAAATTAGGTGATGACGTCATTTAGCGACTTCTAGCGACTTTTAGGACAGCCAATAGTGATTTTCCTTACTGAGGAGTTGGCAACACTGACCGGCACTAGGAGCACACCGGCTCTGTTCCCCGCCCCTGAAAATGTGAAGCTATTAAATATGTCTTACTATGAAAATTAAAATGACAGGTGAAATTACAGTGTGATGGTATTTTTATGAACCTGTCTGTCACAACGACGTGCAAAGTCTGCTAGAGCCTGCGATGGTGAATAACGAGTAACTAACAGCAACTCCTGAGTGTCCGTCGCAGGTGACCGATGCTAACAGCTGCTATGCTAACAGCTGCTATGCTAACATAAACACTGAACATTCACATTTGCTAAAATATGATTTTCATTATCTCCTTGTTACAATAGATACGTTAAAACAAGCAAACAACCTTTATTTGTCACATACACAATTATACAGAGTACAGCATGTAGTGAAATTCTTGTGTCTGAGCTGCAGACAGGCTGCAGACATAGCTGCGTCATTCCAGGGCTTGGTTTTAGCATGGGGGGTCTAGCCAAGACCCTTACTGGATACCAGGTGGGAATCGAACTTGTGACTCCAGCTCCGACGGTGTGTAGTCTTGTGTAGACACTGACTTGTATTTGCTGCGTTAGCCTGGTACTTCCTCTGGGTAATACTGAACGTACATCTCAGATGGGCCTCGTTGCTACAGACTCACAGCATTTTTATTTTGTAGTCCCTTACACTGATGATGTAAGAACACATAAACTGAGAGATGTATTTCTGCTGGTCACCCACATAATACACTCAATGTTTTCAGTTAATATGCAAAAATTCGATTATCATTTCAATGCAAAAACAACCCGGCTCACTTCCACCATGAACAGATGAGCAGATAATCACATTTGTAATCAGAGTCACACGCGGGAGACTTTCTGTTGTCGTCTATCAGCAGCCTCTGAGACTCTGAGGCCTTATTTAGAGGACAGGATGTTTTTGGCTTCACTGTTACACCTGAAAGGCTGTACGTTAGCTCTGTAATGACAGTCACTGTGCTGCTAAAAGTCTGCTGGTGCAGAGGCAAACACAACAACATATTTCAGTTAGTCAACCAGATAATAAACTCACTTGTTCCAGTTAATATGCAAGAATTCAATTATGTCTTTGAAAGAAACAACCCAGCACAATCCTGCCATGATCAGATAATCACATTTGTAATCCAAGTGCAGTCTTCCTGTTGCTTTATCAGCAGCCTCTGTGACTCTGTGGCCTTAGAGGAAAGGATGTTCTGGCTTCACCTGAGAGGCTGAACTTTAGCTCTGTAATGACAGTTGACTGTGTTCTTAAAAGCCTGCTCTTAGCGCACTCGCACTTTTTTTAAGGATGTGGAGTTTCTGGTCCTCTTTATCTCGATGCTGCAAAAATATTCTCAGTAAATTGTTCAGGATCGCGGCGCTAACAGGGAACAGCATCTCTTTAATGCTGCTGACTGAACCAGCTGTCACTGGGTCTGCTTAGAGAAGTGTGGTCAAACCGCTCTGACATTAATCCTAAACGTCGCGACTAAATTCAATGATATTCAATCACATTAGTTCTTTTTAACATAATCATATTGTAAGAAGTAGGAAACTGGTGACGGTGAGCTTATTTTCCCTGCATTACGATGTCGCCGCCCTTATTCTAACCACAGCAAAGAGCAGCAACGGCTGTTTTTAAAAGTTAGTTGTTGTCTGCTGCTCATCATCTCCTCACACTGCAGGACGAACACGGTTTGTATGTATATAATCAGCCAGTGTGTTTTATTTTGCCACCAGCAAAAAGCTGCTGTTCAGCACAAAGATTTACAGCTGCTGTCTTATTCGAGCACCTGACCCCTTCTCCCGCCTGCTCAAACCCAGCACTCCCACTGCTCTCTCTAATGTCTGTAGGAGGGCTCTGAGCAGTTAAACAGTCATGTGTTTCTGATCCAGGTCTGTAAACACACAACTACTGTCCAAACTCACAGAAATTATGCACCGAAGGGACGTGTGGGAAGCTGGGCCCCGACAAAACCGAAGGGGAGCGGATAAACCAGGTTTTATGCACCCGTGCCCTCCAGTAACACACCAGTAGGGAGTAATTTAGTAAATTACAGCATTTTGTATTATTTTATTATTATTTGTTCTGGGATCGTATTCATGCTGACGTAGAATAACCTGAATTAGAGTTCACTCCTGCGTGATTTGTTGTTTATGTCCAGAACCCACAGCTGAGTGAAATATGAAGGCGTAGATGCAAACCAGCATCGTGCTCGGAAAACAGGGTGGGATTTGAAGGAATCTATTATCATATATTATCGCACTCAGCGGAAGAGGCAGGTTAGAGGCTAGTAGAGTATCACTTGTGACCAAACACATCAGCTTGATCCCCTGATCCCTTTAAAGCGATGCCTCCACCAGCACGATGCCGAAAACTCGCAGAGTTTCAGCAGGAAAAGAAAATGCCAAATAAGACAGAACAGCTGAAATACTGCTCTGTAACTATTTAATTACTGCATTACATGTTTGTGTTTATTCATGATGACATCACAGCGGGTGGCAAGCTAATGAGATCAGCCAAAAGCACAGGATGGGCCGGTGAGATGCCAAACATTTTAAAATACGTACGTACTCCAGGTAGCTGGTCTCAGAACAGCTATGACACCAGCAGCATGACCTCCACTAGCATGCTAGCAGGCTACACCCCTGCAACTACATATGCTACAGAAAAAAGACTGATTTCCAGCATCTTCCACTTTATAGACCAACTCACTTTATTGCTTTATCGGTGCAGGCAGTTCCTTTGCAGTGGACACTGATGTTTTGTTTTCAACATGATTCTGATGATAAATGAAACTTTTGAGGCAACAAGCCGAAACCTGCTGTAGCAAAAAGGTAAATCTATACTATTGAAGTGTTGCTGGACGACTTCACTCTCTCTCAGCCGTCTGACGTCCCACAAACCTCCACTCAGCATCTGCAGGCACCGATAGACAGAGCTGGCTCTGTATCTGCCTGAGAGGATTGCAGTCATTTCAGAGTGACTCTGGACTTTGAAGAGAGATACTGCACTGCAGATTTTTGTTTAATTAGTGGAAATAAAGCAAAGGATGTGATTATTGAATATCATTATGTTAACATTTCATTATAAATTTAACTCATAAGAATGTCCAAACCTTACCATACAAGCATTTTTACTTTTACTTCACGGCTGTAATGACAGTTAGTTTTGCACAGTTACTCTTTGTCACGCTGTCATGGTGGTTGGCGCCATCGCGTCACCTGAACTGCATGTGATTGGTTGTGTGTCTGTCTGCGTTAGCCCTGTGATGGACGGGACACCTCTTACCCTCCACAGCTGGGACAGACTCCAGTCTTATGTTTACATTTACTGAAGTACAACTCTTAGAGAACATGATACGACCAGGTGTTGGTGCTGAGTTAGAAACAGTGACTTCTTACCTCGTCAGAGGAGTTTCAGGGTTAATATCAAATGACACCCCTGCTTTGCCCTTTCTCATGCATATCTCGTCGGACCGATATCAGCGTTTAATTGACAGGTCTATGTGTTGGCATTAGTCAGGCTCTGGTGACTAATGAAACAGCTCTCCGTCCATCCAATATGTGGATGAAACCAACACCCTGCGGCTCGATGCCTCGCGTCTGCAGGATGTTGCCACTGCTGCCAATTAAAACTCTCACATCAGCATGAGATGGTTTTAATGGACCCCGGGCCTGTCGCTTCAGTCCAGCTGCAGTATAACTGAATACAAAGTAACGGTTTTCACACGAGTGTGTCTCTGCAAGCTTCTTATTAAATGTTCTTAAATATTAAAAAACACAAAGTCCACATTTTCTTATTATTTTTCTCCAGCATAAGTAAAAATTCAGTTCTTCTGTTTTTGTTAATGAGTCCACAGTGTGGTCATGTGAAACACTCTGAATACTTCTCATACAAAAAATACATTAATGCTATGCATAACTGTGCTTTGTTCACCTGCCTTTGGCCTGAAAACACCTGAGAGATTTACCTGTAATATGCAAATTATTCTTATTAATTTGAGCACACTAACTTTTCAGTCCTGCAGAATTCACTCGTTCCACATGAGCTTTGCTGCTGATGTCATGTCACACTGCTTTTCCTTTTCTGCTTTGCTAAGTTTTTCTTCTAATAAGTCTTTTTGTTTGCTTATTTTGATGGACTTTAATGAAATTAAATCTACTGCTATTTCATTTCCATTAAGACGAAATCCAGTCCTTTATTGAAATCCTTGTACCCAGATGCTCTTGTTGTACATGTGGGATCACACCTAAGCGTTGGAGGTGGCGTTGGATCCGGGGTAGAGAGGGTGATGCGTCGGTGAGTGCTTATCAGTATCAGTATATGTGTGTGCGTGTCCAGAGTTCAGCTGAGACAGTGTCCTTCGCCCTGCCAGGCTAAGTAAACAGTCTTCCAGCCAACCCAGGTGGCCTTGTAGGGAATGGGAAGGAACAGACTAAACACAGTCGTTATCAGGGTGTTGTTGTTCGGCTCCAGCCTCGAGCCCACAGCTGGCGCCGAAGGGGTAGCAGCATTATGATGGTGATTTGTCTTTTACAACAACTCATGAGAATTTCAAAGCTGTTCTTTAACACTCCGACACTGGTCTCTCAATCTCCCGTTGGAGAACCGCGAGCTTCCCATGATGGTATTAACCTTCAGTTCCGTGGTCTTGTCATTATTTTGCTCAGAGAGCCGATTCTGAGACCTCACGACCGCAGTCAGCTGTTCCAAGATGTGATCCAGGTGTTGTTCTGAGTGGACTTTTCCTTGATGTAATCCAATGTACACTCAGAGGTCTTATTCTGAGTATTCTCTGCAGCCGTAGGCGTCTCCAAGCTCTTATTCATGCTGCTCTCAGTGAGCCCGTTCTGAGAAGTCGCGCCTCGTCCCATCGTTTCAATCCCAGCGGGCTTATAAATCTCTAAAAAACAAACAAATCTTGGCCTCCAGACACACTGTGAGGAGTTTGATTAAACAAATGTCTGAGACTGAACTGTGTCATCTGCTAAAATTCACAATGCAGGAACTCCAGCAACACTTAAGGGAAGAGGAACAACTTCATTGACTGACCAACACGCTTCGGCTTGTGGCCTTCATCAGGGTCACGCTGTGGTCATCTGCTAACATTAGCAGCTTTCTGTCTCAGAGGTGCGCAGAGAAACTCGTTCATGCATTTGTTGCTTCTAAAAGCATTGAAATGATCCAAACACAGCAATGAGATCACGTTTCTGTCGTATTGCTTCTCTTATTTGGCTCATTGTTAAATTCAACAATTGAATTTTTAAAAACAAATTATTCCATCATATCTTTAAAATCTTGGTTTCATATCACCCCATTAGAGCACTTCGCTCTCACACTGCAGGCTTCCTTGTTGAGTGTTGCAGTTACAGCTGGATCAGGACACTCTCTCGTCTCTCATCGATCCTTTTTCAGCGCCCGAGCAGTCGCCGTCGATGCCATTCTCTGAGCCTGGCTCTCCTGAAGGTCTCTTCCTGTTTTAAGGGAGTTTTTCTTCCCAACTTTCCAAAAGTCTCGGCTGTAGCATATTATCTGATTACAGATTTCCATATTCTATAGTATTCTGTACTTTGTTGTATAAATAAAAGTGAATTAAATGAATAATAATGTATAAACTGAAATAAGTGTTTGGCAGTTCTGAGGACAGGCAGTGTTGCCAGGTTCAGTTTTACTACATGTTTAACAATGAGCCCATTAGTTCCTCTTTAAATATTTCATAAATGTCACTTGGAAATCTGCCACAGGATGATACCATTAAAATTAGAAATCGTTTTTAGGCTTCCCACGAGCATGCCAAGATGGAGACAATATGGCATCCATCATTAAAAACTGTCTCGTCGGCCGTACTCTCAGGATAATTTAAGGAGACAGGAGGACTTGTGGTGATTAACAAATATATAAGATTTATATAAACTGGATCTCGGTTGCACTTTGTCATTGCTGTTCCCACTAATGGATCTTTGTGAGGTAATCGTCAGCCAATGACGGAGAGGCGCTGTCAGCTTGTTCCTCGTGCTCGTATAAAGTTTGTTTGAGTCTAATTAAAATTCATTGAAAACTTTTTTTTCCAAATGTTGAGCTCCTCATAACATGCAATATTGATATAGCTGCTCTGGTTTTTCAGCTTACTGCTGCTTTCATCTGTTCATAATTAGCAAGTTCTGAATTTGTGATTGCTTCATAATAAACACTAAAAACTGTCTGACAGCTGTTTAAGGAAAGGACAGAAATATCAGCACAGCTCTAAAGCTACTATCCTTTTTATTAGTCTGAATTATTCATTTGATTTTTATGTCATGTTGAGGAAAACTGAGGACTGCTTTACGTTAGCAGCTCCAGGCACTCGGAGCAGGCGGGCGCTGACAGTCATCAGTCTGAGGTTACGTCTTCATGTGTGGTCACCGCACAGTTTCTAGCCTGTTTCACTCCACGTTCACGCAGATGTTCTGGCTCTTCTGTGCTTCATCAGTGTCCTGCTCGAGGACTCTTCGGCTGGGCTAACTTAGCTCGCAGGCTGTAGTATCCACCAGCATCCCTCTCTCACAGCGACAGATTTAATTCCTGTATTTGATATTTTACTCAGTTTAATTCAGACGTCTGATTCTCTCAGCACTAATTTTGTGGTTCTTAGAGGATAAAACACATACATGTCAGTGGCCAGGTGGTGCATGTACTCCGCTGTGCCTTCTTCAGCATGAATGGGCCTCCTCTGTTTGCAGCTGATATTTAATATACCGTATTCTCAGCAGGCCACACTTAATTAATCTTTCCATCTTGCCCGTCCACGTGTTGGCCCTCTGCGCGTCTTCGCCTGATACAGCAATCACGTCTGACGACGTTCTTCAAGCAATCATTGCTCCAAACAAACAGTCCAATCACAGCAGACGGAGTTTGTGGATATTTAGCCCTGAATGAGCTGTTCCCTTTGCCCCCACACGAGCTGGGGGGCACGGCGATGTGCACCAAAGTGTTTGCTCGAAATCAGAGAAAACCCTGCAGGTGTCATTACTGCGATCATCATTTCCATGAACAAAACAGGTACAGATGTTCTCCGGTTGGGTTCGACACACGGACGACGGCACACCGGAGGATATTTTCTTTCTAAATGAATTCTGGATTTTGGGCTTTTGGTCGGCCGGAGCGAGCCCTAACCCTTAAATATCTTTTATCTGTAGACTTCCAGATGTCTTCATGTGTCGGAGGCGAACACAATGTGCTCCTGATTAAGGCTTATTGCTTCTTCTGTCTGACATAACTCATCAACAAATGCCCAGCAGTGAGAAAGCAATTGATTTGGTTGGCGGGAGGTCTGAGCTCCAGCCGAAATTAAAATGACACAGTCCATTGCTCCCACTCGCAATATTCCTGCTCGTGTCACGGGAGACTCTGTGAGACTCACGATTAATGCTTACAGGCAGAATCTGGCCTCATCCAGTCCCGACTGCTCTAATATCAGTGGCAGAACACAGAGTGGGAAACACAGAAATCACACCGTTTAATTAAACTCTTGTTGACTTGTGACAGTGCTGTGTCACTACTTACATGACAAGTTTGGGGAAAGTTATAAAAGAGAAGGTTGAGGGTTATCAGAGGGATTCATTACACCTGACTGGGAAAAGAAATTAAAGCACAAGTTTCCTAAAATAATCTTTCAAACTAATTTGTAAATGTCAGACTTTTTTGTGACAATTTAACAAGTCAAATTATCATAAGCGCTTTGCTGAGAGCTTCAAATCTGCATGTATGCGAGTCTCCTTTCAGAGAGTCTGCAGTGAAGCAGCCACTTGGTCTAATGACGAGCGTTTCGCTGTCAGCCGTCCTCGCTCCAGTGAGATCACTCCTGCACAGACACTTTCTGAACTGCTTTAAAGTGGACAAAATCAATATTTTAATAATGATGTAACAAAGGCCAAAGAACAACGTGCAACTTAAGAGGGGTCGCTCGCAGTGGCCAACCGTCATTATCAACCTCGGGCTTTATGGAGTTTTACAGCAAATTTCAGCTGCACTTTACTTCCCTGCTCCAGCCTCAGCTTCCTCACTGCGCTGCTGTTTTCCTGCATTATCCATTCAGCACCCAAAATCCGAGAAACGTACTGGCTAGCTTATTTACATAATGGAGCATTTAGCAGCTAAAAAGTGTTTCAGAGGCCAGAAACAAAAGTGCGGCAGAATAAATATTGGCTTTATTTGCCAGATGGTCAGAAACTCTACTCTGAATAAATCACAGTGTTACCGTCAGATGTGTAAATAAGCAACCGTTTGCCAAGAAGTGTCTGCATCAGCTTTAAACTGGATACTTTGTATTTTCTCACAACTTGTTGCCTCAAATCGCAACAATAAATCAGCTGATGTAAAGCAAACATAATAAATGGACATGTGTGTCAGCTGTCCGGGAACCAGCATTTCCTCCCAAGATGAGGTCAGACGACCTATCGACGCGCCCGTGTGTGCTGCTCATGTAATATCGGTTCTTTTGTTTATCTCACACTGCACAGAAACCTCATTTCTTTTGCCTTCCTGGTGATAAATTATGTTTATAGGAATATGCAGAGAGAATCTATTATTTGACTGTTTTCAATTCAATAGCGAAAGGGAGAAAAATTGACCTCTACTCTTTTCAAGGCACGATAATAAGCACTGAGTGGTTCTTAATAGAATACAAACAAACATGGGCACTGACACATAATATACAAACAGCCTGTGAGTTATTGCATTTGTGTTGTGAAGCTTTTTGCCAACGTGAGCTCTGTTTTTAAGCCTTTTTCTAACTCTCATTACGCTCTGTGACAAAGACTGGAGGTGTTTCACATGCAGCTGCTGCCTGGACTCAGTCACGCTGTGAATATTACTAAACGTCAGACGAATTCGTGGTCAGCGGCGTTTTCGCCTCTTTAATATTTCATCATTAAAACATTTCTTTTAACTTTGGAAAGAAAACAAAGGGCAAAAAACCCACACAGTCAAACTGGTGGCGAACCCGTCGACGGCCCGCCACGAGACAGATGGGATTACAATACGAGGACACTAATAACACATCCATCCATTCTGTGCCTGTGTGGGAGTGGAGCACATCACTGTGAGCCAAAATTGTCAGATGGTCACTGCACCTCTCATGTGAAGAGGGAGCGTCCACAATCATACACTGTGTGTCCTGCTTTTGCCAAGTGGCATCTTGTCCCTTTATGTTGTCCTTTGATTATCATTGAGAACATGATGCATAAACTCCAGTCAGCAGCTGCTATAATACTGCCAGAGCCTCGAAGACACCTACAGGTCTGTTTCATACATGTTGACATTAAGACACTCAAGAAGCACATCGCAGTTCCCACTGCAGTAATAATTATATGTTGAAACGACTGCTGAGGTTGATCACAGCATGAATATTTTAGATGCCTATTGTCTAATTGCACTTAATTAGAGTAAGAACTGAAGGGAGCGTCCAGGGCGGATGCTGAGATGAAGCAGTAGCTGATGATGTAAATAAAGCAGATTCTGCAGAGTCTGCTTTCACTTTGAAAAGCACACATTCAAAAATCTGGAAACAATGATTTCCAAAATGAGCATTAATTTCTAGAATCTGTGGCAGGAATATTCAAATCTCACACATCAATCTATCCTGATATCCTGCAGCTTCTTATGGCAGTAGATTACAAGTGTTTGACTCTGATAAAGATGATTTGTGTAAAAGAAATGTAGCTGCGACCTGTATATGAGAGACGTTCGCCATGTTTCCTCTAAATGTAATCAGATTCCCCTCTGCGAGCGATTTCCTGCAAATGATTAACAGTTAACACATTTTCAACAATAGTTTGATGCAGGATCAGCGTACGGTGCCAAGAATGATATTTTAGGCCAAGTGTTTAACACAACAGCTGCTGTACGACAACCTCACTGCACAGCCTCAGTGACAAACACAGACTGGGAAACCTCGGGGACACGAGTGCTGCTTCCCAAAGGTGGAGGAAACCTCGTGTGGCATCGTACGGCTTCTTATACGTCCCTACTGTCCCAAAGACTCACAGCAATGCAACTATATTCAGCACTGCTGTGAAACTGATGAGTAATGATGCTTCTCACAGCGGTGCAGGTGGCCACGCTCTCACTCTGCAGTGTCAGGTTATCATAAGCTGCATTTGGTTGGATCAGTTTTAATATTTAGAAGAGAAATATTGTGATCTGTGAATAAATAATGAGTAATATTAGCCTTTTGTTGTGGAAAAACGTAATTCATTTTCCCCTTAATTAATCATCTCGATTACACCTGCGTTCATGAAAAACACAATGAACACACGATGAGCCTGTTCAGCATCCGAACCAGTCAGACCTGCATCCATCACTCCGTCAAACGCAGTCCTGAGTGACTCTACTGCCATGAGATGAAGCCGGTGTTGATTGACAACTCTTTCAAAATGTGCACTCACCACCTACGTATTAGGTAAACCTGTTTAACTAACCAAATGTCTAATCTGCAGTTCAGCGTGGTCCAGATTACCTGCTGAATATCAATCTGATCAGAAAGGGGAAGAAACGTAATGCAAGTGACCTTGAACACAGCATGGTTGGCGGTCCCAGACGTGCTGCTCGGACTTTTCAGGAGTTGCAGAGAAAAGCAGAAAACATCCAGCGAGCAGCAGTTCTCTGAAAATGATT
The DNA here is from genome assembly GCF_018398535.1 of Haplochromis burtoni. Taxonomy (NCBI): domain Eukaryota; kingdom Metazoa; phylum Chordata; class Actinopteri; order Cichliformes; family Cichlidae; genus Haplochromis; species Haplochromis burtoni. The sequence continues at coordinate 1,936,805 of NW_024582435.1, forward strand.
TGTTGATGCTAGCAGTGAGACGACCAGGCTGCTCTGAGCTGATTGGACGGCGACAGTAAGTCAAATCACCGCTCATTACAACCAACATATGCAGAAGAACATCTGAAAGCATGTAGAGTGCAGCGAGTGCAGCTCCTGACAGCTAAGAACAGGAGGCAATATTCCCCCAGGCTCACCAGAGTCAAGCAAATCATTGACAAAAAGCAGCAGCGCTGAAGAGTGTCCATGTCTGCCGTGGCGCTCTGATGGTAGAGTCCGAACGTGAGGCAAACAACATGAAAGCGTGGCTCCACCCTGCCTCGCATCAACGGTCCAGGCTGCAGTCGGTGTGATGGTGCCGGGGACAGTTTCCTGGCACACTTTAGGCTCTTTAGCACCAACCGAGCATTTCACCAAGTTTGAACAACACCACCTACTTTACTGTTGGAGCTGCCCGTGTCCGTCCTCTGATGGAGGGCTGAAACTCAAACTGCTCTCTTGAACGTGACAGCGTGTTCACACGGCGTCCACAGTCACCGGATCTCACAGGACGCTGTGGGTGGTCAGCGAGTGCACAGTTAACTGTTTTAAATCCTCCTGATCCAGACGCGGCTGGGCTGCACAGAGGCAGTCGTCTAAAACTGCGTCCTGATCAGTGTTGATCAAGTTACTTGAAAAAAGTAATCAGTAACTAATTACTGATTACTTCCCCAAAAAAGTAATCCCGTTACTTTACTGATTACTTATTTTCAAAAGTAATTAATTACTTAGTTACTTTTTAAAAACACGATTTACAACCTGAAGAGGTGATAAAGGATAGATCTTTCAGCCCAATTCTACTTTTTCTGCATAATCCATCATACAAAATGTAATCAAATGGAAAAGTCTCTTTTTAAAACTTGTTTTATAGTTTTAATCTTTTAACTTTATGCATCAAGCAAAATTTAATTATCTGCAACATTCTCTGACTGGAAGAAATTAGTTTAACATTTAAACCTATTTTCTGCACATTCCAGCACATAAAATAAAATATTTTTTGTGTTTACACTCAGTCTTTCAAATAGATGCAAGTAAAACACAGCAGAAAATAAATAAAGTCAAAGACTCAGCGGTCCTGTTGCTCTATTTTCACCTGTAAAGCAGGAGTGGGGTAGGCGGAGGGTTACCCTGGTGCAGGTGTGCCGCGGTCAGTGGAAGAATCCGCGAGTTTCTCTGTGAGTTTCCCATTACGTCGTAGCTACTCGGTGCTTGTTGGAAGTTTAGGGGTTTTTTCGCTGTAAAAAGAAGTTTTCTTCCCACGCACAGCGGACACTCATGTTTTTGTCACTTTTTATGGAATCAAACTCAAAGTAAGGTCAGTACTTCCACGCTTTAAACGCTGCACGCTCATACTCTCTCTGCACTCGATATGTGATCCATTGTTGATCTGCACACAGCTGTTGTCACGAACGTCGCACTCGCTTACGTCACTGTCATGAGACATTCTCGCAAAAAATCACGGTTTTAGTAACGCAGTAACGCAGCGTTCCTACGGGAAAGTAACGGTAATCTAATTACCGTTTTTGCAATAGTAATCCCTTACTTTACTCGTTACTTGAAAAAAGTAATCGGATTACAGTAACACGCTACTGTAATCTGTTACTCAATCAGGTAATTGAGTAACCTGGTCCTGATTGAGAATGACTGCAGTGGTTCAGACGTGTGCTGTCTGTGGCTGCAGAAGCTCGGCTGGGCTACATTCTGTTCTGTCACACATTCATACAGAGAACGAGAGGGGGGGGGGGGGCGCTTTGACTTTGGGCATTATTGCAGCTGGAGAGAGGAGCTCAAATTGATACCGCTCGGGTCCACCAGCGTCCTCCACCACACTAATGCCTGCTTCAGGGGATTCTTGAGGGGAGAAGTCCTCCATCTAGAAAGAGTCCTCTGCTGCACAGGTGCCGTGTGATTGTTTCGCTCTCCACTTTCCTCTGGCCCAGGGAAAAATGAACAACTCTTGCCTCACACATCAGTTCCTCTTCTTCAGCCCCTTTTTCACACCTCTTAGCATTTTTTAAAATTCTGCAGTGGGTGGAGGTGGACTCACAGCTCGGGGCGAATTTACACTTTAACAAACTAGTCACTGGCATCCTGTGAGAGACGGGTAAAATGTTTCATTTACATAGCAAGAAAAGCATGGATAAATACACACAAACACACACAGAGCAACAAAGACGTGAAGCCCACCCTGCAGCTTGTTTGATGCTAAACCTCAGCGCACCTTTACAAACACCTGCTAGTTTGTCTCTTTGCTCGCTTTAATTCATCTGTGTGAGTTTCTGGACTCTGGTGAAGTAATCCTCATCATCATTGTCTAACTAATCAATCCTCATATTGTTGAGTCAGTCGGCCCATCGTTAGCTTCCACATTTTCTCAGCTTTCACCGTCTCTGCCTGACTAACAGCATCCACGGGTGCTGAACAGGATTCCCCATCGCTCTCTTTTTTAACCCTACAGTTTCCCGTGCACTGACCTCGTCTGGCACTCGTAAAGAAACTGAAACCAAAGCGTAAGGCTTTACAGAGCTGACGAGGCCAGACTGACGTCGGTGAAACAAAAAGGATGAAAAGAAAGAAGATAGTGACGTTTTTATCAGCTGTTCAGAGAACGAAAAAAAAGGAAAATAGCTGTATGTGTCCCTGAGGTCTGTCAGCCCACCGGGAAACTGCCTGCTGTGCCAGATGGCCCATTGAGCCTCTAAGCTTTAAACGTGTTTTATGGCACTTTGCACAGGGATTCAAAAAGCATTAAAACAACTGAATTCTAGTTTGTTATGTGACTGACGTGAACGCACTGATAAAGCTGGACCTCCCACTGCCTTCAAGACCACAGAGTGACGTGAACCACTCAGAGATTTTGGTCCATGTTCAGATGACAGCGTCACCAGGCTGTTGCACATGCTCAGTGTGAATGACCCGTCCCATGGCAGCAACAACACGCGTTCACGCCGTCGTCGACTAATAAAAACCATGAAAATGTTCTGGAAATCCAAAATGTTGATTCTGGTCATCTGGATGTTCTCAGTGGGAGAAACGTTTCATCATCATTTGTACAATGACAGAAACCAGCACTGAGGGAACAATGGGCTGGGAGGTCAGTTCATTGATCATTAATATGCAAACTGTCATGATAATTGATCAAAGATTATTGATCAGTGTCCATGAGTACCATTCACCGAGGTGGGGCACGGCTGCAATCACGGCATTGTAAGATGGAGATACAAGAGATTCAAGACCCAATCAGGATTCATGAAGTCGTGTAGAGACGCAGGACAAGTTTGGAAGGGATCCAGTCAGAAGTAATCTCCTTGTGCAGTGAGGTTAGGCGCACAGTTTGACCCGCCACCAATAAACGGGGTGGAGCCCACGATCCCTGTTTGTCATGGAAACCCAAAAAACGTCGAGGGTTGGAGCAGAAGAGCAGACAGCAACTTTCTCTGGTTTAGTTTAGATTTAGTCGATCAGACTGTGAGTTAGAGCCTCTCTCCTGGACCAACGAGGCATCGACGAGGCATCATCCAGAGGACCACGGCTTCCAGATCCTTCTCTGTTGTTTGTCATTAACTCAGGGACATGTGCTTTTTACAAGACTGTGTTTGAGTCATGCACTGTCAGCTCAGAGGTCATAAGGGGACAAAGCTGATTGACAGCTGTGTTTGCGTACGTGTTTGCAGCAACGCAGAAGAAATGAGGTAAAATGCAAAAAAACCCAAAAAAATGAAGTTAGTCTGAATTCAGGTTCAAGTGCATTGAACTATAAACTGTGAGACATGCGTCCAGCTCGCGGCTGGATGTTTTTCAAAGAGTGTAATTGCACATATGTATTATTCATAGCCGATCGTATTTCCAGGAGAAAAAAAAAATCATGTGACAGTGAGTAGTGCTTTTGCCCAAGGGAAGGATTGATCTCATTGTCCCGGTGCGTCCCAGCCTGTTCTGAAAAACCTCCACAGCTCTCACTTTATCACTTTAACATCGTTGGTAATTACCAGAAACCTGAAACGCAGGTCGGAACCTGGAAAAAATCCACAAACCACGAGTGTGAGTCTTGGGACAGAGCCAGATATCCCATTTAATATCAGCACCGATGTCTTTGGATGTTCAGTTTCCTATTACTATCACTTATTTTGTCCAACATTTTTGCTTTAGTGCTTTGCTTTAGCATCAAGCGGCAGCTAATGGAGGTCAGCCTTGATTTCTGCAGATGGGATTTGAACGTGCTGGAACAGCAAAGCCTTCTGCCGTATGTCTTTTGAAAGTCTCTGAAACAAACACAACTTTATTTTCATGACAGGAACTTGCTTTTTAATTCAATTCAATTCAATTCAATTTTATTTATATAGCACCAAATCGCCTCAAGGCGCTTCATACACAGCAAATTCAAAAGTGTTAAATGTTTTGGTGTTAATAGTCTTCTTGCAAAAGTAGAGTTAATTTTACTCTAAGCAGAGTCACATTCTTTTAATGTAACTCTGAGGTGTAAAATGATAGTAGTTAAAATCGAGTGTTAAAAATGAGTGTTTCTCTGTCAAATCTGGAGGTGTTACAATGGAAACATTAACTCTTGACCTCTTAACTCTGAACTCCTAGAGGGGCTATGACACCAACAGAGTAAATTCACAGACTCCGCCCCCAGCACGGCTCCAATCGAAGCTGAAGTGAAGCCGTTTCAGAACATTTTGCTCTACATATTTGAGTTGTTTGCCATGCTTGGTAAGTCATTTTTTCAAAGATTGTTTCAATTATTATTATGAGCTTTTACTTCTGTGGCTCTTTGGAGTTGAGACAAAGCTGTGTGAAAGGCATTAGCCATGTTGCTCGCTGATAGCATAATATTCTGTTTTAGCTAGCTGAAAGGTATTGTTTGCGGGCAAATACCACAGCCTTGAAAAAAAGCTTGCATGTGAATTTTCAGTCAAACTTTTGGTCAAATACACCTAAAACAATGTCTAGAATGTGAAATGTTGGTATAATGGTGCTACTTGAAGCCTGAAAACGATCGCCCATAAAAAAAAAACACGAGCAAACAGCAGTAGCTGACGTCCTGACTGGATTCTACGTTAGCATAGATCCCTCCAGAGTTTTGTGCACACGGTTTAGGTAAAAATGAAAAAGGTTGAGGTTTTACATTTAGTTCAGTATTACCTGTTGCCTGTGTCCTTGTCTTTTGGGAAAATACTTTACACAAGTAATGGCTCAAAGAGGATTCCTTTTTTTTTTACTGTGCTGCAATTGTTTACTGGATTATTTGTGCCATTAATTAGTGTCAACTAATTTTTATTCGATCTCCGCACAGGATATGCTTGTGAAGATGGAATATGGGGGAGAGCAGAAGTGCGTTGAAGTTCCACAAAGGGATGAATGAAGGACATGCATATTGTATTGAAGAAATAAGTGATGAGAATGCTGTTATTTGCATTTACCATGTCAGACCTTTTGATAAACAAAATTCTAATGAAAGTGAGAACATGTATACTGTTACATCTTTCAGAAAATGTTTTGAAATTGTGGTGCACAGTTCAGAATAAATGTTTTTCAAAAACCATTGCATCTTTTTAGTAAATGTTTAACACTAAATCAGAGTTAACGTACCAACTCTCCAAAAAGAGTTAAATTAACACTCTCTGGTGTGGACCCATATAGACACTTTAATAGTGTTGAAATCAAATCCGACAGTGTTAATTTGGACATGCTGGATTTGCTGTGTAGATACAGAGAAAAACCCAACAATCATATGACCCCCTATGAGCAGCACTTTGGCGACAGTGGGAAGGAAAAACTCCCTTTTAACAGGAAGAAACCTCCGGCAGAACCAGGCTCAGGGAGGGGCGGGGCCATCTGCTGTGATTGGTTGGGGTGAGAGAAGGAAGACAGGATAAAGACATGCTGTGGAAGAGAGACAGAGGTTAATAACAGATATGATTCAATGCAGAGAGGTCTGTTAACACATAGTGAGTGAGAAAGGTGACTGGAAAGGAAAAACTCAATGCATCATGGGAATCCCCGGCAGCCTACATCTATTGCAGCATAACTAAGGGAGGATTCAGGGTCACCTGGTCCAGCCCTAACTATATGCTTTAGCAAAAAGGAAAGTTTGAAGCCTAATCTTGAAAGTAGAGATAGTGTCTGTCTCCTGAATCCAAACTGGAAGCTGGTTCCACAGAAGAGGGGCCTGAAAACTGAAGGCTCTGCCTCCCATTCTACTTTTAAATACTCTAGGAACAACAAGTAGGCCTGCAGAGCGAGAGCGAAGTGCTCTAATAGGGTGATATGGTACTACAAGGTCATTAAGATCAGATGGGGCCTGATTATTTAAGACCTTGTATGTGAGGAGCAGGATTTTGAATTCTGGATTTAACAGGAAGCCAAAACAGGAGAAATCTGCTCTCTCTTTCTAGTCCCTGTCAGGACTCTTGCTGCAGCATTTTGGATCAGCTGAAGGCTTTTCAGGGAGTTTTTAGGACTTCCTGATAATAATGAATTACAGTCGTCCAGCCTGGAAGTAATAAATGCATGAACTAGTTTTTAGAAGAAATCCATCCATCAGCCCATTCTGTTGTTTAGATCATTTCAACATACTTTGGTCAAAGTCCTCATTAGGGATGGGATCGTTACTATCTTGCAAAGGTAAAATGATTGGCTAGAATCCAAAGTGTCTGACATCTCAGGAAAAAAAAGCACCGAAATGTGCGCTGCTTTTCGGTCTGGTTACAACCATTTATGTTAGTCCTCACTGAGATCACGTACCATGGTCCCTAGATATGCAGATACATTTCCAAACTGTCAGGCTCTTCTGGTGCCACATTAAACACCGTCACAGTCAAAGCTGAGTATTCATTTCTAATAGCATCTAAGAGCTTTTGAATTGTATTCCTGGAAGACTGCCTCTGGTTTGTGGCTTCTGGTTGAATATTTAATGAAAAATAATCTATTAATGCTGATGGCAGAATGACAATAGCTGCTCGTTCTAATATTTAAGGGTAAGGTACTACAAGCAAACCATCCTGACACAAATCTCATCCTCCAACTCTGAATTTTAGACACATTGCTAAATGTGACGTAGCTCCTCTTGGATGCTCCGCTCTCATTATTTTAAGAGACACTTCAACAAAATGTGCCCAGACGTCTTCTCTCCGGTGGCTGTGCTGTTAAACTCTAACATCAGGGTCTAAGACAGTCACCGGTTCACGTCATATACGAGACAACGGCTGCGTGTCTGGATAAAAATGACTTTTATTCAAATATATGAGCAAGAAGGGAAAACTAGTGAAGCCGTATTACTGAACTCTGGTTCTTGTCTGTGGAAAAGAAACTGATCCATGTTTCCAGTTTCATGTACAAACATCTGTTGTTTGTTTTTTGTTTTTCTGTGAAGCTTCAATATATCTGATATTTTTAAAAACAGGCATTTTTAATCTCAGGATCAGGGAGAAACTGTTTGGGAAGTTCATTCTTCTTCTTCATCCTAGTGTTGTTCCCGCTGGTGCAGGGTCCGCTCTTCGGCAAAGGTCTCTCCATCTGGTTCTGTCCAAGGCGTCCTCAGGTGATGCATTGACGGTCTTAATGTCCTCCTTAATTTTGTCCATCCACCGTTTCTTCCGTCTGCCTCGAGGCCGGCGTCCTTCTGGGTCGATCATCATAGCCGTTTTTGCTACAGAGTTTTCATCGCTTCGAATCACGTGTCCATACCACCTCTGGCGAGACTCGAGCATCTTTTCCTTAATTGGAGCTACAACTAGTCGCTTCCGTATGTTTGGGAAGTTCATCTTGCCCTAAAAAACATGTTTTTTAAAGTGGCAGTATCAAAAGATCAATGCTGTATTTATGGTTCTGTAGATTTACAAAACCAGGAGGCTAAAATAAGATCACAATGTGCTACGGCCAAAATAACAAGACCCAACCTGACCTGTTTAAAACTAACACAGGAGCTCAGTGACACCAACAGCACACCTTACCCCTGCTTCCTCCCAGACACAGCTCAAGCTACTACTGACCAGGCTGATTGGGGTGAAAGGGAAGGAAGAGGCCTTCTACAGGTGGAGGACATCTTGGCTCCTTATACAGAGTGCGGTCCTCAGGTAGGAGCCAATCATCTGCAGGCAGTACTCTTCCTACACCAATCCACGTCCACGGGCCAATTAGCATGTTTTCTCCCCATGCAATACATCATCATGACAGGAAACAGTTACACAAATTAAAACAAATGTGAAACCTGTCGTAACATGACTGCACACACGTATATACATATAGATTTAAATTCATGCAAACTTCTCTTTATTCAGGTTAACTGGGCAAACCATCAAAACACCAAAATAAGCACTCAAAACAAAAAATCTGATCAACATTCAAACACGGATGATAACAGAGAGCAGGCATGTTTATACAACTGTGCTGTAGCATCAGTGTGAACTCGTTAACTGTCCTAAAATTAGAAGGCCTTCATTAAAGCCTCGGGCTGGTGTCACTCTTGTCTTATTGATAAAAATCCCCCGCAGGAAACAGTGACAGGAACAAAAAGCTCGCCCTGTGAAGCGCTGTCTGTACGGGCGAGACGGGGCTTTATCGATTTGTATTTCACTATTCAGATCACAGCTGAGATGTGAATCCTGCACCGGCCTCTTTGCTCGGCTCTGCAGGCACAGGGACACATTCAAAGCCTCCCAGCACATTCGTTTATGCATCAGTGGATCCATTTTATATACAAGCACTTCCTGTTACCTGCAGAGACGCCGTCGTTTGAGGGACGCAGTTTGATTGGTTAGAACGACAGAACATTAAATGACAACATAGTCAAAAACTGATTTTTACTGTAGCGATATTAAAAATTCATCCCTTCTCTTCACATTGTATTTTTCCACAATTGCACAATGACAGTAAAGGGCTTTTCTATTCTTCTGTTCTATTGGAGATGCTGATCCAGTTCAGTATTATTAACTCCAACATTCAGAAGCTCATTTATATCCTCTTTGCAAAGCACAGCCAAAAAAATCTAAAGCAATCAAATGCAGCTCAACATGACAGCTGCAGTTCATGCGCTTCTGCTTTTTCCTCACACAGTGACATGAAGGAGGAGCCAAAGTTCATAATGTCTGATTTATTGCTCCACACGGTTTCAGCTGATAATCTTCACTCTCACTTCATTTAGAGGATGAAGATCAGAGGGAGGAGGTGTCTCATCTTCATCCCACCCCTGCAAGATTAAACGACGTCGTATCCCAGTGCAGCCACCTTCTCTGGGGAGACATCTAAGTGGAAACAGCTCATTGCCCTGAGTGGGTGGGTGGTATGAAGCTCACCTTTGGATAAGCTATCACGAGGTGTCTCTGCTCTCAATCAGTCTGTATCTATCCCTCTCAGGAAGCTCCTCAGTGAGAGCAGGCAGCATCAATACTGTTTTCACCCCACGCAGCTCTGAGTGAAGGCCCATTCTCCCCGAAATCAGCTGAGAATTCCTCAGAAAGTGGAAATTGAAACTCTTCAAATAAGTAAAAAAGCTCCAAATGTTTTGATTCTCTCAGGATTGGACTTTGTCCTTAACGCCTTTAAATGTAGACGAGCAAAGTTTCCATCAGTAATCTGCATAGACTGATCCATACAGTTAAACCTTGTGCTAAATCACTTAACATCATTCTGTTTACATCAGCTGGCAAAACTGAGCGTTTCGCCTTTGACGCGGGTTAGCCGAAGCTCACGAGTCTTATGTGGAAACGAAGATGTTTCTTTCTTCTTTGTGTGGAGAGCAGAGTTTGGTGCCAACTCAATTAACTATGCAAAAAGGAAAACAACAACTTCCACATAAATTAGAAAAATGTATGCTATTTACACAAACAAAACTAATTATTGTATCAGCCAAGCACTTTGTCTGCTGCGGCTCTGGCACATGAACACATCTCAAAGGCATTCTCCTCACCATTCTTTGGTTCAGCAGTTAGCAGAAGCATCGAGTGTTTTGTGCATTTGTACTCATGTGTGTGTGCACGCAGGGACAGCCTGTTTTTACTTCTATGGTCCAGGAGTCAGTGCTCACACCACCTGTCACTGGAGGCCTCACGCACCCATCCAACACCACTTCCTGCTGTGCATTCGAAACGTTCTCCATCCCCAGAAGGGATTTGATTAGAAAGCCACTGTCCACATCAACCGTTTACGATCTTTCCTAACAAATTAAACTGAAATGAAATTCGTTTTCACAGCACAGAAGAGACTGGATAAATCCACTGTACTAGTGAAGATTAATTTCCACAGTTGCTGATTTTAAAAAAAATAAATAAATAAAAACACAGCTTACAAAAGCGTATATTTATTCCCTGTACAGTGAGGCGATGCCAGGTGGCTGGTTTTACTGCGATAGTGGTGTCACACGAAACTACCATTTAAACGTGAAGCTAGACTTCTCTTCTTCCCCACACGGCCACGAAAACTAAAGAATATATTCATCACTGGTAGAATTAATGCGAGGTACACCGCACCGAGGCAAACGGAGAGGGATAACCTCGGGACAGCAAAGCTGTGCATAAATCCTCATTTAAGCACAAACTGCATGAGGTCCGTGTGGCGAGGTGTTTTACAGATCGTACGTATTTGAATTAATCTACTGTGCAATAAAAAGAAGCGATCTGTCATTATAATGCACCCGCAAAAATGTAATCTTGGCTGGAAGTGGGTGAAATTCAGTTTCCTCTATAGTTTCCTGCAGCTATAAATTGATCATATAATGACAAATCGTTCTCAAAGTCCTTGAAAGCTCCTATCCTCGTGACAGATCTGAAATAAGCTACGAGCATTTGCGTGTGCACGTCTATACCGTTAATTACGCCGCTGTAACAGACAGTCACGCCATTCTGATCCAGAAGTAAACAGATGTCGTACAAAGGACACTTTAGGGGAACTGGTGGTGTTGTACATTTGCCATTACCTGTAACGGCGCTGCATCTCAGCGTTTGTCTCATTGACTTTGAAGCACGCCGCCCTCAGCTAATGTAATGTGGACGGGAATGGAAGCACCGGCCCATTAAAATGTAAGTACAAGCAGAATCTGACAGATGCTGTTTGAATGATCCACAACAAACTGTGTCACTCAGCTGTCTCACTGAACACAGCTTTTAATATAAATGTGGGTTCATGGTGGGAACACTGGGACACAAAAACTCATCTCTGTACAGAAAGACTAAAACTGACTAAAACTGTAACTGGAGCACAACCGATGCTTTTCTGCACTCGGGGGTTGTGACGTCCCAGTGAGTTATTCTGGTCTCTTTTAACTGAGGACCTGCAGTCAGGCCCACTTTACAGATATGTGCAGGTTGCAGGGAAAGTGATGCTAGCTGCTAAATTTCATAAGAACTTGTAACTTCTCATCATCATCCTCTGACCATAGATGCTACTGAAAGTCTTCTACCTGGAGGGACGACTGTGACACAGGTGCAGGCTGCTCCAGCTAATATTCATCTCTGTGCTGGTGTGGTCACCGCTTACAGGGACGCGCCGCAGCACTGCTCTGCCCTCGTCTTCATTTCATCTTTGCACACCAAAAGGACAAAAACCCCAAACAAAAATATACACAAATAATGTACAATTAATGACTGATTGTCACAGTTTGGGGAATATTTTTCAAATCCTGCTGACAGACAGAAACAGCGGTTTGCATGAGCGTTTGTTTTCAGGACCTAAAGTTAGCTAAAATAAGCAGCTCTGCAAAGAAAACCTTCATGTTTTGCAGCTTTTTGGTTCCTTTTAAATGCAGCTTGGGACTCTAAACATTCGTCGTACTGAGAATAAGAACTTTGCTTCATGTCAGTTTCATATAGAAAGTGACGCCGCGGCGAGCGTGGGAGGGCTGTGCGTGAATTCTGAGCAGGCAATTTTTTCCTTTGTTTGTTTTATGTTTGGATACAGAGCAAAGAGAATTACCTGCTCACTGTTTGTTTTTACCCTGACAAAGAGACATTTTATCAAGGGATAAATGATGTTTGCAGCCTCGTTCAAGAGATAAGAATGAAGCCGAAGACAACGCTCTAAACTTCCAGTACATCTATATGATGTGTGTGTGTGTGTAACATCTGCTGTATTATACCAAATGGCACAAAAGCATAAAGGCTGGATGCTCTTCATGGATCAAAAATGAAGTGCCTGTGCAGTCCACAGCTTTTATACAGTCCTGTGAAAAAGAAAATATGCTCTCTTTCAGTTCAAGGTTTTCCGTATCAAGACATAATGAAAACCCACACCTTTCTCTACTGTAGAATAACTCTCATTAAATTGCTGCTTCAAGCTACGAGAAACGAAATGGGTCGTTTTTTTAAATCAAAGGAGGAAATAATAGCTGTCATTTAGAGGCTGTAGCTGCTTCTTAAAAGGAAGCAGATTTTTTCTCGTTTCTGCAGAATAGAAAGTATCTGTGCTAACAAAAGAAATTATTCCACGTGCTGCACAGTTTTGTGCTGTCAGCGCACATCAAAAACATCCACACTGCTCTGTCCTCTGCAGAGAGACGAGAATCAATTCAACTTCATTTACTCTTAACGCTAACGCGATATTTAACGTTCTGCTGCCTCAGTTCAAACTGAAGGGAATAAAAAATGATAGTGGCTCAGATTTTTTTATCGTTTCACTGATTTTTATTTAAAGGTCACTAGAACGTGCAGAACGTGACTCACTGCCTACTGATATACAGGGGTGCACATCAAGGACCACTGTCAGGCCCACAGTGTGTGCACATATGACTGACTGTGAGCTGAAGGGTTGAGGAGAGGCCTGCGACACTGTCGCACACACACGCTCAGAACAAAGGATCTAACAGTGACTGGATCATTTACATTTTAATGTTGGAAACTACTGCACGCTCCAGTGTGAACAGACTGGTGCAGGTACAGATCAATATGCACGTTTGATTCTTAACCAACAGAATCTGGTGACAAACAAACAAAAGCAGAGTTAGAGACTCTTTCTACGGATCGATTGTAAGAAGAAACGAGCTGTCGAACTCTGAGTGACATTTAGAGCAAAGTCATTAAACAAGACTGGGTAAAAAGCCACTTTAATACCATTTTGGGATACTAGTGAAACATAATCTTCTGAGCTGTCTTTGAGAATTTTAAATTATATCAAAAGTGTCATGAAACAACTCCACTGGCAGTTTAAGCTTGTTTATCCATCTTTCCTGCATCTCTTTATCAGGACAGACAGTCAGTCGGACCCACTGGGCCAGCTTCACTGAGTCTCTGCCTGAAGGCTGGATATGCAACTTCTGAATATACTTCATGCAGACTTGATGGGTTCATTTGAATTTATTTACTATGAAAGCTAAATTAATCAGTTATGCGCTACTAAAAACAAGAGAAAGAGTTTCCCTGCAGCAGAGGACCAGCAGGTCTGTAATCTCTGCAATATTACCTGTAGTACAACATTACAACAGCTCAGTTTCCAGAACTCGAATAAACGTAATAAGCACTTTCAAAGGACCAGCACAGGCAGCGTGTTTGTATATTGTGTTTGTATATTTCCCACAGTGCTTTATTATATCAAAGATACGTTAATGGGACTAAATGTTCGTTGTATCTGTGATGCTATTCGCTCTGAATATGAAATGACATCTGGTAAACAGCAGCCAGCTCACATTATTTGACAATGATTAAATTTACTGTTGCATACCAACTTTATGGGAACTGTGCCACAGGATCCCCGGAGTCATCGCGGCTGGTTTGTTAGCAGCAAATCTATTCGCTCTCGTTTGCTGTTACGTGTGCTTATAGTGTGCGCACTGGACCATGTGAACACTCCTAGTCGTAGGAATATATTAGTGAGATCATTCTTGGCCTCTTGTTGCACTATGGTGCCTCCAGTTTTATCCATTGCATATGCATAAGGACACACGTGCACATGTTTATGCACACCGGCGATGCAGTACACAGAGCTGGCATCGGGTGTCACGTAATCTGTCTTATCTGCAGGTGGCGATGCTAAAATACCGTCACAGATCTGTCTAACAGAGACTGCAGGCTTATAAGCATGCACGCTCCGTTAGTGTTTCATGAGCAGGGAAATGCACTCGGTATATTTGATAGTTTAATAACATACATGATACATTCTGGTAGCCTTAAACTTTAAAACAGTTCAGTATTCTCTAATGAATATTTTTCCATCCAGCGAAAAGGTTTCGCATCATCGATCATTGTGACGTTACACCTAACAGCTGACCTGCGAGTGTTTTCAGAGCACAGCTAACTTCTCAATGAAACATGAAAAATAAGATAACCATGTGAAATGATACGCTGTAGCACCACAGAGTCCTTTACCTGGTGCAGGTTTCAGATCCAGTTTGTTCGACTGGTTTGAGGAGCTGGGCCGGGGCTGCTACCTGCACCATAACACAGAACTCCAAAACAGCAAAAACAGAAATATGTGCAATTAGTGAACTCTGTGAGGCCTGTGAGAGGACAGCGTGTGTCATAGCTTCTACAAAGCCTCAGTCTACAAAATGAATAAGACCCCAGTGTGCTCTGCAGAGTGCTTTAGGAAGAGACGGAGAACAAACGTGAGAGGGTGAGATGCTGAGACAAACTGAAGCATGCTTGGCCTGGATCGTTACGCACAGTGTGAGCAGCTAATCGTGCTCAGGCATGGTACAAGGCAACCGTGCCTACTGTGAGAAACTTTAGGACAGATCCAAAGAGGAAACCAAGACTCAGCCTCAGGAGGTTTGAAAGAAAGCAGGCAGTGTGAGCACATGTGGGTAGCATGTCATTATATGGTTCTTGAGAGAATTTATTTACCTGCAGCTCAAGATGCAGTCATATGAAAAGAAAGTTTTTATAAGATGTCTTAGCATCATCATCAATATGTGTGAACACCAGAAGTTTGTCAGGAAGAACATCGTCTCCTCTCCAAAAACAACATGGCAGCACATTTGAGATTTGCAAAGTTGTATCTGAAGCAAAGTGAAAACTTCTGGAACAATGTCCTCTGAGACAACAAGACCAACGGGGAGACTGTTGGGAATAATGCACAGAGCCACGTTTGACGAACAACAAACAGCGTATCAGCACAAACGATCGGCCGGGGGTGGAGGGCCGATGTAGCCACAGAACCCGGGCAGCGTGCAGTCGTTGAGTCGACCGTGGACTCGTCTGCACACCAAGGAATTTTAGAGTCAAATGTGAGGCCCGCAGCTAAAGCCTGAACTCGTTCAACCAACAGGACAAAGATCCCAAACACAGAACGGCTGGAAAAGAAGAGCATCACCTGCAGTGGTCCAAAGTCTCATCCTGAGACGCTGTGCTGAGACCTTCAGTGAACAGAAGAGGACACAAACTCCACAACAACGCCAGAGAGTGACAAATAAAGAGTTATGGCTGCTAAATGTGCTTCTACGAGCTCCTGAATCATGTGCAGAAGTGAGTTTGAGAAGCCTGAGACATCCATGTTAGTGCTCTTCGTGTTAGCATCATTTGTCTTTAATTTTAACCACCCTCTGTTGTTTTTACCGACAAACTGAAAGTTCTCAGTCATTAACAACATGCACAACGAAGGCCAAAATCAATTCAGGACTCCTCTTGAGATGTAATCCCTTCTTTTCCTAAGCTCTAATCGATGTAACAAGCACACACTTCCATCCGGTCCAAGTTAAGCCTGCATCCATAACACTGTCTGCACTGCTGCTCTAACAAGTTTAAAGCAGCGCTGCTCTGTGGCGTGTTGGCACTCTGGACCTCTCAGTGAGGACGACGCACCACTGAGACCGTTTTTAAAGTAATGAGACCAACAAAGCAGGACGAGTGTGCATGACAGGACGTATAACAGTCACATGTATGCGCAGCTCTGTAATATTTGTATTCCAGCAAAATAAAAAATGCAGATTAAAGTCACCTTAAAGAAAGTGCTTAACAGCAAATGCTGCTCACATGTGCACAGCGGTGAGCAGACATACAAACAGGAGAAAAACGGACAGGACCAGAGATGGGCAAGTTACTGTAATCCGATTACTTTTTTCAAGTAACGAGTAAAGTAAGGGATCACTATTGCAAAAACGGTAATTAGATTACTGTTACTTTCCCGTAGGAACGCTGCGTTACTGCGTTACTAAAACCGTGATTTTTTGCGAGAATGTCTCATGACAGTGACGTAAGCGAGTGCGACGTTCGTGACAACAGCTGTGTGCAGATCAACAATGGATCACATATGGAGTGCAGAGAGAGTATGAGCGTGCAGCGTTTAAAGCGTGGAAGTACTGACCTTACTTTGAGTTTGACTCCATAAAAAGTGACAAAAACATGAGTGTCCGCTGTGCGTGGGAAGAAAACTTCTTTTTACAGCGAAAAAACCCCTAAACTTCCAACAAGCACCGAGTAGCTACGACGTAATGGGAAACTCACAGAGAAACTCGCGGATTCTTCCACTGACCGCGGCACACCTGCACCAGGGTAACCCTCCGCCTGCCCCACTCCTGCTTTACAGGTGAAAATAGAGCAACAGGACCGCTGAGTCTTTGACTTTATTTATTTTCTGCTGTGTTTTACTTGCATCTATTTGAAAGACTGAGTGTAAACACACAAAATATTTATTTTATGTGCTGGAATGTGCAGAAAATAGGTTTAAATGTTAAACTAATTTCTTCCAGTCAGAGAATGTTGCAGATAATTAAATGTTTGCTTGATGCATAAAGTTAAAAGATTAAAACTGATAAAACAAGTTTTAAAAAGAGACTTTTCCATTTGATTACATTTTGTATGATGGGTTATGCAGAAAAAGTAGAATTGGGCTGAAAGATCTATCACTTTATCACCTCTTCAGGTTGTAAATCGCGTTTTTAAAAAGTAACTAAGTAACTAAGTAATTAATTACTTTTGAAAATAAGTAATCAATACTGGAGAGGACCAGGCCAGGTAACCACAGAGAGCCGAGCATACACCTTTCTTCTTTCTGCTCTTTCGCCGTGGCGAGCAGGCGGCATGCAAACAGTCACTGTGATACAAAGTGACTGAAGTCTTGCTTGAAGTTGGCGGTCTTGACTCGTGCCAACCAGTTTGAAAAAATGGACTGGCCTCACTCGGTCCTCCAAAGACACAAAGACGTCCTGTTTTTGTGCTTCTTCCTATAAATGTAAGCAGCACTAATAATTCAGTGCTGTGTGTTTATATATGCCACAGTTTTCCATGTAAATGAAATGTATGAAAGCGGCGTCCCCAGTGTGCGCCTGCAGACTGCGGCACTGCTGAAGGTGCTGTGAATTTCTCTGGCAAACCTCGGTGATTGGCAGCGGATGGATGGCTGCAGCCTGAGGCGGTCCGGTGTTGCTGGATATCAATCACTGCTGATAAATAGCCCTCTCTGCTGAAAACAAATGTCCCCTCCTTTTCCACTGATTTAGATGAATCAGCCAAAGGACATCAACATCCAATTGGTCTGCTGGCGCTCTACTCATCAAAGTACATCTGTTCGCTGTCTTTTAGTGGCAAAACAAATATCCTCTAAAACATTTCCCAACTATGGAAACGCCTCCGTCGTTTTTTTACATGTACGGGAAAGACGGCGTATTAATTTCTCCCATAGTTCATCCCTGCTCAGCCTCACCCTGCCTTCTCACCATCACTCACACACTGGGGCTCTTCTTCACTTGTGGTAGAAAGGCTGTCAGGGTGAAATCTAAATAGGTAATTATCTGACTTGTGTGAAGCGGCGGCAGAGAGAGAGCGAGAGGCAGCCTGCAGGTCCTCGTGACCAGCCTAAAATCAAGCCCACTTCTCAGCACAGGAATATTAATTGCAGTCCCACCTTGTGTCTGCAGCCTTTATTGGATCCCTTGTTTTCCCAAACAAGGCAAAATGAGGGCAGCTTTTTCCCTTCCCTCATTCACCCATTGATTGTTTACTTAACAGGTTAGCATTTGAGAGGGGCTTCATCTCAGGCAGTATTAAATGAGCCCCTGAACTAACAATGAATGCAGATTTTTGCCTCATACGAGTCATTTCCCTGTGTGGCTGTGTGACAGAGAAAGAGAGCGAGGGAGGAGCAGACAGATACTGCTTGTCCTTACTTCTCCTTGGTTCTGACTGCAGAGATGTCTGTTTCTGGTGGCTTACTGCCCCCTGTAGGCCACGCCAGTAACAACAAGCATGAGAATGAGTGTGAAGAGCCTCTGTGCAGATATTATACTACAGTCACCAGCATAGCTCATAATACTCTAACATTAGCACTGTTAATTGGGATTATTTGAACATGGAAATGCTAATGATGCTCATGGAGTATTAGGACTAGAGCACATATTTAACATGCATATGTTAGCGATGCTTTGATCTATAGTGAGCTACTATAACATTATAAAGCACATACATACTGACATACATAAGGCACAACAAACTGCAGTGAATTCATACAGTTTGGACTCACACCGTCCTTATTGATCACATATCATACCTAATTTCTCTCACAGTTGGCGTCTGGCAGATTAGCCTGAGGTCACACCATCCTGTCTCAGTGTGGTCTAGAGCCTCTTGACTGACTCCTAAGAAATGATCATCCTCCCGGCTGCTCCTTGCAGCCTCGCTAAAATGGCCCACAGTGGCTGGCTAGCGCTCCCATACAGACCTAATGGAGGGAGGAGATGACGGGAGATGGATTCCCTCTGTCATTCTCCACTCGAGCATGCCAGACTCTATTTGAAGAGATGAGCCATGTTTGAATCCACATCTCTAATTAGCCACATAGGCCTTTGCCTTGTTCGGAGAGTTATTACACTGCCTAATAGCAGCCGCTGCAGAGCCATGAAAGGAAATAACTAACACTCACAGTTTAGAGATGCCTTTGTCTGAAGGTCCAAAACAAATGGGAGCTCAAAATTGCATTTTGTGAGGATTTGCAAGTATGCAAATAGCATTATAAGGAGGCGCGGTGTGTGCACGTGACTCGGAGTGTCCTGGAACAATGAGAGAAACGCCAAAGAAGTGGGTCTCAGATTATTAAGAGCCGCCTCTTTCCCCAGGCGTCTCCGTCTCTGGAGACACATCATCCTCCTGATAGTTTCTAGGCTGAGCTTCGGCCCTGCGACAGATGACAGAGACGCCCAGCTACTCTGCTTTAGTCTGGTTCAGGAGGGCAGGCCTCTGCATCCAGCTTTATTTATCTTACAAATGACTCTATCTGCAGGCGCTGGTGTTTGACTTCACAGCTGGATGATTAAGAGGGTGTAGAACTGATCTGATCTCCACGCTCTTCCTCTCTGTCATTTTCTTTTTTCACTCAGTGGCACTTAAAATTCACCAAGCCTCCTCCCATTAGTTCCAAAACAGGTTTTTTTCTTCACTTGCCAGCTCTCGTTGAACGTGCCGCTAATCACATTTGATCAAGTCTTCGTTTCAGGTCCTATTCTATTAAAAGATACCTCTGTGTAATCAAGAAACCTCTGTGTGCTTCTGTCTCTCATTTATTTTTTCTTGAACAGACAAGAACATGATCCTTCATTTCCTAATTAACCAGCGCAGAGGTTTGTGGAGGCGAGAAATAAAACGAAGCGTGGATCCTCCTCTGAGTAGAGGTAATTAGCATCTTTTCCTTGGTGGCACGTAACTTTGCAGGTTGCCTAAATAGTTGTTTCTCGTTGTTGTCCTGGTGTCCTGTTTGTTTCCCCTCCCCTCTGTGTCCTATGCAGACTGACCTATATGGGAAAGAAATGTCAAGCGTAAGGCCGGGAGCAGATGAGAGGGGAAAGACAAAAGCAGACCAAAGCTCGTGCTCAGATCCACTCATGCAGGAAATAGAAAGAAAGAATAAGATCCACTCTTTCTCTCTACGCGCCCCTGGAGAGGTCATCTCGCAGCCGAGCGGCGAAAGCGGTCAGCTGTGCGGAAGGTGCCGCGTCCCGCCTCTGATTGTTAACAAGATCAAAGCCTAATTAAAACCTGAGAGAATATTTATAGCCGTGCATGTACCGTGGCAGGGCGTGATTAACGAATTCCAGCAGTCGCCTTTGTTACTGATGTAGAGGCCTGACAGGACGAACAGGTGAGACCGGAGCCACGCTCACATTTTCTTTGTTCCTGATTGGCTCTGCTATTCCATCACAACCTCCACTTTTAGGCTGCAACTCACATTTCACAGAATAATGAAACGTAGATCATAGTCACTGGGACTTTGATATTTACAGTCTGTGCTTTGATTAGTGAAGGAGTTAGGAGGAGGTTGGGTAGTAACTAATTACATTTACTCAGTTACATTTACTTGAGTAATCTTTTGGGAAAAAAATACTTTCAGGAGTAGTTTTACTAGATTACTAGACACTTTTTAACCAAAGATGGAGACACAGACACAAACCTGCAGTTTATGTCAAAGTGACACTTTAATGTTTTTCTATCTGCTGAGCCTGTTGGAGAAGTAAAGACCATGAACGTCACTGGAAGTACTTTACTCTCTTCTAACATTACCCATCTATCTATCTAGCGATACACAGCGGAACCCCGACCTACGAAATTAATTCGTTTCCGAGGGTCTTTCGTAAGTCGAAAATTTTCGTAAGTCGAAGCACCCATCGCGCCTTTTGAGTGAACGATAGGCTACAGGCTAATTGCTAACTGCAACAACAATACGTTGTTCAAGTGGAACAGCGAAGCGCAAGTACGAAAGCCAAGGGGTTGTCACATGATTTGCAAGGCACTGTGGGCATTGTGGGCTCAGCCAATCAGAGCCAGCGGATTACGTTACACGGGCATTTTGCTGTAACACGGGCAGAAATATTGCCGTTAAGTGCCTTCATAACTTGAATTTTTCGTTGTGGGATATTCGTAAGTCGGGGTTCCACTGTGTGTGTGCGTGTGCGTGTGCGTGTGCGTGTGTGTGTGTGTGTGTGTGCGTGTGTGTGTGTGTGTGTGTGCGTGCATGTATATATAACAATTAGGGGTGCAACGATACTCGTATCGATATTGAACCGTTCGATACAGTGCTTTCGGTTCGGTACGCATATGTATCGAACAATACAACATTTTTAATTTATTTTATCAACTTTCCTTCTGACGATGCTGTCTGTGTTGAGCGCTCAGTGGATCTGCGCTCGACAGTGCAGCCTAGGCGGAGTAGTCGAACGCAGATTCACTGAGCGCAGGGCAAGCTAGCAGACAGAAGCTAAGCTCGTTGCAACATGGCAAATTGAACCTCCCCCACCCTCATTCAGATCTGGCCTTTGGAACTATTTTGGTTTTCATGTGACGTATGACCCTGAAGGTAAGCGCGTCATGGACTAAAGTAAAACAGTATGTTGGATGTGCCACGCAATGCTCAATTACATGGGTGGGAACTAGTGCGTTAGCGCAGTTAGCTCGTTAACGTGTCCAGCCCCACGCACGGGGCGATCCGCGGTAGCTCGTTAACAGAGATTTGCCGTGTTGTGGCGTTAACGTCATTTCAGATTAACGCTGACAGCACTAGTGGGAACACAACGAATATGACTGCACATTTACTCCGACATCATCCTAGTGCAAAGACAAGTGGAAGCAGACAAAAACAACAAGCAGCATGCTACAAACTTTACCCGAGTCATTTAGACAGCCGTTAGCACAGGATTCTCCTTATGGGGACCTGATATGTTTAATATGCTGCTGAGAATATAGCCCAGAAGAAGCGGATAGTATAGCTTTTATTTTGGAAAGAGACATTTCTCTGTAATAAACTCTCTTTTCCAAAGATGAGTGATTCCTCAATCAGATACAGGGCTCGCAATATCGCTAGCCCGACGTCCTGGGGCTAGCGATTTTTTCAGTCGGGCTACCAAAATCTATCTCTGCCCTGCCCGTCGGGCTATCGTAGGAAGGAAAAATATATGTCAATGCTTTTGCATTCTTTCAGAAATGTAGCTGGGTAATTATGTCATTGGCATCGGTGAGCCACTGTCAATATGTGACATATTGAAGTCGCGTTTGAATTTGCGCTTGTTTGCGCTTGTTTTTTTGCTTTCACTTTGCAATCGTGCGAACTGTGTATAGAGAGCGACAGCACTGATCTGTGAGTGATGATAATTTGTGCACCAATTCCTCTGACATCGTCTTATTAATCGTTAGCTTACTATGCAAACATGACAAGTGAAATCTCCCGCAGCTTAAACATGTGAGAGGTTGATCGCGCAGAGAATCGCTGAGCTTATGTGAGTGCGTGTGTAAAAGCAGCAGGATATATATTTTAGTTCTGCTGAGCCAAATAAGACAGGTCAGGGTGAAGAAGTGACAGCCAAAGAAAAGCTTACCACAAAACGGAGAAGTTATGACAAATGAGACTATAAGGCAAAAAGAAAGTGCAGCTTTATGGTTTCATGGACAAAAGAATTTCTGTGGCTGCAATATGACGAGCTAAATAACCAGGGCTGCACATAAGTGGTCCGCAGGTGCGCATTCGCTGTCAAAATAAAAAACATGCACAAGGGTTAGGGTTAAATTTAAAAACTGTACTTTTGAGTTAAAATATATATTTATAATTTTAATAAATGACAAATTAAAAAGGCATGAACATTTTTTTGTATCGAAAAAATATCGAACCGTGACACCAAAGTATCGAACCGAACCGTGAATTTTGTGTATCGTTGCACCCCTATATAATATATTAACATTTAAGAATATATATATATATATATTTTTGCTTTTCAGTCTTTAAAATACCAATATTTGTACTTAACTTTATATTTTTGTCTGTCTGATTTTCTCATTTTTAAACATTAAATCAGATTTTATGATCAGTCAGTACTCACAGCCTTTTTTACTAAATACTTTTTACTCTTACTGGAGTAAAACTATGTTGAGGTAGTGCTGCTATTACATTTTTGGTCTACTCTACCCACCTCTGAGTGTACCTCAGTGATTAAATGGTTGTAAATCATTTTACCTCTTAATGTTTGTGCCATAATTATCAGCAGCAGCATAATCTGCAGATGGGGCGTCACTTTGCTTCAAGGCTAAAGTAATAGGAAAAGTGCATAAAAGCTAACACTCACATAAAAGTTGACAGCCAAGCCACAAAGATTTCCTTGTGTGTGTGTGTGTGTGTGTGTGTGTGTGTGTGTGTGTGTGTGTGTGTGTGTGTGTGTGTGTGTGTGTGTGTGTGTGTGTGTGTGTGTGGTCAACAGGTAATACACTTCTCAGGAGATCCGCTGAGGTAACAATTTATAAAGAATGACAACCCAGCTGAGGAGCTGTGCAGAATAATGATGGCCTCTTAAGCAGAAGCAGGTACCACTTCACCTAAAAATAGACATAATTGCTGCTGCAGATATTACACGAGATAATATTTGACATTTATGTTGCGTACTGCAAAATCACACCTGAGGTGGTCGTGCTCGGGGAGATCACGTTCACAACAGCAGAGGAATCTCTGGTGCTGCTGTTGTTGCATGAATGTGAGTCTGTGTGTTTTTCCTCTTTTTTCTGCTAACAAGGGACTCGATGATGTTATTGTAAGTGTTTTCATCCGGATTGACAGCGACTGAAGGAACTGACATGGAGCCTCTGGGATATGGTGTTGTCATTATTCTCTGAAATGTGTTGCTTTGATAATAGATGCACACGCTGGCACTTATCCACAGAATACAGAACACAGACTTCCTAACAGAAAAATATACATCACGTGTGGGTTAGCCCCTGGCTAAGCCAAGTTGTGCATACACAGCGTCTCCAATCGTTTACGCGTACGTCTTTCTCAGCTCCAGTTCAATGCAACACGGTAAAAAACACAAAGTTCTTTTTAATAACGAAGCTTCGGTTTATTTTGGTGCTGCTGTTTGTCATTTTCTGTTGTACTCAGGCAAGACCGGCCATCTGGCCAACAGAGCGAATTCCCAGCAGGCCAGCATGGACTTTTCTTTTTCTCCCGGCTCAGTAAAAACAGGTAGTACAGCCTGCCGTGGGGCTTTTCTTACCTGACACCTGGCTGCTCCAATCATATCTTGAAATTGGTCCCCGTCTTTGGCCCGGCTGCTTCATTAAAAAGTGCACCAAAAGAACAAAATGTGCCAAAATAGATACGATGAAACTGCAGGGAGGTGCAGAGAGGTTACTGGTCCAAAAAGACAGGCCGATCAAGGTGCTGCAAAAACCAGAGACGTGACAGATCCTTCATTAGCATCCAGCAGAAAGAAGACGAGACAGATGAGGCGAGTGTGGAGGAAGTGTAGTGTGCCCTTGTCATAAGAGAGGAGGATGATTAGCATTACACTGTGCTACTCTGGGCCATACACTGTATGTAAGGGATGGATGTAGCCACCCATGACATCACCCACTGGTTTGCAACGTCCCATCAGATGGTGAAGTGCTAAGTCAGCTAACACTAGCAAGCTTCATTAGCAAGCTACTCATAAACTGCTAGCTGCTGCACAGGTGCACATTCCTGCTAGTTACAGCAGCATCATGCAGTTAGCAAAACTGGAGTAGACCTACAGACTTATTGGATGGTGTGTCTCAGTACAATGCATTGCTCAACAGGTCATATTATTTTATGGATAACTGGCGCTAAGGATAAACCGTGTGATAGCACAACAACCTGAATTATCTAGCAAAGCAGATAAGCTGCAACCTCGCGTCACTCCAAGGTGCCACAGCTCTAATAGTCAGTGTTTAAGCCTTAATGCAGTATTAAAAAATCGCATCTATGTAGCTGCTATGAAAGGGGAAATTAGTAATAGAGCGCAACCAGGCTGCCAGCGTGTTTATTTCTCCTCTAAAATTGGACACTTTTACAAGAAGGTCTTTTGGGATCGACTCGTTCGTTCAGGCCAGCCTAGAGGAGCTGCATTGTTGGCAGCGTTGTGTTGGCGTGTGTGTTTTCAGCCCCAGAGGTTACTGTTTGCTGTCCAGGAACTCGCTCAGATCCTCGTGATACAAGAGAGCAAAGAGCGTGGCAGCAGCGAATAAACTAGCTCGTCTTTGCAAAGTTATATTGATAACGTTAAAAAATGACAAATGCTGCACACGTTGCTCTACTTTGATTTGACTGCTCTCTCTCAGAGCAGCTGAACATGTTGTCAGATGTGTTTTATTACTGGACTTGTGTACGAGTTCCTGCTGCTCCTTTCTCTCTCACACAGGATGACCTCGCTTTCTTCTCAACAATTCATCTGAGGAGTTCAGAAATATCTTTTTACCCCAAGAGACTTTCTGAAAAAGGGTTTAATGGGAGATGTTCTTCATGCCTTCTGACAGGCCTTTCTCCACTTTCTTTGAAGCCAGCCACCAAACCGTGCATTTTATGACCCCAGAGAGTCAGAGGATGATGCATCTGGTGCTACCTATCAGTAGAAGTGATTCAAGCACAGCAGGGGGGCGCTGCAGCCCTGCAGCCACACTTGGCATTTCACCTCAAGGACCTTCTGTTCCCAACATAAATAGACTCTATACAGAACAAAGGAATTTTCCTCTGCATGGGAGTCCATCATACTCTCAAGGATAAAACTGCTAAAAGGATCCTGAAATGAGTCCGAATGGGCGCTGACCAGATAAGGACTAAACTTCCTAAACTCTGCAGAAGTGCTGCCGTGCTGCGATTACATAATAAAACCACATAATGACACTTTAGATCATCTTTCTGCGGACTGCGAGAAAAGGCGTGACAATAAGAAGGATTTTTCGCCTTGGAGCACAGATTGATATTTCATTCAAAAGACTGAAACACATTTCAGTCTGGAAGTCATTAGAACTGAAACATGATGATCACCTCTTTCTTCCTCTTTATGATACGACACACATGGAGAGGCACCGCCATTTTTGCCCCGTCCTTCTCCCCAAACACAGAAACTTTGAAAATACATTTTTATTTTCCAAGAATATCACGTTATTACTTTTCTCATTGCTGGCTGGTTTGTTTGGATCCTTCAGGATGTTACAATTGTCTCTACTTTCATGATTAACCTTCATCATGTTCATTTTATCTCAATAACACAAAATGCAGACATTCATGAACAAAACACCACAAACACCACTCTGGTTTAGATCAGGCTTCCCAATCACCCCTCTCCAGCTATCTTCATCGTTGTCGATGTGACTGATGAGGTCTCGCCTGAGACTCCACAGATGGAGCGAGTCCAGCCCTTCTGCAGGATCCTGAACACTTGCCTGCAGAGCTGAGCCCAACCAGATCTGCTCAGCAGAGCTCCACCTCCTGTGATAGTGCAGGTTCCACCCCTGCCAGTGTGGTTCCTGTCCCAGAGACCAGTCTGTGATGCCCGGGTTCCCACACCCAGGCCCCAACTTTGGCTACCACCCACCTCACACCACATCCAACCCCAAAGCCTGTCCACTAGGGCTGCCACAAACGATTATTTTGATAGTCGACTAATCAGATCATCATCCACTGGACGTAAAACTACAGCTTATTGCACCAGCAGCATCTGCTCTTATATAACTATCATTAGCTTACAGCTTTAAGTTTTTAAGGTGCTAACTAAAAATAAAGACAAGATGATAGTTTATTCAATTTTAATGAAATCTGCAGATTGTTTCGGTGAAGTTTAATAAACTCCTTGCTATCTAAAATATAACAGGACACCGGAGTAAATTCTCCAGCATCTCACACTTCTGATAATCAGCTGTCTGCTTGACTTTTATTCAGCTGTGCAAAAACTATAACTTTAATCTCAGCCAAACCGATTTACTCAGGAACAAAACACTGAAAAAAGCCAAACAATAACATTTAAGTTATCTAAGTGACTCATATATATTTAACCTGAGTAGCAAAAGACGGCGGTGGGTTTGAAAACGATTTGCCGGGAGTCCGGTGTTCTCACGGCGCTAGTGACCTAGCCCCCGGCTAGCTATCGAGCTAGTGGGTAACAGACGTCTCCGAAAACGTCGGAGCGCTTTTGAAAATATGTGGTGTCCTGATAAACTGAGCAGATATTTGAGGTTTACACAGCTACATTCTCGCCTGAAAATATGTTAAACGTTTATAATAAAAGAAAGAATAATAAGTAATATTAAAGCTAACTAGCTGCCGCCATTGTTGGAAAGGCCGCAGGGCCGCGATGGGCCGCGCTATGAATTCTGGGACAGTTTCTTCTTCTTCGGTGTTTAACAGCAGCTGGCATCCTTGTACATGCAGTGCTGCCATCTTCTGTTGCAGTCCGTTATTACACTCTTAAATCCTGCTACTTATTCCTGCGTCTTTTGGGATCTTACAAAGCTTCAAACGACGCGTCGACTATTAAATCAGTCGTCGACGATTTTGATAGTCGACGTAATCGTGACTAGTCGATTAATCGTGGCAGCGCTACTGTCCACACAGGTGAGGTGAAAGCTACGGAGCCCCTCTGATGACATGGTCCAAAAAATAAATAAATTGTGGCCACAAAATACTATTTCGAGGGCACGAAATGGGTATAATGTGCCCACGAAATGCTAATTTGTGCGCACGAAACACTTGACCGAGAACCGTGATCCTTCCCAGGCCCTTGCAGTTGGTTGACAATAAAATCTATCCAGGTCGTGCTTAGGTCTGTAAAGCAACTGGGCTCTCAGTATCCTGTTTAAATGTCTCTCCGTAATAATGGTTCCTTGCATTGCAGGCTTTTCAGAATGCATTTGTAGCTCATTCGCAGCCTAAAATCAAACCCAATCATACCGTCTCTGTCCACGGTGTGTAGGTTTAGCCGACTCTCATGCTTATGTCTCTACGCAGCTGTCCAGGAATTGCATCAATATGATGTGCGTATGTTATCCATTTTGTTGCTACAAACGCGTAATTCGTTGCCACGTTGTACTATTTCTAGGGAACGAAAATAAAAACAAAATAAAACCAGTGCTGGTTTTATTTTGTTGTATTTATCTGCGACACCTTAAATCCGTGAAAATATTGTCGGACATAAACCGGACCGTGGTGCCAAAAAGGTTGGGGGCCGCTGGCCTACACCGCCTTTCCTTACCGTTGTCTGTGGTCCATGCCACTTGTTGTGGTGCTGAAGTAGCACTGCTACCTGAATTGTATTATATGAATACTTGCAGCACAGTATTACATTATTATATTATTACGCCGTAGAAATAAAATAATATAGGAACAGTATACGTCCATTATAAACCCCAGACTGCTCCTATGCTGCAGATGAGACCAATACAGATTTTACTATAGCTGAACCTGGAGCACATAATAAACTGAGGAAATTAACCTGCACTGACTGCAGTGCACCCAGCGCTCACAATTACACATTACTGAAGGGGCCCTGCTTGTAGTGTTCGTGAAATCACATCTGACTAAACTCAGTCCACTGGAGAAAATGTCACACTTTGATAGTAAGAAAGGAGAATAACTGCAGGGAAAAGTGAAATGATTTAAAGCTCAGATCAGGTTCAGTCAGGTTGTCTGATTTACAAAAGCAGTGTCACCAAAATAATCCCACAGATTATTAAAGAATCATTTACTTTGTGCTTGAACTAACCCAGGCTCCTGTTTTCCC
Organism: Haplochromis burtoni; assembly: GCF_018398535.1. Taxonomy (NCBI): domain Eukaryota; kingdom Metazoa; phylum Chordata; class Actinopteri; order Cichliformes; family Cichlidae; genus Haplochromis; species Haplochromis burtoni. The sequence continues at coordinate 1,965,228 of NW_024582435.1, forward strand.
AACGACAGGTCAAACTCTGGACTCGTTTGGAGCATCAACAGTAAATTAATGACAGGCACAGGCCGGTCGCTGTAACACAGAGGGCTACAAGCAGCGCTCCACCAACTCCATCACAAACACATTTTAAACACTCTTTAAGCCTCTCTGGCTGTAGTGATGCTTTCCAGCAGACGTGCATGCAATGCAGTGCACAGACTGTGCAGATGTGAGTGTTTTCACTCTCTGCCTGTCGTCTATAAACAGAGGTACAGGTATAAAAGCAGATATCACCACACAGGTCTGATGGTGTCTGCATCCATCACATGGCTGAAAGCAGCCGTGCTTTGTACATATTAGATGTGTTAACAGCCTTCTCTCTTATTTGTTTATCAGCATTGTGTGATTTTAACCCCTTAACTTTATGCACGTGTAAAATTTTACTTCCAGTGCGTTGAAATATCAGAGAACATCTTCTCGTGTTGAGCTGCGTGCGGAGACGCCCGATAGATGCAGTGGTGTATGTGAACAAGGGGAGATATCGGTTTTCACAAGAACAACTTTATGAGAAGACAACACGATGACAAGCCAGACAGTCTGGTGTCTGCATCTGTCTCTGTGCATGGCTGAAAGCAGCTCCGCTCTGTACAAATTACATTTGTTTGTCTTGGTCGGCACATTTTGGTCAGTACGCCTGCTGAGACTTCTCAGTGTAGCATCAAACACGTGCACAGGTCATGATTTATACTCTCAGTGTTCACATGCACGCGTTACTGTGCGCTCACCTGAAGCCTTGGCTGATTGTGACCCACCCCCATTTCCACACCTTGTCGCATGTGATTAGGTAGAGGATCAATAGGGGGTCCACGACCCTCTTGGGGACACTCTTCTACACCAGTTGATCTTAGAACTGAAGAAGCTTCTCGGATGAAACATCTTCAAGAAACCTGAAGAAGTCCAGACGCTTTTCTTTCCGAGCTCCTCAGACTACGATGACCTGGGTGAACCTTCACACACGTACTTCAGTGATTTGGTTTTCACAGCGGTCTGCACGGCCTCACAGAGAGAAGGCTCTGGGTTTGGGCCTCCTTGTGGGCAAGGACATGTCAGCATGTTGTCTGCACTGTGTCAGTGCTGTGGTGCACTCCACCTCTCACCTGATCGCTGGAATCGTTTGCAGATCCCAGCTCAGCCACCCCAAGCAGCCGGAGAAAAGGTGGATGAGTTTGTCTGGGTTAGATCCAATCTGAAGCGTCTCCAGTTCATTAAAATACTTTTTTCCTGAGATCAGTGTAATAACATTTAAAAAGTCCCACTGTAGCTAAACTGAAGCTCCTTGTACACAAAGTGTGCACATCATGACGCACTCCCACATTTCACCAAGAACTCCACAGAGAGCATGAGAATCACATCCTGTATGCTTTTAGTTTGCAGGGTGCACGCAGACCTCCACAGTCCCGGGAAACCTTTCACACATGTGACACACTCATTTATGTCTGCAGCACTGATAACATGCTTTCAATACATTATGATTAATGAGGATCTAACTACAAATGATACTGCTCCTATTCAGTTAAGATGTGAGCTTTCATGTACTACCTAAGATCTGCAGCTATTAAACAAAGACCCCAAAACTAAATGAATTTGATGTGCTGCGAGTCCTCTGTGCTGATGCAGCCTCGACCCGAGCCATCGATTTAACAGATTGATTAAACAATCTTGTGTCCTTTGTCTCAAAAGCTTTAATGTTTTTGCACTTGTGATTTGTCTGTTTGCAGGGTTACAGACCTCATTCTCACACACCACAGTGGGAAAGCCGAGTGTCCTTGTTGTGCCTCTGCACTGGTAGCACGGCGACTCCTCTCATGCAACACTGCAGCTAACCAACCATCAGCAGCTCGGGTTACTCGGTCTGATTCGCTCTTTCTGACGGCGACATGAAAAACGTGCGACTGCGAGTTAGTCTGTGTTACGCCCACCTGAGCTCTTAAAACCTGTGAGAGACGCAGACATGCTGACGGTTGTGTAACGTTAACAACAAACACACAAACTGGGAAACGTGGATGAATAGCCTGTCTCTGTTACAGCACCCGTCGTACTTATTAATTATACTTCGGCAGGTAAAGCAGCTTCAGCAGGAACGTTTTGTGCATTTGTGTAAAATTATGAACAAAAACGCTAAATATTTTCAATCACAGGACTTTTGTTAAGCTGCTGATGTGCAGGATCGTATTCGAAATGCAGCGTCCACGTTTGCAAAGCACATGCAGAAACCACACACGTGACTCACTGACAGTCACGTGTGAACATGTGAACATGTAATTACATGCTGCCTGAACCACGAGGTTTTGGCTAACTGACGATCACTGTTACAGCTGAATCCTCTGAGTTTCAGCTGAAGTGAGGTTTTATGTGCGTTAATGCAGAGCGGCAGCAGGAGGCCGCAGTCCTGATTTAACAGCCCAGACTTGTGCCGGATAAATAACAACAGCTTCTAGGATTCGTGCGCTTATACAATCTTTTGGTCTAATATTTAGTGTTGGCTCTGTATGCGATCATCCTCTTCCTCCTCCTGATGTTTGCACCGATGACTTGCTGAAGGACTAATCTGCCTGTCAGGGGTCCGAGCTCTGGATGCCGGAAATAAGCCTCGGGTGGAGCTGGATGGGTCAGAGCGCATAAGCTCCTATTGTGAATGTAGGGAAAGTGAGATTAGCAGGTGTGACACTGTTGGCTTTGATATCGAAATACAAACTCATAAACCGTCGCAGGTACCAGAAGCTCCCTGGAGAGCATCGTTAATATGTGATATCAGCACGTCTGCTTCCTTCCAGTGAAAAACCAATCAAACACCCAGGTGCAGCACTTCACTCACAGGATTACAGTGTAAATGCAAACAGTAGCAGGACCTCACAGATGAGCAACGTTTGACAAAACATCAAAGATTGAAATGTAAGAAGCCAGAAAGTGAAGCCTTCTTTGATTTAGTACTTAAAGCTGTTAAAATCCAGGTTAAAGCAGGACTTCGGCTGCACTGTTCCCTTTGGTACGAGTCGCTGAGAAGCTCCAACAGGACCAGTCTGGACCACTGCTTCATCCTCCCAGTCACCATCAAGGATTAGAAGGTTGAACATGTCAGATGATGTTACTGGTAAAATATAACATCACAAGCAAAGCTGAGTCGTTTCCTGCCTGGACTCTGATGAATGTGAAAAGAAAAGTGTTTATTTCAGAGACGCTGTGAATGAACTGAGGCACCGACCAAGTGACTTATGAGTCAGCAAGTACTCGAAACATAATATTAAACCTGTGCTTTGATCAGATGTCAGTATCCAGACATAACAGTTCATTTTTTGTTGTTGCTACACAATGAATTCAGTAAACATGATTTTATTCCTGTGCTTTTTCACCATATAATAGCTACGTGCGTCATCTTTGTCGTTTATCGCTGTTGGTAAACGACCTGCGATTATAACTGACATCTGACCTTCACTTTTTCACTTAAACGGCAACGTGGACGTCTGAGTTCAGACTCACACCGAAACGCCTGCAATGCAAAGAAATGTTCAGCACAGTGCCAACGAGCTTTGATTATCCATCTGTAAAGGGCCATCAGCAGCCGCGGACCCAACAAGCAACGGGATTAGCGAGAGATGCAATTAAGGCCTCGGCAGGGACTCTGTGTCTGACGCGTGCTGATAGGATTGAGGCTGCATCTCCACATATGCATGCATTATGCTCAGACTGAAGTGGAAAGCTCACCTTGAGTCGCGTCGGTTGACTTCACCATCAATTTATTTGTCTGCGCCTCGCTGTTGGTGAGAAGCCCAAATACTTGGTTATTGGCAATTACCTGCTGCACTCGCCGATGCAAACCAATTATCACATGCAAATGAATGAAGCTGCTGTAGGATTATCTTTGCAATAATACATTACAGAGCGACAAAGATTAAGTGGGACTGACACTCAGAGCCTTCAGTGGGCACAGGAAGAGTCTCCAGTTCAGAGATTATTTTATATGAGATCGTCTGTATGCAAACAACAGGACAGAATAATACAGCTAAGCTGGAAAATAAGGTGAGTGATCTCTCATATTGGATTCATTTTTAAATTATTTAGCAGACGATTGCAGAGAGAGCTGCACTGAAAAACATCCTTTATAACCCACATATAACTTTCATTTATTGTTTTAGTATCCAAAACATACAAGTTTCATTTATAGAATTGTTCAAGGGATCTTATATCTGTTTTCACTCGTGTAGGTTTTTCATACAAGTTTCACACAGGACAGATACAAACTTCATCTTTTCCATGTGGGGAGCAGCTCAGCTGTGTGGCAGAAACTCAGAAACACTTTCTCTGCACAGTCCAAGCAAAGCAACACAACACACGTGTGTGCAGTGCACATGCATGTTCCTGTCTCACAGCATCATATGGGCTGTGCGTGAATCAATTACTCAAACGGGGTTATTTTACATCTCACCAGTATTTTAAATGCAGCTGCCAACCAACTAATCCCAGTGTGAGGATGCAGGCGTACATGATTCAATAACACGTCCTCACTATCAGTGTGAAACTGTAGGAATGCATAAATGCAAACACAGGTGAGTGTGTCTGCATGTGCGCTGAATAAAAAGAATGCATAAAGACGTGTGTCCACATGTTTATTCTTACTGTCAGCAAAATAATGCAGCAGTGTGTTTTTTAGGATTTTGACAACAGGAACCATCTGTTCACACGTCTAACTGCTGTTAGGAGAGCTGCACACAGCGATCAGAGCCTCAGGCATGAAGCTTTGAAGCATCAAAGCATCTGATTCCAGTCAAACTCTTTAAATTTGTTTTATCACAACATGCACCGTGTTCTTAGTTAACCAATGAGAGGGCTCAGACCTGAGCGGAGAGATGTTCATGTGCCTGGCCAAGCCTTACTTCCCCTAAACACCTGTGATGTACTCTACTGTGCTCTACTGAGCTCTACTGTGCCTTTATCAGTGCAACATGACGAACCTGTAAAAAGTCAAACAACCACAGTGAGTGTGAATCACTGCGTCACTCACCGACAGCAAGCATGACAAACTGCTGGCTCATTCTCACAGAGCTGTCAGCACTTTCATGGTGTCATTTCTGGTATTATTGCATTTATGCTTTTTTAAATCTAAATAGGCTCACAGAGCTTAGTTTAAACAGGAATACATGTGTGTGACCCACAGTGTTGGAAGGTTACTTTTCAAATGTATTCCACTACAGATTACAGATTACATGCCCTAAAATGTATTTTGTAACGTATTCCGTTACGTTACTCAATGAGAGTAGCTATTCTGAATACTTTGGATTACTTAATATGTTATCATGCTGTTTACAGCTACATGAATGTAATTTATTACTATTACTGAAGGCTACTCTCCACACCAACACCAGCCACATGTTTAAACCTTAATATAAATGAGTAACAGTAGGTGGACATTAGGTAAGGCTGCACGTTTTGCTTCAATCTCGTATATAAAACAGGTCCGCGGCTCTGAACCGTAGTAAAGGACCTCTGGCTGATACGTCGGGTTCGTGTCGGCTCGCAGCTGAAAACTAGCTTTACTTTGTTGTCTGGGTCGACTTTGCTAGCAGAGACAGAGAGAGGCGTTGAAAGGCTCCAACAGAACTTATTGTTTCAGAGGAAAACAGGAACACAGCGTACAGTCGAGTCTTAACAGCTGACTTACAGCTGGGCTCGTCAGGCTCTCTGTTTGGCTGCAGTGGTTATTATTATATTTACATGCTTCCAGCTCCCGTTTCTGCTCGGTGACAGCTCTACTTTTCCTTTCTCTCCCTCCTCGCGCACAGACACATCACGGGTCCATCCTCCCTGCAGCACGGACTACACTGCCCATCAGGCTGCATGCTTTAGGGCGATGCCTGTAACACTCTGCCTGTTGCCTTCATAGTAAATCATTTTTTGAATAATAATTTTAAAAAATATTTCTTCACATCATTATGCGGCTGCAAGTAGAGGTGACATGGGCCGTGAGACTGAGACACAGACATCAGAGCCTCTTAATGCCTGTATGTTTGGGTTTCCATCAGCGTGGAAACTAAAAATAGAGAGAGCACAGCTGAACATATGAAACAGGAAAATACCGCCGTGTAATCCATTTATTTCAGCAAAGTAACTGTATTCTGAATACCACCTTTTTAAACAGTAACTGTAACAGAATACAGTTACTTATATTTAGTATTTTAAATACGTAACGGCGGCACATGTACTCTGTTACTCCCCAACACTGTGACCCATCTTATCATTGTGGCACACAAACACCACACGTCAGCCAAAAAGAAGAAACTAAGAGCTGAGCCCCACACGTGTTTACATCAGTCGTGTTCGGCTGCAGTGGAGCCATCTGTGGGCACAGTCCTGTCACACGTGTCTTTGGAGGCTGTTTGCTGCTAAATCTGGACTTTCTCTCTTCTTTACAATCACCATTCAGGACGCTTCCCAGATGTTCTGAACAACAGGATTTATGGGCCGTCTAGCATGAGCTCTGCAGTCAGTATGGTTGTAATTCAGTTTATCTTCATGGACTCGGGTCAGGCTGCTTTCACAGCTCAGAGTCACAAACTTTATCTAATTTACATTTAATCTTTTTAATCATTGCAATTTTTTTGGTCTTGTTTTCTTCTCCAAGCACTTTGTTGTGTTTATTGATCATCAAGTAAAACTGACAACAGCATCACAGTCTGCAGCACACTTTGAAATTACATATCAAAATTCTTCAAATTACTGTTTTCTCAGGTACTTGAATAAATAAAAAAACTTAATCTTCTACAGTGCAGAGTCTGTTTGAAGAGCAGCGTCAGGTCCTGTTATGAGCTGACAAACAGAGATCCTGGTGTGATGCTTCAGCAGCAGGAGTCAGTGAGTCTGTATGTCTGTGCACGCCATCATTACACACAGTGGCAACAGATACTGAGGAGGTGAGGAGGGTTAGCTCTCTGCTATGTGTTGCTTTTGTTCACACTGTTTACAACCTTGTTCCAAAAAACTTGTAAACAGGAAGTGAACACGATGATTTGATCCCATAAAACTAAACATTTTCACATTAGAACACTAAAATATATTAAAGGTTCAAATAGAAACATTTTAATATTTCAGAGAAAATCTTTGCTCATGTTGAATTTGTTGGGAGCAACAAAAAAAGGAAGTGATGTTAAAATGAAGCATCTATAGAAACATCATGTGACTGATTAGGTTAACTGGCAGCAGGTCAGCTGGGCAGAGGTTCACCAGTCTGCCACCATCAGTGACAGGGAAACGACATACTGGGACCATCTGTCTGTAGCAGCTTCTCGAGCCAAAGCAGATGAAATCGAATTGTTGTTGGAAGGAGAAACATATACACTTATCAGAAGGAGTTTCCCTTTGAAAGCTGAAGCTTTGAAGGATAAAGATCCCAGATTCAACATAAACTCTTCAAGTTTCCCTTTTTTAAAGACAACCTACCCCCGGCCAAGCTTTTCCCCCTAAAACAACCCATGATACACTATCCTCCTATCAATGGACAGTTGTAAAGACTTGTAAAGGTTAAAGGTTAAAAGCAAATGAGCCAGAGAGTCACAAGCAACGTTTTGAACCTTAAAAAAAACTTTGTCTGCAAATTGTTGAACAATTTCAAAAGAATGTTTCTCAGCGTAAAATTGTAAAGACTATCTCATCATATACAGTGCACGCACAGTGCACGCACAGTGCACGCACATAATATCATCCAAAGATTCCAAGAATTTAAAGAAATCTCTGAGCGTAAGGCTGAGTGTGATGTGCCTGATCGTCCAGCTCTCAGGCTGCACTGCATTAACACAGACATGAAGTCAGTGCATGGGATCACTTCCAGACATCACAGTGCACACAGCTCTCATCTGGGCTGATGGGTTTTTGTGCACAGAAGAAGCTTCATGTGAACAAGATCCAGAAACTCCGCTGTCTCCTCTGAACCAAAGCGTCGTTTAATGGACTGAAACAAAGCAGAAAACTGTTCTGAGGTCAGACAAACAAAATAATCCTGTGACTGAAGAGGGCAGGCCCACTGCAAGCCAGTGTATCTGTGTATTTCCAATAGTATAGAGGTACATTAGTGCCACATCTGGAAAGACACCGTCAGTGCTATTGTAGAACAACCACGATGCTAACCCTACCCCTGCAACAGCTTTAAAGTAGAAGAGTCCAGTCTGCCTGCAGTCCACACCTGCATTTGGAGCACTGTGAAACAAAAATACTTCAGAGAAGACCCAGGAGTGTTGGGAATCCTCCTTCAGATAGGACTGGGACAACATTCCTCCCCAGAATCCAGAAACTGCTCCCCTCAGTTACCAGATGTTAGCGGAGCATTGATAAAAACAGAGGAGACTCCACGCTGGAGTAGTTCATATGTTTCTGCCTTCAAAGTTAAAATGAAACTGATGGAGGCCCGTTTCCTCCTAAATAAAAAAAAAAAAGTATCCATAACTTGAAATTTCGAGTTATGGAGACTTTTATTTTCTTGAAATGTCAAGAAAAGTAGCTCGAAGTTTAGACTTCCTTTCCTCAAAATTTTGAGTTAATAACTCAAAATTTCGAGTTGATGTGAATGACGTCATTTCCTTGTTACCCGGAAGCCCTCAGCTCAAACGCTACAGCTAAGCTACTGGTATTACAGCCAGTCATGACGCACAAATTGAGTATTTTCAGCTTCACAAATGATGAAATCCTTGTGTTATCATCTGAATCACACGGTGTTACTATCAGCAAACCTACTCTGGAAAGCGCCAGTTTGTTGTGAACTGGTTTGGAGTGTGCATTCCTCCTTCCCATCCTTCTGGGTAACGAGGAAATGAAATCGTTCAGGTAGATTGCTGATTGGCAGACCTAACTCGAAACTTCAAGTTACTTTACTCAAAATTTCGAGACTTTTTTTGTGGCGTAAACGGGCTCCCATACAAACCCATTCTTACTTTAAACAGTTTTTAATGGGATCTGTTCTGCTGGAGATGAAATGTGAGATTTCCAGTCGATTGCGTTCTTTTGGAATTAGGGTTTTACTTCCTTGACGTCCCCAGTGCCGTATGCGTGTCCCCAATTATGACTGCCTTCCACACTGGTCCACTGACTGCACGCACACAGCTTTGTCCTTACTCTCTGCTGAACTGTCAGTGAATACTCTGTATGTTGTAAGGACAACCAGCTCATCCCCACTGTAATGACCTCCACTGAGACCCGTTGATGCCACTGGTGAATCCCCAGTTGTTTGTTGGAAGACTTTGCTGTATTAATAAAGAGTTGGGGTCAGTCTTTTGTGCAGATCAGCCTCTTGTTATCAGTTATCCTGCCACTCCATACTGGTCCTGCAGCAGAGGACTGTCGCATTGCCCCCATCTCTTCTTGTAACAGCGATTCTCATCACACACGATGTGGTTTGTGCACAAGATGGGCGACACATTTAGCTCAGCCTCACAGTGGCAATTAAAAGAGCACTGAGATTTCTGAAGGCTTTATATCTCCCACCTGGTGTCCCACACTGGAAAACTGTGTCAACACAGGCAGTAAACACAACCATTAATCACATCAGCAGCCCACGGTAATGAAATTCAAGAATTATTGGTGATAATACACGACATTAATAGAGCTGCTCTGTTTACGCAAAACAGAAGCGAGAGTAAAGTTGTGCACTAAGCAAGATTTAAATTTAAACCTACAACACGCTGTGGAGGTCACTTAATGACAAACAAAGGGAAACATCAATTAATAATTCCTGAAAAGCGCGCATAAATGTTTGTAATTATAACGAAGTGTAAGCAAATGTTTTTAGGACCACAGGTTCAGAAACGTGCTTCACAGTGATGCTCTTGCTGCGTATAATAGAGCGCATTGATCATTGCTGCCACAAACCACAGTCGTTCATCTCAAAGGCTGCAGCTGCTGTTGAAATATGAAGCTGGTGATTGCTCGAGTCTTCATTAACTTTTAACAAATATGCTGGATGTGTTTTTCCACCCAAAAGAAATCTAATAAATGTTTCACTCCCCTCCAATAGTCCACAGACATATGAAATCATTCTCAGCATTTAATAAATGTTGAATTATTTTTAAATATTTCACTGATGGTTTTGAAGTTTTCCATATTTAATGTTATATTTCTTTACAGCATTGATGATATGTGCAGGCGGTTCATCGTAGTTTCTGTTCGGCTGATTTTCTCTCGTCTGCTCCGTCAGATGTTCAACAACGAATCATTTGGGTCACGAGCTTCCCTTCGTCACTTCATAGGTTTCAGTTTTGAGCATCGTGTTTCTGTTAGCCTGGTCTAATTTATCAATTTCAAACGTGGTCAGAGAATTAAAAATAAATGAGTCAAATAAATTTAAAGATGTTTATAATTAAGAACTAAGGGAACACATGAGATCTCAATAGGAAATCTATACTGACGTGCAGCGGGTGATGTGTTGGGATTGAAAGGAAGTCGCATCATTTGATGGAAATGAAAATGATCAGCGACCACAGCGCTGAAGTCAAAGATGCCGTGAAAATCCGAGCGACCAAAAATGATGCAGCAGCCTGGTAAATCTGACAAACAACTCCTGATGAGACGACGGACGCTGTCCCGGGACCTCCTGCCACATCTGGACCAGAGCATCACTGAGCTCCTGAGGTGCTACCTGGCACTGCTAACAGTAGCATCAGGAACACGTGAACATGGGCGCCAATCAGTGGTGTCAGCGCCCACGAGGCCGGGTATTGTCACGCACCAGGTGCGGACCGATAGCGGGTCCAAGAATCTCATTCTGACTTCTATGGCCTGGCTTATGTCTCCACATGGACGTGCATCTCCAGACTGAACCGTTCATGTTAAACGGCGTTCTCCACGACTTCTCCAGACATGTTCACATCTGTCACACGTGCTCAGGCTGAACCTGCTCTCGTCTGTGAAGAGCACAGGGTGCCATTGGTGGACCTGCCAGTTCTGGTATTCTATAACCAGTCGGGCTCCACGGGGCAGTGAGCACAGAGCCCACTACAGGGCGTCAGGCCCTCAGGTCACCCCCCTGAAGTTCTGACTGACGGTCAGGAGTATTCAGACCAGTGGTTGCTGGAGGTCATTTTGTAGCTCGTGCACATCCTGCTCCTCCTTCCACACATACTGGTCCTGCAGACAGTTTATGGCCCTGTCCAGCTTCCTGTTCCTGGAGTCTCTGTCATGCTCCTGAGATCATGCTGGGAGACTCACTGATAAGCTGTCCTAGAAGAGTCCAACTCCCTGGAGCGTCTGCAGATTGTCCAAAATGCTGCAGCGAGGCTTCTGACAAAAACATACTCTCATGTAACACCGTTGCTTATACAGCTGCACTGGCTCCCCGTTGAATTCAGAGTCCACTTTAAGATTCTGGTTCTGACATTTAAAGCTCTTCAAGAACAAGCACCAGCCTACACCATTGAACTTTTACAGCCCTATGCCCCTAGCAGGTCCCTGAGGTCTTGTGATCAGGGCCTACTTGTTATTCAGTATACAAGACTGAAAACCAAGGGTGACAGAGCTTTTGCTACTGTGGCCGCCAGACTGTGGACTCTCTTCCTCAGGACTTAAGATCTGCAGACTCAGTGATTACTTTTAAAAAACAGCTAAAAACATCTTTTTAAAATTGCATTTTGTTAACTTTTGACTGTTTTTGTTTTATACCTTGTGAAGCACTTTGTGATCTTTTATCTAGAAATGTGCTATATAAATAAAATTTTACTTACTTATCTTTTTTTTGCCTGTCTGGTGAGTTTTCCTGACGTGCACCACAGACCGGCTCTGCTGCACCATCATTCTGTCTTCTGTGCTACACTTAAGTAATCATCATATTTCTAGTTAACTGGAGATGAACAATGTGTTAGGTGATGTGCTTCTGCTACGAGTGAATCAGATACACCTGAGTTATTTGAATGCAGTTTTATTGACAGATAGAAGAAACTGCAGTGGCGGAGGCAGGGTCTTTTAAGTGGGGGGGGCTTAAATGTCTCACAAAGATACAGGACCTGAACCTTTAAGGACTTTTTATATGTCACTGCTGTGCTGAGAGGAGATGCTCAGCTTATCACCATCAGCATGAGCCAAGTATTGATAAAGTATCTCTCATCCTAAACTCTGGCATGTTTGAACTGATGCTCTGCTGTTACACATTACATGCCTGCTATCAGTTGAACATGAAAGATCGTGCTCGTCCACTAACACCAAGCCGAACAGTGTTTTTGTAGCACCAACGAGCTGTTTAAGAAACGCTCTATAACAAGTGGCACCATGTTGCTGAAAGTCCAAAACATTTCCTGTCTGCACTTCAAAATAAACGTGTGGTTGGTGGGAGGTTTGTATCAACAGTACTTTCAGCAGCTCTGGATTAGAGATGGCACGATACCACTTTTTTATGTCCGATACCGATATGAATCCGATATAGTGTTTTTTAATCAACAAAACTGTTTTTTAAATATCTTGCTGCATTTTGTATAAGTTCATACTCAAGTTTAAAACAACAACTACACTAAAGCTATTCTGTTATACCTGTATGCAAAAAAAATATTTCATAGTTCAGCAATACTGATCAATCTAATAAACTTAAACCTACACCATCCTCCCTATTCTGGTATTTTAAAGAGTACTTAGCGTAAATATTAAGCAACCTAACTAATAGGGTTCCAACTCCCAGCAACAACAAAAATAAATAAATAAAAAATAGGGAACCACCCCTCACGCTCCACCTCATGATGCTTAATCGACGTAATCAACCTTAATTTGATGCAGTGTGAAAAAAAATGCACAGAAATCAATTATTTTTCAAGAAATATTAAATAGATTCAACATCTTTCTTCAACAAAATTGCAGACTGCACAGATGGTACCTTCCCAAAGGAAAAAGTACTATAGCTTACTAGGGTATATATATTAGACTTAATAGTCACTATATACAGTAATTGACTTCTATTCATTTTACATCAAATTAAAACTTTGGGTGTCAGATAATTATTTATTAAAAGCTGACATTTTAAATGAGAATAAGAAAGAAAAGTATGTCTTTGTGCCCCCTTTTCCCTGTTAATGCCCTATCGGCCCCCCTGGCTAAACTTTGCTAGATCCGCCCCTGCACAGTTACCAGCCGTCAGCTACGTAGAAAAAGATCCTGGTGTAGAAAGTAATATTAAATAAATTCTAACAACAGCTGATCAAGCTTAAACGTGCTGCTGTTGTTTATCCACTGGTTTCCTCTTTCTGGTGCAAAGTGGGCCAAAAGCAAACTAGAGAACGGACTCGCGACAGAAAAGCCGATCAGCTGATCGTTAAGCAGTTTCATGATTGAAGTAGCAGCAAGAAGAGGCAGTCGCTCTGTTAAGCTTAACGCAGGAATGCTTTACAAACATTCAGAGATGGACTTACACACTTGCTTTACTTCTCTCGGGGATAACTTTGTCGGAGATGAAATGCCGGGTTGCTAGCGAAGCTCCAATGCTATCCAGACCACCGACAGGTCCCGCATGCCACAGCCGCTCTATCACGTGATGCATACTGCTCCGACGTGCTAACGTTCTGAGGTGAGTTACGGCGTGTTGCAAGTTTTGTGAGGTGCTTTCGTGATATTTAATGGATCGGATTACATTTTTTATTTTTCTCCGATATCCGATCCAGTCATTTAGGTCAGTATCGGACCGATACCGATACGTAATATCGGATCGGTCCATCTCTACTCTGGATCAACTGCTGCCGAAGCCATCGTGTCTGACCCGCAGCCACTCTGTGGTGAATCTCTGACCACGCACAGACGTGCACAGAGTCCCGAGGAGCTGCTGCAGGGACGGCTCAGGTTCAGGAAACGAAAATAGCACCGGTGATGCTTGGAGGGGGCGATATGGTGGCCACTCCCCCTCCACCTGTACAGATGAGTTAAAACAGGCTAATTTGCTTCAGTTTGATGGCTGACCTTTAAATGTAACAGCTTCATCTCTTTAAAGTGTTCTTAAATCCTCGAGTCTTTGACGTTAAGTCGATCGAAGAGACAGCACTTAACATTACTCACACAATAAATGGATCAAGATATGTTGGAATAAAATAAAAATATCTGGATTGCATTCAAATCACACAAAAAAATTCTGAATATTTACCCGTTTAAAAACAGTTGAAAAGAGACTTCTTCTTCCAGCATTTCTATTTAAATGTAAAAAGTCTGAAAAGCCTACACTTGAAAGTTTCCCAAAGTGAAAATTGGTTTTCTAATGACATGTTGTCAGTAATGAATGTCAGCAGCCCAGTTCTTCCTCACAGCCTGCAAATGAAATTGGCAGTTTTCAAGCAGCATTCGTGCCGGGCCCAAGGACTTGCTAGCTTCCATTTAATCTGTCACACACCGCCATTAAATGCAACAGTGACAAAAAAGCGTAAAAAAGCATCTGCATTTTTCCAGGAGACTCGGTGTACCTTGTTCTTGATTAAAAACAAATGCTCCAACAAGAGTCCTTTTTGGAGCCGAGCCCTCAGTAACAACAGCTGGATCTGTGGCATTTCAGCCCAAGTGAAGAGTTTTCATTGTGAGGCTGCTGTGGCTTCAACAGGAGATGCTGTCTGGCCCCCTGGTTCAGGGTTGGTCAGGATGAAAAGACTGAATTTAATGTTGCTATTATAGCATCTGACAGTCCTGCTGACGATGTACCATCAAATATACAAACTTTGTTGCCCTGATGTTTGCCCAACACGAGCAGATGTAGTGTTGCTTTCACTGGTTTGGACCAGGCTCCATGTTTCTCATCTGAAATTTAGAATAAGGCGACAGCCACCGAGGGGTCCTCAATGATTAATGCTGCTTAGCTGTGTGTGCCACCTGTGTCTCAATCCCAGTGAAGCCAGCTTTAAGCTCTAATACAGTTCGTACAGGTGAGTTTAATAAGTGGATAAATGTTTATTTCCTCTGTATTTGAACGTGGGCCTGACTCACTGGTGCTAGATTAAAGTGACCATCTGAGGAAGTCAAGGATTTGGCTTCATTGAGCCACTGTGGCACTGGGTGACTGGGCTGTCCACTGGGAGGCTCTGTGGCTCAGCCCCCATCATCAAGTCTGCAGGTGTCCTTGGTCAGGATACTGAACCCCAAACCTGAAGCATCCACCACTGTTTGAGTGGTTAGAAGCTCTTCGTTTTAGTCCTGGAGCTGCATTCATATCTATGTAGCATCATGCATGTTGTATAAACACGAGTAATATCACTGCAAAAGCTTCTTATGAAGTGGTCACCTGTGACTGCAGTCACCGTGCATCAGCAGCTGCAGTGCCAAGCAGCACACGGACCCCAAATCTGTGTCAGCGAGAGCAAAAACCCTTTGCCCACTCCTCAAAAATCAGACCCGCCCACTCTGCGGGGTGACAACCATCCCACAGGACAGAGGGGTAAAAAGGTTCCAGCGCCAACAGCTTTTCAGATCACTTTCTGAAACGAGTGGATAATTAAAGGCATCTGTTTGTGTAATCGGTACATTCTGATAACCCAGAAAATGAGTTCCTCTCAGGAATGATTATTCTTCAGTAGCCCCAATGGTTCCTCTTTAAAATTCATCTTAGACGGATCCTCTGGAAACAGGAGACCTGCTATAACCAAGGAGGCAGTGGGGATTTGTTAAGCTTGATCTCAGTAATTGTTCTGTGGGTCTGTAAGCCCTTTATGAAACATTTCTCCTTTTCCCGCTCTAGTCTTAATAAAACTATGTATAACTTATTGTTTGCCCCCTGGGATCAGCTGTCTTATAGATGAATTCTTTTTTTAAAGTGAAAATGAAACTGCACATCTTGATGATTATCCACAGCTTGATCTTATTGCTTTAGTTACTTAGTATCCTCGAGGTCTGAGCTTGTCATCGTTGCACCTTTGAACAGGATTATGTTTATGTGTATAAATATGTAGAGAAATGCAGTTTTGCCTGTGCCATCGCGGTGACAGTGAAGGTCTCGATATTGTTAAATGTGTCTAATGCTCAGCTCAGTCTCCACCCAGCGCAGCAGGTCCATTAACTGAAGACAGATAAACTCCTGCCATGCTATCATCATTCTCTAAATGAATGCGTGTCTATTAGGGTCCCTTATAGAAGAGGATACCTGCCACATTCCTCTGGAACAACCTGATAATTGTCCACAAGGCCTTTCTTATTAGAGTGATTTACCATTAAAGCCGGGCGCAGTGAGTGACACCAAGTGCTGCTTGGCTGCCATTAGCGGTCACCTTTCCATTGGTGCTGGCTTTTACGATTGCCGTTATGGAGATGTGCTGTGATCATTGCTTTTACAGCCACTTTTCACTTCAACGTATTTGAAGACGCTGAGCACCACTCATCTCACAAACACTTCTGTTTGCCCTTGTGAAAGCATTAGGTAGTAAATCATGAGCATAACAGGCGTTATTACTCTGCAATTAGTGACTTTCTTGTCTGATGCAATTCGATTTTTTCTTTGCGACGGATGTTTTGTCATTGAGAAGAACTCACACATCAGTTCCTCCCAACAAGAATGTGGGAATGTTAAAGCTGCAGACGGCAGAGGAAAATAGCAGTCCTCCCATAAACAGCAACAACGAGCTTCTACATTACACTGAAGTATAAGTGAGGTTTGGGGAACATCACAGAGCTTCCTCAGCTCCTCTGCACCGGCTACTCTTCAGAAACATGGTTGCTGCAACAATCAATATGGATCAATCAGCAATTTATCTTCTGTGAAAACACTCACTGTTTAAAACACAACCAGCCACTGTGGAAATGCGTCGAGTGCTGAATGACACCACAGATGTAATCCTGTCACAGGTCCCAGCAGGTGGAGTTAGTCACACCTGATTAAGCACCCGAAGCATGACGTGATGGACAGCAGCTTGGACTCAAGATCAGTTTGATCATTTTTGAATATTATGAATAAATTCCAGAAGCTGAGAGTAAATCAGGATCATGTTAAAGTTACAGAGTTTTATTTTGGTCACAGCCGTCTAAGAAACATTCTTCCAGATTTCCTAAACCAGTTCAGCCACTAACCTCAGGGAAGTGGATACTGGGAGGATTCTTCCAGATTTCTGAAACTAGTTCAGCGCTGAGACGTCTTCTCTGACATATTTTGAAGATAGTTGTAAGAAACGTTTTTAAACCTCAAACTTCACGCGGGAGCCTCTTCAATGGACATCCAGAAGGAACTCGTGCTTTCTCTCTGACATGAAATTCATATGAGCTGTTCGCACTAAAGTAAAAAGCACCATCACTTCATGCGGAGACCCCTTTGGCGCCAGCTCAAGGCTGGAGCTCGAACAACAACACCCTGATAACGACTGTGTTTAGTCTGTTCCTTCCCATTCCATGCAAGGCCACCTGGGTTGGCTGGAAGACTGTTTACTTAGCCTGGCAGGGCGAAGGACACTGTCTCAGCTGAACTCTGGACACACACACACACACACACACACACAGACACACACACACAACACACCACACAACTATGGATCATCACACACCACACACACTTACACTGATAAGCACTCACTCATCCCCCCTCCCTTTCCAAACGCCTTCGATGCTTGTGCCCTCCCGGGGAAGATGGCAGTCGACTGGACCAGCGCAGACATGCTGCAGGACCGGATGCGCTGTCTACACCGGCTCTCTCACCCTTTACCCGCCCCTGTTGCTTGTCTTGTGTTTCTATGGTGTATTGATAGTCATGTGCTTTTTGTGCTGAGGTGTTTTTTCTGTTATCAAACTGTTCTCCCACTAGGAGCTCAGTCTGAGTGGAGTTTTTTTCTCCTCCTCTCACCTCATGTTGTTTGTTTTTTCCTATCAGCCGACCTCTCTGACATCCCCAATGTGATGTTTGTGTAAAGTAGGTCAGAAGGTTCCTTTGTAAGTGCGCATGCGCCATTAGCGTGCAGCCTGCTGTAACCCTAATTTCCTTCGGGATTAATAAAGTATTCTGATTCTGCTATGCAGCGACCTGCAGGTGGAAATACTCTGTAAGAGAAAGCAGACTGCAAAGCTTCTTGGCCTGTAATGTGAAAGCGTGTGTTTGGATACAAACCGTCCTAATAACGTGGGTCACCACACACACGCTCAAAGAATCACTCAGCAATCAGTTCAAATGCCAACAGCTGGTCCAACAGAGGCCCAGAGAAAGAGCAGAGATGTGGAGGGAGGCTAAAAGGGCCGTCGCCGTGACAGACGCTGCCATGGTAATGCAGCTTTAACAACGCTGAGGTGTGATGTAGGAGTTAATTATGAGCCAGAAGGTGAAAAACTGGCTCCAAACTCAGGAAAGCGACTCAGCAGACCTACTAACTGCTCTTCCAGTTAGATTCATCTGGATATGCTAACCTTTAATGACCATGATGGCGCCTTACACAGGACGTGTCACCCACCGCTAAAATGTGAAAGCAGTGTGGGGCATCGCTGGAGACAAACTCTTTCCCATCCAGCTCCTCCACACTCCTGTCTCCACAATGTCTCCATCTCTGCTGCTATCAGTTAATGAAGCCGGTGTGGAGCAGGGAGCAGCACTAAGCCAATCTGCAGGGCACAGACGAGGAGTGGGGGGGTTGTGGACAGCGAGACACTCGCAGGCGGTTAGCTCGGGGGCGTCGAGCTTTACTTTGCAATCTGATACAGCCAAAGTTTGACTCTACATACTAAATAGAAAAAGCCTAAATATGGTAATAGAATAAATTGCCCCGAGATTTACTGGATGTCACGAGCGTGGGCACCAAGGAGGCATGTTGCTGAAGTGTAAAGCCATCTGAAATTGAGTTGGCAGCAGCACCTCTAAAAGAACCAGCCGAGGAAAAAAGCTGAAGATAGCTGAAGAGGAATATTCCCCCGAGGTGTCTGAATTGCACCAATGAGGAAGGAGTTGAGCCCTGTGGGTGGAAGGTGCAGTCAGGTTCACTGAATTCTACACAAGCCTATCAGTCTGAATATGACTTCTCCAGAGGGAGTGGATCCCCCACGCTCGGCTGTCGGCGCTGAGCTGTTTTTCTTTCTGGGGGTAATTTGTGACACTCCTCTGTGAGACATCAATTCTTCTTGACGTGGAGAGAAAATAGGAACATTTAAAGGCCTGTATTTGTCATTGTTTTTCCTCAGACAAATTTATTACCGGGGAGGCTGCTGGCCTTCGGGCAGCCAGCTCAGGGTTATTATACGTCTCCTTCATGTCGGCTGTGGGGCCGGTGAGCACACATGCATTCATACGTGCTGATGTTCTGTTTTACTTCCACTTTTGCTGTTTGCCGATAACATAAATACTCGCAGCACTCAGCGTTTCTGACAATCCTGTGAAAACGTTTAACAGCAATGAGCAAATCTGGCGTGCCGGACAAACCGCTAACACGGTAACAAATTCATGAAGTGCGAATATCGCTGCAGAGTTCAAGTTAGCAGCACTGCAGAACATATTAAACACGATGCCTAATTTATTCATCTCTTTGGTTTCACAGCGGTTCCAGCTTGCAGCTGCGTCTTAACAGTTGGCAGCAAAGTTAAGAAGGAGTACACAGCGCAGCCAGATTCCACGTCAGCTCGACTTGGTTTCTAAAACTTCTCGCTCGAATAAATGCTCCATCTGTCTGTCCTGATCTCATCACCAACACTGTGTCTAATCCTGCCTCCTCAGACACATCACAGCATATTCGCTGACGATTCTCCTCCAAATCAGATGACATTCTGGATTTCACCGGGGGAGTCAGACCTCGCCGAGTCTTGAATGGCGTCCAAGGTGACATTTTCATCTGAGCCCTCTTTCTTATGGCGGTCTTCTCTGTTCCCTCTTCAGGAAACAAGTTCAACCACTTACCTCAGGGAAGCGGATACTGGGAGGATTCTTCCAGATTTCTGAAACTAGACGCTGAGACGTCTTCTCTGACATATTTTAAAGATAGTTGTAAGAAACGTTTTTAAACCTCAAACTTGACGCGGGAGCCTCTTCAATGGACATCCAGAAGGAACTCGTGCTTTCTCTCTGACATGGCTGCTATGCAGCGACCTGCAGGTGGAAATACCCTGTAAGAGAAAGCAGACTGCAAAGCTTCTTGGCCTGTAATGTGAAAGCGTGTGTTTGGATACAAACCGTCCTAATAACGTGGGTCACCACACACACGCTCAAAGAATCACTCAGCAATCAGTTCAAATGCCAACAGCTGGTCCAACAGAGGCCCAGAGAAAGAGCAGAGATGTGGAGGGAGGCTAAAAGGGCCGTCGCCGTGACAGACGCTGCCATGGTAATGCAGCTTTAACAACGCTGAGGTGTGATGTAGGAGTTAATTATGAGCCAGAAGGTGAAAAACTGGCTCCAAACTCAGGAAAGCGACTCAGCAGACCTACTAACTGCTCTTCCAGTTAGATTCATCTGGATATGCTAACCTTTAACAGAGGCCCAGGATTTCGGGATTGTTACCAGGACCGGCAATTTATCCTCTCCACACGCACATATGTATGTACAGACACGTACTTCACGCTAAACATAACAGACTTAATGCCATCACACACAGTCACATATGGATACGGAATAACAGATGCAGTCGTACACACTCAGAAACACACACACCCTCCAATAACTGAGAGGCAAGAGGAAGCTCACACAGGGAGTAATCTAGCACCAGGGAAAATGCCAAGTGTCTTATTAGTGGTTTAGCAGAGATGGCTGGGAATCGATGAACGACCCTACTGGTCACAACACGGCACTCCCGGAGACGCACACACATCGTGATGCTCGCTCTGCGCTATCCATCATAACAAAACAACGAAGGGAAAAAAAGAAACCCCTCCACAGCTAAAGACTTTCTCCTTCTTATCCCCCTTCTGTTCTGTGCTTTGGGAGAGACGTGAGAGTGCTGCCAAGCAAAGGCACGATCAACATAAGGAGTCCCTTATTTTCTGCTTCGGTCCTTGGAGACGACCCCTCTATTCCACCTTCGTGCTGCACAACGATGTTTTTACTAAAGTTATTTTTCTTTTCATGTTATTCTTGAAACTCTTCTACCCACCCAAAAGTTTTTGAAGCTTTAATAAAAGCTGATCAAGGAAATCTTGCAGCCCTGCAGAGGTACACGTGTGCATCAAAGCACTCGTTCGGCACATCGGTCCTTTCAGATGGTGAGCCGATGGGGAAAAGGAGTTACTATTAATGATGACAGCAGGTTACATGAATCTGTTTGTTTTAGTCACGTCTTTAGGTCCACTGAGTTCGGTTATCCAGTGCTACCGTCACACAGAGTACCATTTCTGCCAAATGTCCTGGATCTTTGTATCCCAGGGAAACGTCAGAGCGGGCGTTCGCCGTTGGAGCAGCTGCACAGGATCTCATCCATGTCTTATACTTACCAACAACATACTACAGAGTTAGTAAAAGTAGAGAATGTCAAACTTCCTGTAGACGTCTGTAGGTAACAGATGCCACCAAAGGCAGCTTGTTGTCTTATTGGTAATTCCACCAAATTGTCTAAAAAAAGATTATATTCATAAAACAATAGAAGAATCGAAGAATTGCAACTCTCCCCAACCTAACAAGGTGAAACCTCAAAGGAACAACTTTATGAAAACGGACATCAGGCAATGTTCAGTCCGAAGCATTTCCAGGTGTCACAGACGTGTCCAACCATCAAACGGGCTCATTGGAGATAGAAATCAAAGGAAAGCACCTGGAAACTGACGAAAATTCATGGAAATGAAATTATTTTAAGACATAACTGCCCCATAACAGGCAAATAAACTATACTGTGAATAACCACGTTTACTGAGTGACAGGAGCAAACAGACATCTTTTCTTTACAGTCTGAAAACTTAGGCCGTGCACCAAACTGTGACGTCCATCGTTCCAGTGCATTGTTGTCCATTTCTGATGAAAGCAGAAGCTTTCAACACATCAAATGTTCCATATTTATATAAATTATTTACATCACTGTAAAGCTCGATATCCTCACTGACATGACAGCTTTTTGTTTTGTGCTTCTGGCTGTTATATTAATGTTGTTATACATGACAGCAAAATTGCTTTATATTAATTACACACAGTAGTAGTTTGTGTTTCTTAGTAACTACATAAAGGTCACATGGCAACAAGTAGTCAGGAAATTATTAATATATGAAGAAAATAATTAGATAAAATCTCCTCAGTGTTAACAGATGATTCACAAAAATATAAATGATTTATTATATATTATTTAACTTTTAGTAATATCATATGCATTCATGCATCTAATCTAAGGTACAAAATCCATATTTCATAAGCCATACTTTGTCATTTGGAGTAATGCATGGATGCTGTATCTGTACTGGTCCTCATTAGATCAAAGCAGAAATAACTGCACTCAAAGCACTAAAACCTGCAGCTCTGCCGTCATGCATCATCACTTCATTTTAATTATTTGCAGTTAATTCCATGTTCAAAAAGAAAACAGAGCATTAAACATCAAACATGCGATTCTCTGACTGGTGTGTCGCACCGTCGCATCCAAAGCGACGCCCTCGTGTAGTTAATGAACGATTAAGTGTAGCTGTGGCTGCAAAGCACTTCAGTGTTTTCCCTCTAATTCCTCTGCCTCTTTCTAATCATTAAGCAAGCTGCTGAGAAGTTACTGAAAGAGCGGAACAAACAAGGTTATTCCGCATGAAAGGTGTGCAGATTGCACGGCAGCGGTCGAACAGACAGGAAACAGCTGGTGGTTAATGGCGTTCCCGAAGAAGAGCTGCTGCTGTTCTGACCATCTTCCCCACTGCACTCTGGTTTTTCTGTTAACACTTTGGGCTCCTCGTCGTTGTGGCTTCCTGATCTGCCGTTGTCCCTGCTTCCCATTATTCACTCACAAAATGAACTACACAATGCTGTAGTGGCTCCAGGGAGCCTCTGTAAAGTTCAGCCATTGAAATAACCATTTATCCCAACGGCCCCTTGACACTCACGGCACCTGCACAGTTCTGCTAAACTGAAATATTATTTGGAAGTATGAAGTGACTGGTATTCAACTCGGGGTTGGCTGTTTCAGCCCAGTGTGAATGGGCCATGGTGTACAAGCTCCACCTCCAAACAAGATGGACACACAGCGGAAAAGGATTCAAATTAAGAGAATAACGGCCGAGTCACAGCAGTCGATGTTACAGAGATAAAAACCTCACTGACTCTAAAGTAGATCCATCAGAGTATTTATGAAAATACTATTCAGTCTAAATGGAGTAGTAAGAAAAAAGCAGAGTCTAACTTCACTTCCATCCGTCAGCTCATTGCTCATGTGCTTCCTCACCTCATAAAGGTCAGCCTCCCTCTGCTGCCAAACATTGATGCTAAACTCGGGGGTCATGATCGTCCCAGCCAACACAAACTATACCAAAAAAAGTTGCACACACTAAAAAGGTCATGTCTATAATGTAAAGTGAAAGTGATGAAAGCACGAAGTCAAGTGTGCAGGTGTGCAGTCCTGTGATGTTCTAAGCATGTGCGCTAAAACCAAAGTATGCTAGCAGAAATTAACTTTAGAGTTGGCTTTTCTCATGTTTCACACAGAAACAGAGGCAGCACCTTTCAGATTAGGCTCTTTGAACTAAAGCTAACTTTTAGAGCTTCATGTGTGTTTTAGCTGCACAGATAAACTTTGTGTTGGAGTCAGTTTATGTCATTGATACACAAAGAGGTGTTTACAGGCTTATAGAGCTGGTTTTGTACCCATGTGGTCGTTACATGTTTTGATATTTACATGTTTACACATCTGGATGTTTGCATGTGCATGTTCAAAGCAATGTCTACAGTCATTGGTTCAAAGCAGTAATAAGTATGTGTTGAATCTACCTCGTTGTTTTCCCTGCATTGATCCGAGTATAGGATTTCCTGGCTTCTATATGGCCAGTGAAGTATTCATGAGGGCCGTACACAGGAAGTGTTTGGTTGTTGTTGCTGTGCGAGAGGCTGCTAAGAAAGTTATCCGTCTCCATCTTGCTGTTTCTAATCGCTCCAATCCACACAGCGAGCCCTCACGTTACACTGACATAAAAGTTTCTAAGTTCATGAGTGACGACAGATTCATATTTACAGTCTTTCATTTCTAATGTCCTTCTCTCACCCCAGCCAATCACAGCAGATGGCCCCGCCCCTCCCTGAGCCTGGTTCTACTGGAGGTTTCTTCCTGTTAAAAGGGAGTTTTTCCTTCCCACTGTCACCAAAGTGCTTGCTAGGGGTCATATGATTGTTGGGTTTTTCTCTGTACAATCCGGTTGTTCAGTCTGACGTCACTAGCCGTGTCTGGGCCTAAACTCCGCTGCAGGTCCATATATCAAACGATCACTATGGCATTAACATGAGAGTTGAAAAAACTGTCTAAATCTTTCAATCTTTAATAAAATGATCAGCGTTCTGCTCTACCAGGTGTAACAATTGCAAGTTTAACATCCAGGCATCCATGAAAACGAGAATTTATGATTTTAAGGAGTTAGAAGTTAGCAGGAAGTTAGCTCGCTAGTTCACTAAAACATGATATAGCATGTTCTGACTGAGGTTTTGGAACAAAATTAAACGTACAGCTCTGTTATCACTTCCAGACATAAATGAAGACAGAAAACTAAACAGCAGTGACGTTTGTAGGGTTACTGAAGTTGGGCTAGCTGGTATATAATGATGTGCTACGTGACCGCTAGCGACACAGCTATGTTAGCATAATATAAACAAGCTAACTTTTTTCCACTCGATAAAAGTTAACGTGAGTGTTCTCGGTGGTCAGGAACAAATGTAATCGCATGGCAGGATGCTGTAAAAGGACCAAACTTCAGCCAGGAGAACAACTGAGATAATCCATCCACAATACGAGGTTAGTCATTCATATACTGCTGCATGGGCTGGGCTGTAGTTACATCCTAAGGTTTTAAAAACTGAGCTTAAATAAATGATTAGCGGTAATAAAAGCCGAGGGAGGTCAACAGGGATCACTGACTGTTTTAGGAGCTTTTTGAGATCAAATAGAAGAAAATACATAACATTAAACATGTTAACAACACAAAAGCCATATTAAACGCAGACTACTTTAGACCCGGAAGTAGGATTCGTCGCGTCATCACTGAACAACCGGATATAAAGCGCCTTGAGGTCACTGTTGTTGTGATTTGATGCTGTATAAATAAAATTGAATTGAAAAATTGAATGTCTGCTGAAATTTCACTGATTTGGATTATTTACTGTTTCACTGTAGTTAAAGTGTGGAGGTAACTAGCAGCCGAGGCTCGGTGCAGAATGTTTTAGCACACTGCTGCCTCTCATTGATCATCGTGGGGTCGGTTTGGTGTCCTTTCAGACTGGAGTGAGATGGTCTGAGGTTCGGTTTAAGCCCTGAGTTGTATTTTAGAAAGACTGTAAAATCAGATCCAAGCACAAGTGTATGTGAGAGTATTCATAATAAGAATGGAAGCAGACAGAACGACGGTCTGCTGCTTCTCCTTCAATTCGTCCTTTTCACTCGTACCCAGATCTGGATGACCATCTACAAGGAAAGAACACTGTGTCTACCTCTCTCATTAGCATCCAATTAAATTCTGTCTAAACAAACACAGAGTCAACAATTACTTGTTCTGTGTACTTTGTTTATTTACTCTATTTTTCTATAATGAGAATATTTAGTCCTTTCTGCCTCGAGGTTACGGCGAGCATCTTTTTGTGCTTCCCTTCAGAAACCCGTCTGTTACAGATGTTAGACTGACAGATACAAAACAGCAGAGCTTCAAACAACATTGTCAGTCCACATTTCTTCTGCAAGCAGCAAACTTATACTCATTATTCTGGGCTTCAGTTTATCACTATTTCATGTACAATTTGCAGAATACTTAAAGGGTGCACACACTTTGGATTCTGGCTCGCAGTGCGAGATGAAAAGTCAAAATCATTCACCTCAGTGTCTGTTCAAATTTTCATGGCGGTCTATCCAGTAGTTTTATTCTCGGCCAAAGAACTGATGCACTGATGCAGTCGAACTGACTGATGGACAGCACCCTCCTTAAAGTCTCGCCGCTGGCACGGGTAAAAGAAAAAAGCCAAGCGTGCAGGCGTACTGTGACAGAGACAAAGCCTCGTCCCGAGCTTACAACACACGGGATGGAGGGAGTACAAGGGATAAATGAAGAGCTTATCCCTGCTATAAATCCAACTTAATTCCAGTGTCTAATCAGTATTCTGCCAAAGCACTCTTTCACACATATTTTCATCTGTTATACTAACCTTCCAGTGTCTGTTAGAGAATCCTGAGTGGAATACCTTCCTTTGGTAACCACAGAGAAATGGTAATGTGGGTTTGAGGCTGTGCCAACAAAGAAGCTGCAGCGGGTTCAGTGAATAGATATATTCAAACAAAGAGGAAGCACTGACATCCCCCACACTGCAGGAAAAAGCAGCCTTGGTGGGTATTAGCTCCTGTAATTAGTGGACACACGAAGCTGTAGTGGTGATTACACGACACGTCTTTAACACAGAAGCTAATACAAAGCAGAGAGAAGCAGGACAAAGGCACTTCTGTAATTCAAAATGAAACACATGCAGTTTCCATGTGTGAAAATTAGAACAGGATCCTCAAACGTAATAATATAATAGAGCAACAAGCACTTACACGAGTGGCTCACAGCACTCAAAAGCAAAAACAGCAAGGCTATTAAAAGAATGGAAACGTTTCAGGCTGCGTCCACACCACTGTGGACAGTTTTAAAAATGCTTTTTCCGTCCACACTGAGAAAGAAGAAAGAAAGAAGAGCCCTCGTCTCACTCAGAAATGCAGAATAAGTGATTTTAAAACATAAAGAAGAAGAAAAGGAGAGTGACAGGACGTGTCATAAGGGTCACGTTCACCAGATGATGGTGGGAAATAGTTTGGTTGTTGGACAAAAGAGACAAGGAAAAATTAAAGAATCTATCTCATCGTTTCAACAAAGGCCGTTTGTTCACTGTAGATGGATGAGACGACTTTACAGAACACAGACTTTCAGAGAAATCTCAGAGGCATCAGATGCATATAGACGAGTATAAATGAGGAAGAGCACGTCACAATCAATTACTAGACTCTGTGCATGTTTATGAAAGATAAACATATGAAAAATGGCATTTTATCAAAGAGAATATAGAAATGTGATAGAGTAGAAGGGTTCTCACAGCAGTACGGCAGGTCTGACTGGCTGTGACCAGAGTCAGAGAAGTCAGTGCCAATCAAAGAATCCCTTTAATTTTTCAGGTTATTCAATAGAAAAAATATATTTTGTACTCATGAATATACATAGATTAACATGTAAGTCTGTCTTGCAACAGGCCTTTAATTAATCCTTTAAAAATATAAACAGGTTTGTGGAAGTCGCCGTGTTCCCTCGAGGCTGGTCTCTAGTCACGTATGTAACACCAAACAGCAAAGGACGAGAGAAGTCGTAGGCGTGCCGTGGACGGACATTTAAATTTGTGTCTGCACCTTCAGACTAAAGCTATGAATGATCGTACCTGTTTCATTATCTGAGACGATAGATGAGGTCCCCTTCACCAAAGGAAAGTGAAGCCACGACACGTCATCTGCTTCCTCTTTGCTCTTCTCCTGATCTGAAGTCAGGGCTCTAACACATGAAAACCTGCATAAACACAGTCATTGTCACAATTACTTATGTACTTAGTTACATGTGACCCTCCCTCTACCAATGTTTAGCCGCTCTTGTGGCTAAACAACAGCAGCTGGTTTTAAGCTAACAATATGCCAGCTTATATTAGGCTCTGGTGTCCTAAAATCAGAATTTCTCTCTGATATATCAGTTTGATCACATTTTCACATCATGTGTGAGTGTATTCAGAGTGTCAGAGTACAACAAAGCTACATCCACTCCAAAAAGAAGTTCCTCTAACACAGATTAACAGCAGCTAAAGCAGGCTAACAGAGGCTACAGCAGGCTAACAGCAGCTAAATCAGGCTAACAGAGGCTACAGCAGGCTAATAACAGCTAAAGCAGGCTAACAGAGGCTACAGCAGGTAACAACAGCTAAAGCAGGCTAACAGAGGCTACAGCAGGCTAATAACAGCTAAAGCAGGCTAACAGAGGCTACAGCAGGCTAACACCAGCTAAAGCAGGCTAACAGAGGCTACAGCAGGCTAAAACAGCTAAAGCAGGCTAACAGAGGCTACAGCAGGCTAATAACAGCTAAAGCAGGCTAACAGAGGCTAATAGTAGCTAACAGAGGCTAAAGCAGCAGAAACAGACACAAAGGTTCTGTCTTCAGCAGCTCACCTCAGTATGGCTAGGGATGGGTATCATTTAGGTTTTATCCAATACCAGTACCAAACTGGTACTTTTGAAACGGTGCGGTTTAAACGTGCTCAAACCGGTGCTTAAAGAATGGAGAACACAAAATTGGTCCAAAAACCTCTCATGTTCAGCTGTTTTTTTGTAAAAAGATAACAATGTTAGCCTTTTCTGCAGCTATGGGGCATATATGGTATCACTCTTGGCTGGAAGCAGTGCTTAAACAATGGAAAAAACACAAACTTTGTCCAAAAACCTCTCATGTTTAACTGTTTTCCACTTTTTCTTTGGTCATTTTAGCCTTTTTGGCCAGGGTGAAGGGAGTATCTGCCATCAAACAAGAAGACAGCCGCATGTAGCTATGATGATGTTTGCTAGTTCACCTTACATGCATTAATGTAATAACGTGGTTAGCCTACTCAACGTAAATTACACACGAACAACATTAAGCTACTCACGCAGAGAAGAACGGCTGCTGCTGCATCATCATCCTCATCATTTCTGCTACACTGGCAGGGCTAGGGGCCAGGACTCTCCTCTTCGGGTTTTTGGGGGATGTTGCTAACTCCGGGTCCGATAACAGGCACCACACCCGCAGTAGACATACGTCATCAGATTTGAGGTGTTACCTCCTTTGACAGTATCACAGTATCAGCTTAAAGCACTTGTTGCTGCTGAGTTTGCATCTTTTGCTGTGAAGTACAGCCAGACTTTTGACCGCTTCGCCTTGGGCATTTTTAATCTGTAGCTCTGCTCTAAAAGAACGTACGTACCTGGCCCCGCCTACTATCCTCGGAAACGTAAAATGATTGGCTAGAATCCAAAGTGCGTGACATCTCAGGAAAAAGCACCGAAATGTGATGAGCTTCATGTCAGACCTCTTTCATGAAGCTTTTAAGCCTCTTCTGTATAAATAAAGGTGGAGACTTCACAGCAGGGATGTGTACATTTACTCAAACACTTTTTAATGTACTTCGTTACTTTAATGTACTTGTAAGGATTTCCATGTTGTGCTGCTTTCTGTGTTTATTCCATATTTTGGATGCATCCACTACACTGTACACTCCATACGATTTATTTTAAAGCTTTAGTTATTATTTTGCTGATTCAGTATTATAGATCAAACTTTCCAGCCATTTATAAGTTATTAAAATCATCATCGTCAGCTGCAACATTAAAGAGATTTACACATCAATAAATCAATAATCACAATCCACTGATATCATATATAGAACAGAAATGCATAGTGAGGACAGTTACTTTAGCTACTATAAATATATTTTGGAAGTACAACTTGTTTACTGTTTAGGGACTTGATAAGGATCATGACTTTTAGGTTATGATTATGTTGAAATTATCATGCAGCCCCACGTTTCGCATGATAAAGCTGTAATAGATGACAGGGCTGCACATGAGCCTGAAAATCCTGTTTTCTGTTCTGATTTTATTTCTGTAGAAACACTCTGATGTCCTGTGGGCTCCTCTGGCGTGTTCTTGGTCCCTGTGCACCACATTTAAAAATACTGGAAAACTCCTGCCGCTGCATCTTTGATTCAGTTTGAATCCTCGGATCTTCCGTACTCCACGGCACGCTGCAGTCAGACACCTTACAGTAAAGATAGATCACTTTGGACATTACAGCAGAAAGTGGAACAGAAGGTTGTCAGTTCTTTGATCCAAGTCCTGTGAGGCCTGGATGCGCACAGCGCTACCTGCAGAAGAGTAATATCACATCTGAATAACTGTTTGATGTTAGTTAAACCTGCCCCATTGTTATCTAATTGCCACCTAATTTTATAGTCACACTGCACATAGTATGTAAATGTTATGCTTCTTTTAGACGTCTGAAATACCTGAGGGAGGCTGAAGTGTTGGTGCACCAAAGGCCAACCAGCAGCAGAATAATTGGGGGAAGGAAAGGCTGCTGATTATTATGGGGTTCAAAGGTTCTTCTGTGGAACCAAACTTCAGCGAATCCCAAGGCGGTCGGTTAGGTCGGCTCCTTCCAAACAAACACGATGAATGCACGGAGCAGGAATCAGAAGAATCCATTCACACGTTTGATGTTTTTGCCAACATAATAAATGAAGCCTGCAGTACAGAACAGTTCCCTACCTGTGAAATCTGCAGCAAATACAACATCATAATGAATCTCATTCGAGAAGCATACAACAAATGTACTAAATGTATAGGGACTTCACGAAGGAAGCAGATGTGGCAGACAATGTCAAGGAAACAGTGAGTGTCGTTGTACAAAGTGTGTTGGACACAGGAGAAGGTCCCAGCTGTAGAGATGTCAGGGACTTTGACGTGGTCCAGATTATCTGCCTGTAAACGGCTCACAAATGCTGTTCTTGTGGTCAGAGGTCACAGGACGGAGAAACCATACAGCAGTGACAGGACATGAAACCAGTCTGATCCATAGAGGCTCCGCCTACATCACAGGCCTCAGATAATCAGCTGCTCGCGTCTTGTTGTGAGATAGAAGGTCACCTTCATGTCTTGTAGCGTCCAGGCCTCAGCAGGTCCACGCTGCACCGACCGTCTCGTAGGTGGTCGTGACGTTTTGGCTCATCCTTCTTATACTTCTGAAAAATAGTTTTAGAAAACTCTTCATAACACATCTCAAACTTGACATGAGAGTTTTTTAAGGACTTGTGCATCTATTTTGCCCCGTAGCTCATGTCTCATCCCTACCTGTCAGCCAAAAGTGACCTGCTGCGCTAAGGTTTCACACCCCTACAGCCACATGTGCTCGGACTGAATTCATTATTCTTTAATGGCACGCGCACACAAACTCTTAAGTTCCTGATGCAATTATTGCTCATACACCTCATGCAGATAAATGTGAGCTGCACTGTAGTATCCTGCTGTTCCTTATTATAAATAGCCTCTAATGAATCGTTACTTCAAGCCTACCGATAGGCCTTTGACATGAGTTATGTGTTATGGTGGTTATGAGAGCACACTGCCAGGAATCATCAGATGGGGTAATTATTGCCTCCTCCAGTTTAATCCGCCTTGGCCACATCCCTACATGTTGCACTGACATTGCGTGGAGGTGTTTCAGAGGCTTTTCTCGCCCTCCCTCATTCTGGATCGCACTTTGTTGGCTGCACAGTACTTTTGATAAACCAACATAAAAGGTTTTTGTAAGACACCATCAGATCAGCTTCAGTGCACCATAGCATTGATTTTTCAAGTGTCTGGAGCTCTGCTGCAGAGATGGAGTTTTCTACAAAAGATGTTCCTTCATTTAGTGTTTTGATGATATTTTGGACCGTGCACCGTCTGAGACGTCGGCCCAGTGTCACGACTTTTCAGCTGAGGCTGGATGCTGATGCTGATGGTCATAGCATGAGGTTCACTTCATTTTCATACTTTCATACTCAGACCATTTTCTGAAATACGTGTGCCGTTTGGATGGGGCTAATGTGTTCTCGAACTCTCCCACTCCCACCAGAGCAGAGAGGTTTTACTGTAGCACAGAGAAGGGTGATTTGCAGTGAAGCTTCCCTGTAAGGTGAAGCTCACAGCAGCACAGCAGCTCTCATAAAGAGGCCAAAGGCTGATTCATTACATGTCTCTGGGACTTCTGAGTTTTGCATCTGCAGCATCTTTTCTCTGTCATATGTTTCTATTTAATTAACTTGTTGACTTACCACAGGGAAAGTGCATTTTGCTGTAATAACAATGCTTGTTTTATGCTGCTGCAGTTGTGCCTGTTTGCATAGGTATTAGCCTGCGGAGGAACGTTTCAGATCCCGAGTCCTCCAACAACACGTAGCTCCACGGTGCAGTCTGACACTGGCTGCTGGGCTGAAACAGGAACAGGAGAAGCAGAAAAAAACACCAAAGACAAAAAGTAATTCCTGAAAAGCACAGACTGCTGCAACCACTTTTGTTTTTAACACTTGGTTTCAATTCAGCTGTTTCTAGTTAGGACTTTTCTCTGGAGCTGACTCACAGACTTGCTGTCCCACATACATCTGCCTTCATCTGGCAACAGACAGGCTCTGGAGCTGGACCGGCTCCCCGGCGTGTGCCGAGGCCGAGGAGGGAACCGAGTGCTAGCTGGAGGAATGAGCGAGCTCCTCACCCTCCCTCCTGCGGGCCCATCACCAGCAGTAGGGCCACGACAGTTCAGAGTGATGTGGACTGGGCAGCGACCTGTTGGTCTGATTCCCAGTTGCTAAAAGTGGCTAATTAGTCATGTGTCTGTATATATTTTCCTTTCATAGTCTCTTCCCTTCTCCTTCTGACTTTCAAAAACAACACGCCTCTCTCCTGTGATTACTGACAGCAGTAAATTTACTTAGATGCACTCGAGTACCCGTCTTAGTGAACCCATCAAATCCTCTAATTGGCAAATGCATTTTCTAGGCTGGGCTCATCATAAAAGGCTCCTGATTGCAGACACAGAGCCTCTTTCTGTTCAAGACAAAATCCTAAAATTATCGTCCTCTTTGCATAAAAAGCCGACCTATCTTTAGTAAAATGACTAAACCGACAAAATAATTAGAAGCATGGTGGGAATAAAGTGTCCATCCTCTCACTGTGCAGCAGGTTATTCTACATACATCAATCATCTATAACTAATTGTAAACAGAGACAGAGGTTTTATTACAGTATGAAATTATCAGTGTAATTAGATCCCGAGCATGTGAGCAACAGAGCCTCTCCTCCGATGTGCTCCCTCTTTGTACTACATGTAGGCACACTGATAAGGATGATGAACGGCTTCTCCCGTAGCTGCTGATGGATGATACTGTCATTGTGACAACATCAAGCGAAAAATTTAATGAAAATCTTTGATACCTTGAGGCTTTTTGCGGTGGCACAGTGGTAAATGAGAGAAACGCGAGGTTCATGGCTCTCAGAGATTTCACTGAAGCCTGACAGCAAATGAACACTGACCATTATTCTCCTGGTGTGCACAAACATAAATCTACTGTACCTCGGCACTATATGTGTTTGACGTTCCTCTCGCCATCCATGGTTAAACAGTTTGCTTTGACTGAGGACCCCCCGCACCAGATCTGGTCGGCTCACAGGAAGCAGTCCTTCCTTTGAAACGTAGTTTTAATTATCTCAGTTTCTTAGTGGAGCTGCATGTTGAGGGTCTCCAACTCTCCTGGTTGTATTTACTGCATTACCTGGCAGGCAGCGTGGAATAGGCACAGAGGTTTGTTTTGTTATTCTGCAACAGGCTGCTGACGGCTGTGCAAGATTTAATCAGGCTAACCACGGTGGATATGGCATTCGCAATTACACTTTGACACTCAAATTGGAAACAGCAGATACCTGATGGCTGTGCAAGGACTTAATTAATCTGCTGTGAGGGAAGGCCTTGATACGTGCAGGCTGGTGTGGAGAACACCTGCTGTCCATCTCCCTTTTGTAATTCTTTAATTCCAATTATCAACAATAAGTACATTTTTGGATGCAATAATAATGTTCCAGCTCGATAAGTGGGGGCTGTTGGATGAGACCAATCATTTACAGCTGGTAAGGAAACGCGCCTGACCACAGAAAAACAGCTTTGCAGTGTGCCGTCATGTCTGCTTCAGTAACTAATAATGCATGAGTAAAGGTGAGTATAAGTGCGCCGTAAAACAATGTTCAGAGAAACAATATTTTGTTTGTTCCACAGCCTGTTTGAAGCTGCACGGCAGCAGATGGTGAGAAAACCGAAGCTCAAGATAAAACACACAAGGTGTAAAGATACTCATTTAAATGCAGAGGACTGTTTGTTTGTTAAAAAATTGAAAAATGAAAAATGAAAGGCTGATATCCTGCTTTCACAATGACAGAAAGGGGTTTTTCTGATGTACCAGATGCAGTATTAATTTGCCAAGTCCTTCAAATGTGGCACAAAAACTGGTCCGCTGGTATTTTAGGCATTTATTTATCAGTCGGCCTGCAGTGTTTCCATTTCTGTTTCTGGATACCTGCTGAATGAGCTTCCTGCTGGGGTTTTAACCACAACACAACACATATCGCCTCTAGCATCAATAATTGTGGAAGAACAATACATCTCCATGTGCAACGGCACCTTTAACAACCTTCCTGATTATTGAAAAAACGTGTCCTACAAGTTAAATCGGTGCCTCTTTGACAGCGTGGCATTTCTGATGTCATGACATTGACGCTCACCCAAGTGAAGGTCCGATGTGCTCGCTGTAATGTCACTGCAGAGCTGCTGCAGAGCTGCTTTCATCAGTTTAAGCTACAGTGAACAGTTGCATCAGATCCTGATAATGAGTTTGTGTCTCATCTGTTAGTGATTACAGGACTGTGCTAATGTGTGTAAACTGCCAGTCTCGTCTCTGGTGAGATGCTGAAATAAGGTCAGCATATCCATAAAAACTGTGGCTGTGCCTTCTGGCTCAGATAATTTTCCATATGCACAATAACTCAATCAAGCTGCTTTTTTTCTTAAAATTCTCAGCCAACTGAAGAAATCAGCACTTCAGCACATCGTTCGTGTCATTCTGCTCGTCTCATATTCAGAATCAGTCAGACCACTCTGGATAGCATCATATAAAATACTCTTAATGCTTCCCCCAGGTACACCTGCTCAACCATTCGTTAACACAAACATCGAATCGGCCAATCACATGGCAACATCTCAGTGCATTTAGGCATGTGGACATGATCAACACGACCTGCTGAAGTTCAAACATCAGAATGAGGAAGAAACATGAACGTGGGATCGTTGTTGGTACCAGGTGGGCTGCTCAGGGTATTTCAGAAGTTGATCGACCCACGAGCAGCAGTTCTCTGGGTGAACATTGTGACCGTGTCCGTCCCTTTGCGACCACAGTGCACCATCTTCTGAGGGCTGCTTCTAACTACGTGCCACATCCTGGTCTCTTGAACCTGAGTGTTCTCAAATGGCCTTCACAGTCACCTGATCCAACAGAGCCCCTTTGGAATGTGGTGGAACAGGAGAGTCACATCAAGGACGATCGGCTGACAAACCTGAAGCAACCATGTAGTGCAGTTTAAATGATAACAAATAATGTGAACTATCCAAAAGAATCTCTCACTTCTGATCTTGGATGGTGATTTTTGGTCCTTCAGTGGTTACTTGCCAAGAAATACTGAGTGGCTGTTTGAGGATGGCTTGTCGTTGCCTATAGTCTCTGATGTTTGCTTGCTCATCCATCCAACCATCCTCACATCTCCTTCAGGGTTTCAGGCTCAAAATGCCTAACTTTCCTTAACTGCTAAACAAACTGTTTTGGTCTCTTTAGCTAAATTAGCCTCCATAACAGCTGCACATGGGTCAGTGGACACTGATACAGGCAGCTAAAGCTAGCTGTGCTTCACCTGTTTATTAAGGACTGGTTAGCAGTGTTGGACCAAGTTGTTTGCTGTGCACTTACTTTCACCAACAGAAGCTCCGGGTATTTGTCTACTGACAGAGTGCTAGCATGTGCACATTAGTAATGTTAGTAATTAGATGGTGTCTGAGTCTGTGTGATACATACAGTACATGGATGGAGCTAGATTGTTAGCATTAGCCAATAACTGAGCACTCCACCCTAATATTAAAAAAAAAATAGCAGCAAAGAAATGCTTTCAGCTTCAAACTGTGCAGTCATAAACTAATGGACGACATCATGGTGACCACATCCTTCTTTTATACACAGTCCAGGGTTGAGTCAGTCTGGACATGCCTGCATCTTTGCTGCGCCCTGACCGGGACACATCCAACTCAAAGAGCTTCGACCAACAGTGGAGATCATGTGACGCCTGACCAACAGACACCGAGGACTCGCCCAAGGTTCGACTTTACCGATCCAAAGGAAGAATGATTGTTACCGCCATCATTGCTCCAACAGCGTGGAGCTGGTGATGATGCTCCACCTCAGCAACACAATGCAGGGCAAAGTGAGCTGTTCACAGCAGAGCTGCTGCGACAGTGACAGCACGGAGCTATGGTCAAATTATATTTGGTGATTGATTTTGTGCTGCAGATACGGTGTCTGTGGGCGGGTTTATCACGCTTACACCAGTGAAAACAAGCTCATTCATTCATTAGCGGACCACGAGAGGTAACGTCCACCTTATCCAATGAAAGTTGTTTTGATTCATAAAAATTAAATAAAAAGACATCTGCCATCTCTAATTATGCGATACTATAATTAATATGAATGCGCGCAGTTATAAACCAGCCATTAATTTTCCATGAACTAAATGTTTAATAAGGACTGACAAACATTCATTCAGTCAATCAACAATCACCAGTGGATGAATCCTAGTAGGGAGCACAGTGGCATCACTGGTGCTCAGAGCAGGCCTGCAGAACAGCAACACTGCCATCCTGTGGGCAGAGCGTGGACAGGCGTTTCCCGCAGAGACTGCACGCAGACAGCAGGATGTGGCACAGTCGCTAAAATAGGAGTTATTCTCTGTCCGCTGCATTTATCTTACAGGGCGAGCACAATTCCACCGAGTCTGTTTCTCTTTCTGTATAATGAAGGACTGTGATGGTGCTTTATCACTCGAACATCCTCATCCCCAACATTAGCTCAGATATAATGAGGGTTACTCAGAGGACGGGGGCCTCTCTGCAGAATGATAAAAGACCCCAGAGTGTGCCGGTGACACAGCATCGGTCATTAGCCGGGCTCACTTTGC
The DNA here is from genome assembly GCF_018398535.1 of Haplochromis burtoni. Lineage (NCBI taxonomy): Eukaryota > Metazoa > Chordata > Actinopteri > Cichliformes > Cichlidae > Haplochromis > Haplochromis burtoni. Next base: position 2,002,125 of record NW_024582435.1, read on the forward strand.
CCTTTCATGTATTTCTAAATAAGTGCCTTCCTGTGGGTTTAACAGACCACCTAATCTGCCTACTTAGAGGCGCAGGCGAAGAGTGGGGATCCAGAGAGGTGAGTGTCAGGCAGGTAAATGTGCTTATCAGAGCTGTGACATGTTTAGCTCCTCTGGTGGAAATGCTGCCACAGGCTTTTAAACCTAGTAGGTTTCACCGGAGATGGAAATTACGGAGGATTAGTGTGTTTGTGTTAAGTGTGGAGGAAATGTGGAGCCATTATCATTACAGGCTGAAACTCCCCACACGATTTCTCATGTTAGCTTTCCCTTTATTTGCGCGGGCCTATATGATCAATAGCGAGCTGAGGAGTCTTATCTGTGGCGCGGTACAGACGCCGGCCCGGAGCTGCTGCACAGCCTGAGGACGTGAGGGATGTTTCGGCTCGGACAGTGGAGCGTGGCTCCGCTGAAAAAGAGCAAATCCATAATCCCGGAACATTATATAAATAACCCAGCTTGAATACTCGGGGACGTTTCAAAACGAGGCAGAATAAGATGAAGTCAGATTTAACAGCAACACAGGAATAACCCCAGCTGTGTGGAGGAGGGCGGTGTGTACCTGGAACTACAGCAGCCCCTCCTGTAACACCAGGGAAGGAGCTTCCTCCCACCCTTCACACGAAAACTATTTTCAAAGTGATGTATGGTCAGCCTTTGCCTGGTGATGTAGTCAACCGTGTTTTCACACTGTGAAATGAGTTTCAGTGACCCGGCCGCCCCCGGGGCTTCAGCTACGAGAGCCCACGACCGGTTCATCTCCAGGGTGGCGTCACACAATTCCTGCCGTGTAAGATAAGGCTGTGAGGTTAATGTAAATGGTGCTACTACATCACTGTCAGATTGGAGAAAAAACAGGCCGTTGGCACTCTTCTGATGGCAGAGGAACAATCGATGCAAAGTGAGTAAGTGCTGGGTTATTTGACCAAACTAGGCCGTATGCCCCACGGGGACCACGGACGGGCAGCCACGTTTCAGTGGATAATGTCGCTGTAACTGTGGCCATAAAGTAAGTGGCTCCGCTGCCTCCACCAGAGGGCGCTGTGCGGCACACCGGCTCCCCTTACCTGACGCACCACCAACGTTTCTACGTCTGTCTGCAGGAAGTCGGACATTAAATCGAGCTCCTTACAAAGACATGAAAAAGGAAGAAAAGCATTTATTCAGCAGCTCACAGCCGCCAACAAACACACAGCAGGGTCACCATGAACATCTGAATACACAAGAGCTGGAGCATCAGAGCTTCACTCAGACACACAGCAAGGTAAGGTTCTCCCACACATGCACACACACTCTTACACAACATACATACCACACACCCACAAACATAGTTTGAATTTTTGTTATTTTGTTGGCACAGCGCGACTCAACACAGCATGAAGCCACTTCTAAGGTACTGACAATGTAGTGCATGTTATTCAAAAGAAGATCAGGACTATGGAGACTAACAGACTGAATGCATTAGCAGGGTGGCCTCCTGGATTGTCGTGCCTCCCAGCACCGATCCAAACCTCGCTGCTGGACAAACAGTGGCGTCTGTGCTCTGAGGAGGGTCACACCGACGTGGCAGAGCTCTCTCACCATTCATTTCCCACATTCTTAAAATACAGAACAAACGTTAAAATATCTCATCGCGTGTACGTGAAGAGAAATGAGTGGATTCTGAGTCAGCGAGGATGTAATTTACAGCTTTCTCACTGAAAATGTGTTTTAACATTGATTTATGGTGATCGTGTCAGGACACGACTGCACTGCGTGAACCTCCTGGGATGTAAAAACCTCACAATTCCTCGCATGAAATGGAAGAAAAATATTCAAGAAACCTGAAGGCGGGGGGGGAAACCGGACATTAAACTTGCAGCTTCAGCAGCTACTGCAAACACAAAGTGGGCGATGGAAACCTGCTCCACAGAGAGGCCATCAGTGTACATGCAGTCTACACTGTGACTGCAGGCCCAGATTAGAGGAGGCGAACAAACTAACGGCTTTGTAGAGAGAGAGGAACCAAAGCAAAGGCAGTAAACCGCTGAACACGTCGAGCAGCACAGTTAGTGTCAATGGCAGTTTGGTCGCTGGCTTCCTGTGAGCCATCAAGCGCTGCAGTCGCCGTCCATCCTCACAGCAGAGCCAGTCAGCTTTCATTCATTCAGATTGGCAACATAGTGGTTGCGATTGTTCTAGACATGAAACTATAACAAGCTATCAATAAAAAATAATCAGATTCATTGAAATCAAAGACGCTGAGCTCTGCTCCTCTGTTCTGTGGAGCTTTGTGTTTTCAGGTCCACGAGGAGCTCAAAGTAAACAGCATCTCTCCCTGAAGCTCTTCTTGTTCTTCTTGTTCTTCCCTTTCCCGTTCTTGTCTTTGTTTTCAGACATTTTCTTGCCTCGCACTTCACGCATCAGGTCAAAGAACACCTGGAAAGAAATCAATCGCATATTTATAACACATACAGGACTCGTGTGTGAAAGAGTCAAAAGCTCAGCTGTGCAGAAGCTTCAGGCACGTTCCGATTCCTCAGTACTCTATGTGACGGCTCCCAGTAAGACCAGCAGCACGCGGGCGTTGGTACAACTCATCGGGCTGAGCGGGTCACCCGTGTGCATCAGCACGCCCTCCCCTGCTCGATCTCAATAAAGGCTAAAATTCCCCAAAAATAATTCAAAAAAGAAGTGTGGCAGGTCCACAGAGATTAAACCAGCTCTCAGAATTTCTTTGTTTGCTGTATGGAGGGTCGTGGGCATTAAACCTCCCTGTGCCCTCCCACCTCCTTCCTGGGTCTGGGCCTCATCCCAGTGGGTCATGCTGGAAACGGCCCCACTGGGAGGCGCACTCTAATTTCTTTTGAATCCCGTTTACGTCACCTTCAGTGCCTAAAACTTGAGCACAGCTCTGTGCTGGTGCGTCTGCGTGATGATACCTTGTCAACGTTGGCTCTGGTTTTTGCTGACGTCTCCACGTACTGGACGCCCCACGCCTCGGCCTTCCCGCGGGCCTCGTCCACGGGCACCTGCCGACGCTCCTCCAGGTCCGACTTGTTCCCCACCAGCAGGAGCGGGATCTTGTCCTCTTCTGCCTTCACCCGCAAGATCTGCTCCCTGTGAGCACAAATGATTATTTGGTCTTTCTCAGGACGTTTTCCCAAATCCAACATGATAACCAGCTGGCAGCGTCACAGAAACAAAGACTTTTACAGGTTGATTAGCAGGATCGGGGCCGGCGCTTTAATGTTTCCACACTCTGTCGACGGACGTGCTGCCGTCATGTACACTGCTGAAAAACACTAATCTAACTTGCATTGTAGCCGTTTGGAGGATCCCATCCTCTCCCCTCTCAGCGAGCCTCAGAGGCTGACGTGTTTGATTCAAAGTGCTGCTGACTAACGTTTGCATTAAGCTTCAGTGTTTTGTTGCTGTGCTTTAATCCTATCTGCACCTTCCTGCCACAACACGTCCACACTGACACGCCTCCCCACTGACACTGTGACGTGGGTGTGACTCTACACGATCTGGATATTCATGTATTATCCAGACACTGAAAGACACTCGTGGGTGCAGATTGTTGCTGATGTGCCGACTCGGGATACTCTACCGCAGATATGTAACGAGCGACGATGGCTGATGATCAGTGATGTCATTTTTAACCACTCGCCGGCTTTCATTAATGGCACCAAACTGAACGCACGCATCCGTACCTGAACTCAGCAGTGGCAGCGAAGGACTCGGGCTCTGTGATGGAGAAGACCAACAGGAAGCCCTCCCCGCTGCGAAAGTAGTTGTCCCTGATAGCAGCATAGTCCTCCTGCCCGGCGGTGTCCAGGATGTCGATCTGAGCCTCCTCCCCGTCCAGAACCACCTTTTTCCTGTAGCTGTCTGCTTTGGTGGGCTCGTAGTCCTCCACAAACTACACGTGAAGAGGCAGAGCAGTGGCGCCTGATCAGCAGTGACTCAGCAGGCTAACATGGAAATCAGACGCATGGACAAAAACGCCTGCAGACATGCTGCTGGGAGCCGGAGCTCTCCCCGACACAGGTGGGGACCAGTGACAGCAGCGCCTCTGTTAGGCAGGAGTGGCTGTTAGTCTCAGGCTACAGGGAGCAAGGGACTCATTTCACATTTATGGCAAACCACTGAAAACATCATAAAGGTTGCAAATAAAATCCAGATAGTAAAATAAATGAAGAGTGGTCACGCCTACAGCCAAACCCCCTCATCTGCTGTCGTGACCTTGCTACAGCAGTGCCTTAGAAGTGTTAACTCACCTCATCGTACATGAACTGCAGGGTGAGGGCTGACTTTCCCACGCCGCCGCTGCCCACCATTATCAGCTTGTGCAGCACCAGAGAGCTCTGGTTTTTACCCTTATTGGCAGCCATCACTGGATTCTTCTTTGTGCCTCTCTTAAACACTCAAACACATGTGCACAGGTACACACACACACACACACACACACACACTCACGACCTGTAGAGGACAAGAGCGGAAACATCAGTGCGTACAGTAAATAACCTCCGTGTGCCGAAAACACAAGCGTACCGTGGACGAGCGCGAGGACAGATGGCAGCTGTTTCTTAGCAGCTTTCACTCTGACTCGCTGTGCCAGGACTCCAGGCTGTGCTCCAGCTAATCTTAAATCTTAACCCCCATCATCTCCATTAAAGCGCCAAATTGCCTACTCGTGAATCCTAGAACTTTATAAAGTTCGCCATCAAAAGGTCATTGCAACTGATCAGAAGTAATGAAGCCATCATTCTTCAGTGCAAAGCAGCATTTACAAATGCATTAAACAGGCCACCGTGTGCTAAACTGGTTAAAGAGCAGGGAGACGTGCCTGCCATCTATCTGCTCTGTAATGGCTCTGCCCTCACAAGGTGAAAGCTCACAGTCAATTGCTTTTACCCGACTTCACAACCTTCTCTGTGTCAGATACGATAGCTGCCGTGCCCTCACCTGCTCTATGCTGTGGACGTGGTGCTGTGGAGTGCATCAAATAAGGTTCACAACAAATCAGCAGTCTAGCAATGTTTACCTGCAGTGCTCAGCAGGAATCAAAAGTGCTTCTTCATTGTATGTTTGAGCACGGCCGACAGCTTCAGTCATAACCAGCAATGTGTGAAAGCCTGTTGATCTGATCAGTTAGGAGATGACTGAGTGTCCGAGGAATCTTTTCCTGGCATTAAGCGTTTCTTATCTACCACCTTTACACGAAGCGTCACAGGAGCTTGTATACAAGCAGGCAGAAAGTCAGATGCGAGTGGAGCTGGTGGACGGGCCGTGGTGGTAAAAACACTTCACTTCCTGTTGTCACAGTTAGTGTCACACATGAAAACCATGTGACAGTTCGTGCTGACATCATTGGTGGACTTTTTCCTGTGGTAGGGACACGCTGTGTTTATATGTAACTGCTCTCTCGTACTCTCTACTTAAATCACAAGGCTTAAAGTAAAAACTCACAGCAGTCAACAATCAGTCAAAGTCCCGTGTTCAGAAGGAAATGCGTTACTGCAGACATTATCAGCTCACTGCTGTAACTGAGAGGCGATCGTCATAAAGAGAAGCTGATGTTTTTGCATCCATATCATAGGATGCATCTGTGACTGTATCTGTATCCTGAGCTCTTATGACCCATCGCTTCCTGCAGAGCAGCCTGCTAACACAATTCCAGCCCTGATAAACACTGATGACTTTCAGTCCTCATTAGTTAACCCCCATCTGTGTTTAAGGCATCGTCACTCCCCGTTTGTTATCCGCTCTGCACCCTTGATGCTCATGCCGGACAGGCGAACACTCATCAGCCACTGAGGCGCAACAGCTGGCCACTCCGTGCACGAACCATACGAGCTGAGATGAAGTCTGCACAGTCCATCACAGGAACCCCAGCTCCCTCATTGGGACGATGCTGAGCCTCCTCTGAGCTGTCACACTAACAGCAGCACACAGCTGATTCCTGGCGTTATTCTAAATCTGCTCCACCCAAACAGCAAACACTTCATTTCACAGAGTGGGCTCAGTGCTCACACTCAGGAACCTCCTGCCTCTCACACATGTAATAGAAGAGCCCTGCAGAAGCTACAAACTCCTGGAGGGAAATCAAACAGCAACAACCTGTGTGTGAACGTCAGCTTCTTTACATCGTCTGACAGCAGAACTCGTCTTGCTGCGTCAGCCGTCGTACGATAGCTGCTGATGCCGGCGATGAGGCATCGTGGTCTTCCTATATCCTAGCAGGAAGTGAAATCTGATCTGTGCTCTTCCTGTCTTTGTTATCAGTCACAGGCCAGGATACCCACACAAGCCTACACATACCCAAACACCCATCAGGAAGGCAGCTGACACAGAGGAGGGGTCACCGTGTAAATTATTTACTGCGACCCACTTCTCCGTACGCCAGCGCAGACACAGACTCCATCATAAACAAAGCAGTCAGAGCCAATAAACTCAGGCAGTGTGAAACATGCGCATCACGTGTGCTTAGTGGAAAGTTTCCGAGGGAAGTCCACACAGCGAGGGTGGGGTCGTGTCACATTTCCACCAGCTGTGCTGCGACTTTGAATGCAGGGTCAAAATCAGGGGACAGTTGCAAAAGATATGAAAAATTCATATTTAAGCATGACCCACATCCAGGAGCTGAGTCTGCGCGGTGCTGGTCCTTCTTCGGGGCGGTGGGGTTATGGGGGGCGCCTACAAGGCCGCTCTGGTTTCTAAGGCTCCTGAAATATAGATGACACCAGCGCAAGAATTCATTAAGATTCCCTTTGGAGAACGGCCCGATGTTCCCTCTGCACTCATCCTCACACTCTGGCAAAGACGTACGGAGGTTTGCAGAGACTCTCGCAGATCCTAACAAAAGATTACAGCAAACAAAGTGTGAAGCACCCCAAACTGGATTTATGTGCCGAGTAAAGCCGAGACATCTGAGCCAGACTTGTAAAGAGCCCGAGGATGCTCCGTCTTTCCACATTCGTCTGATCCCAGGGGTGGGGGGGGATTTCCTCTCCCCGTCTGATGAAGAAAACAGTGATGTTTATTCCCTAAATAACAAACCTCCAAATTCCAAGGATTTCCAAAGGAGATCAGTTAGTTTTCTCATCTCGATACCGATCCACTGAGTCAATCACAACACTTATGTGGCCCACCGATACGTCGCGCATGCTAAACAGCTTTCACTTTAATGCTTCTGTCCTCTCAACACTTCCTTCTTTTCCAGCAGAAGTGAGGGAGCAGCAGACAGTTCCCACTATAACCATAATTGGAGCTCGCTGTGATAAAACAATACGATGGAGGTAAGAGTACGAGCAGGTCACACACAAACAAATAAAGACCCGCGGGGTTATTTACCAAACATCTGGGCATCAGGAAATGATTTTTTCTACTTTCAAAGACAGCACGCAGCAGCACGAGAGACATCTTCAAAAAGTGAGCTCCCCACTGTGCATACTAACGACCCTCAGCCAGGAGAGTGTACAGAGAAGTCTTTGACCAAACTGGGCAGCAGGGACCCGGATCGTCTGTAACAGTCCTCGCCCTCCGGCCGCAGCGAGCGGGGCCTTTCAAACAAACGTAAACGCATACGAAGTCTTCACTGATCCCTGCAGTGGATCAGCAGCACGCTTTAGCCTTTAACACAAAGCAGATATCGTTGCGCCCCATGCTGCAGCTGACCCTGATGATCTTATCCAGACACTCGAGTCGTTCCCATTCCCGGAGCATTCCACTGGACTGATTCACCACGGAGAGACCGATGAGTCCACTTCTCAGCACACATTTCATCACAAATGTATTTGTTCCTGCTGAGCAACTCCCAGCTGCCCACTACTTACCTCTCATTGCAATGTAAACATATCTTTTCATTTTCCTGACAAATAACCACAACGGGCCCCGGTACATACCACCTACACCAGCGCAGCGGCCTGCAGTGCCGTCCTTGGAAGAAATAAAAGCACCACCTCACATTTCCGCTCCATCTGTCTTCACGGAGCCGGCGGTGGCGGTAAACTTCACTGCTCTCACACTGTCTGTACCATCGGAGAAGGCGAGGTGGTCAACCTCAATCTGCCTTGTAATACTTCCACGCTGGAGCGAGACATGGTGCTGCGGCCTGCAGCTACAGCTTAAACACAGACGTGGGTTTAATGAGACAGCGAGGCGACTGAACAACTGTGTGAAATCTAATCTCCCAGGCTTTGCATCTCTTGAGCAGAGAGAGCGACGTGTGCTCTAAAAAAGAAATGAACAACAAATACTCAGTTTAAAGATGTTGCTCGTCCCGACCGTGACAGTTACACTTTCCCCTACTTTACTCTGTAACAAGGCATCGATACAGAAGCCAGGACGCGGCTGTAAAGTAATAACCAATATGATGGTTTATTGCTTTGCTAACCAAATGATGTCCGTGTTTGTGCTTCCCCTTCAAAAAACTCTACCGGTTATTAAAGCAGATACAGTTACAACCTCCACAGAGGCCTGAATGAGTGAAAGACCCCGGCCGTGAGGCGTTAATTAAAACTGAAACACACCGACCCTGGGCTACCATTGTGTTCCACAAACACTTATTTGCATAAGCAGTTCCTCTTCCTTTAAGGAAACAGGATGTAATGCTTTTCATATTTGATGTGTTACACATATCAGTTACAACTACTGTGTGTAAATATCTGGACATCAGAACATGTCGGTGGGCGTCTTCTAGAGAAGTACACCGAGTGCTCGTCCAGGCCGAGTTTCTACTTCTAATTAAGTCAGACAGAACTAGACAAAGCCCCGTCGGCCTGCTGAGTAAGGCGCCGTTTATCACTGCTACGCACTTACCTACATCAGCACACAGCCTCACTTCTATTCAATGACAGACCTGAGAGGATGGCACTAATGCTAATGCACAGCAGGAAAAGACCGCAGCGGGCTTTCAAGATAATTCAGTGAACTTAAGTTACATAAATAACCTGCATGACTCTCAGCACAGACCGTCTGTTAGTCAGTGGGCAGCAGCAGCCTGACTGAGCAGGTTCGTCAAGAGTAACCAAAGATAATGATCCACACTCATAACATTCACGCTCGGTTCACATCGATATGACATCTACCTGAAGTACCTCTGCAAACGGACCGTCTCAGTGTCAGCAGCTCTCAAATCAGCGTCTGTGAGTGACAGGCAGAAACAGCCAATAGGACGGCTCGTTCAGCAGACTACAACCTCGGCTCAGCGATCGCTTTCTGTCATCTGATCTCTGATCAGCTCTACTTAGAAACAGTGGGTAGAAAATGTGACTTCAGCAGCTCAGTGAGCAGCTCTGTGTTTGCTGTGGACCACATTACAGCCCAGATTTCACAGTTGTTCTGACAACAAGAGAAACTTTTACTTACTTCACTTGTGAGTTTGTCTGCATTAAAATGCAGTACACAGGCTGTACGTCCCTGCTGGTTATAAATGGGTTGTTGCATGGTTACTCCTCAGAGCTACACACTGACCAAAGCTCACCATTCCTCTAGGTTATCCACAGCAGGATTTCCTGTTCCTGCGGGAATGTCACCGGCTAAAGTAACTCACTGGGATTTCACCGGGTCACAGGAAAGTGTCAGTTTGGTTATTTCTGCTTTGCGTGCTGTCACATAACTCTTCTGATATTTGTACCATTTTCTGGAACATAAAATTACTGGAGATAAAAAAAACTTTTAATAAAGTTTCAGTCATAGTGATTTTTTAGCAGCATGCTATCAAACTCCACTTAGCTCAGAAGAAGTGAGAAGCAGCGCCCGTGGGTGGATGTTAGCTCAACATGAGTACCCACTGTCCACGTAGGAAGAAGGGAACCTTGGAGGAGTCTCCAAAAGTCGATTGTGTTCATCTGGACGTAGCGTTTTGTGGGAGAAACGTTTCATCATCATCCAGCTGACTTCTTCAGTCTCAGCTGCAGGTTTATAATCTTATAATCAGTACATTTGCATAATGACTGACACCAGCCCACTGAGGAACAATGGGCTGGGAGGTCAGTTCTTTCATCATAACCATAAACCTTGGAAGAGGCCTGTGGGGCTGGGGGGTAACTTTCTTCATAAACATCTCATAACACTATAAAAATGGATATGGGCCCTTTAAATACAATTTCCCCCAAAACAAATAAAAATGGCCCACCAGCTTTTAGAAACCACGGGAATTCCCACAAAACTGATGACCTGCTTTTCCTGGAAGAGCTGTTATTGTGCTTGGATCAGCGCGGTGCTCGGGAGCTGTTTACGAGGGTTTCAGAAGATCATGAGACTGTGAGCTTACAGGATGTCACTGCTGCTTTAAATGAGGTGTTAGTCAGCCCAGAATGACACGAGTGTGTGTGACGAACCACACACGGCCACTTTCCCCTCACACAGACCCACAGCTGTCAAAGAGAAGGAAAAGTGCTGCTGCTTTGCCAGCATCGTCCCTCCACCAGCACCTCAACAGTACTGTATACATGTAAACACGGAGCACTCACCTAGCTGCCTTCCTCCTCACATTTCTGCACTTCACCGGAGGGTTAAGGTGACCATTACAGGACCTCCAAAGTCAGGGGGCTGACAGAGGTGTCCCTCCATACAACAGGAGAAACTCCATGTATGGTTTTCTCCGTCACATACAGACAGAGGACAGGTGTGACAGCACCAGCATGATCTCAGTGTTAGCACACCAAACTGTCCTTTTCGCTGACATCAGCTGAGTTACAGGAACATGAGCCGGACCTGGCTCACTGGGTGTGTCCGCTCATCTCCCCAGAGGTAAAAACTTTTCAGCAACTGCCGCCAAACAAAGTAGAACCGCTAACTTTACCCAGTCCGTCTCTAAACGGTAACTTTACACAACAACAGCGCAAACGGGAGCGGTAAAGCCGCTGTAGTGCCACAGCACAGCCGTGGAGAGGACAGGCTGGTGCTAATGTCTGTGTTACCGAGGCTACACCGTCACTGGAAGCTAAGCTAACGACCGGCCAAACAAACAGCTCGTGCCTGCCGTTAGCTTCCACAGAGACAGCTAATCAGTCACCAGTGTGTGTCCCGGTGTCCTCACAGCCGTGGGTGCTGAGAGGACAGCCTTTGGACCCGCGGGGTGCTCGCCCGTCCTTACAGCAGGTGCGGTACCGTCAACCTCCCCAAAGCCCCGGTTACAGACTCACGGTGTTCCGCTTGACCGGGGCTGCCCGGAGCCTTACCGAAGCACGATCCGCTTGTCTGCCCGAGGCTGCCGCTATCTTGCTGAGCGCGTTAACAGCGAACACAGAGGCATTGGTCTACATATACAAACCGCTCCCGCAACAAAAGCCCCACCTTCCGGAAGTACAAGCTGCAAACGGCAGGATGTGACGTAATCAGCCTGATTGCCAACGTTTACTTGGATTTCTAACCGGACAGGATTACTACTAATAAAAAAAAAAGACTACTAATAATTATGAATGATTAATTAATAATTTAAAATAAATAACAAAAACAGTTCAGTGTAACAGAGTGGTGTAAAACTAGCACAGTTACTGTCTATGAATCCTCGGAGTTAATACTCAAAACATGCTGTAGGAACTTTTAAGACGTCCAGGTTTCTGTGACGTGACACCGCAGGGAAAATAAACAATACTCTGAATTCAGTTCAGTTTGATTTATACGCCACCAACTCACAACAGCACGAGCCTTACGGAGCTTTGTATTGTAAGGGAAACCCCACAGCTAGCACACGAACCCTGCGATGGTTGTGTACAGTGACGGTGCTCCAGCAGCAGCTTCAAGAATAAGATTATCAATATTATGATCTACAATGAAAACAACAAGTACTTCATACTGACGGATGTGAGGCAGTGCAAAATTTTACATAAACCAATGTGAAAATCATTTTTTACATGAAAAAATAAATAAAAATAAGACGGATTGTGGAAAAGCAAATTCTTGTGAATATTAGAGCAAAACTCAAATAAATAGCTCTATAGCTTTAACACTTTAAATATGAGAAACAGACTTGTGTGGAGTCTTGTGTCCTGACAGGTGTTTTCACCTGTTACAAAGAGGAGAGGTTTCCGAGGACGGTGGGAAGGACTTCCTGAACCGCTCTTTCTCGCAGCGTGATTGGATAATTCTCAGGGAGGAGGAGCTCTGCTGACCGGACCGGCGCAGTTGTGGTTAGTGATGTGCGATACCACTGATTTCCTTTCCGATCCGATACCAAGTAAAATTCAGGGTGGTATCGACGATACTGATACTTTGTACAAAAACTTACTTTATTTATTGTATCTCACATTATAGCATCATCATGATTACAGGACATCATATTACTTGCTCTTATCACTTAATAATGCAGAATTCATCATATAGAAATAAAAAACCTGAAGTTGTGGCTATTTGAGCACGCTGCCTGCCTGCAGCACTAAAGGACTCCGTGAGAGACGTCTGTCTCGCCCTAGCAGCACCTGTCCCTCTCCTCCTCTTCAGTTCGCCTCAACATACGCTCGTCATATTCTGTGATCTGATTTCCTGTGACGTATTTCACGAGGTTAGTGGTGTTGCCACAACACCTCACTGTCTTGCCACATGTATTGCAAACCACATCTCAGCTGTTTGTGGAGGTAAAATACGTCTGCACGTAACTCCAATTACACTCAGCCATTGTTGTGAGTCGATTATAGAACATAAAGGACTGGTATCGGAGGAATCGATATTTCAGTATCGATCCGCACATCACTAGTTGTGATTGTCCATGATGGAGGACGGTGTGTTTAGTGAACTGCGGCCCCTCACTGACTCAAACACCTCCAGATTCTGACCAATGAGGTTCCAGCTTGGTGGACTAGTTTGCTGATGCTGCTACAGACGGACAGAAGTTCTCCAGCACAAACGGAAGGACCTGAGGTTCCTCACAGAGTCCAGTCGGCTCATCCCCTTCACTGTTGGTCCTCCAGTCTGTGATTCACAGAAACGCCCACTGAGACATAATATTAAGAACAAGTGTTGTAGCTCAGACATGCCAGGTCAGCAGTTCCATGACAATAAAACCACCTGCTGTCAGTGAACCCTGACCTCTGGCTAAATATTAGCCAAAGTAAGAATAAAGAGCGTCCCAGACATGTTTTTGCCTTTTACAGAAACTCAAAATGTCAGTTCTCCTGTCCTGTCGTAGAAGAAATATTTTATTCTGAGACACAGGAGCAGCACCGCCATGTCTTCCTACATATTGTTAGAACAGAGATGATGATTTTTTTAAAGATGCATGGCCGATGCTGTGAAGATAAAATCCAGGTGTGATGCTGAGACTCAGTCCTGTTAAAGCGGATGTTGCAGCCTTACGCTCGTCTAAAGCAGAGGCAGTGCAGCTTTTATTGCAGTGTAATGGGCACTGTGCCTCTTGCAAAAGTGTGTATAGAAAATGAATGAGTGGATGGAAACTGCACGACGGGGACTTTTGCAGACCACGTTTATGGAGGTGGCAATAAAATGTCAGTGAGCTCTCTGGGCCGGTTCTCACTGAGGTTTGTAAACCACCGTCTGTGCTCACACTTTTTAATCCTTCTCTTTATTCTCTATTCATCCGAGAAAACTGATATATGAGACAGTTTTCTAAAATAAAGGCAAAGATGAGATATACACAAATTATATTATTGTTTATATTCAGAGCTCACATCGTTAAAATTTAGACTTTGCATGGTTTCTCTTTTTCCCCAGTCTGGGTGATTTTCTGCCTTCGTTGTTCCACTGCAGGCCTCGTTGAGGAGTGCACGGCACCATTACTCCATCAGCTTTTTTCCTCCTGTGGAGGTAATGATGTGATTAATTTAACACACCTCAGAGTACAAATGTTGACAATCCCAAAGCTCCGTGCTATAAAAAAGCAGAGCCTTTAAACATTTATGGGCACAATTCCTCTTCTGCTATTAAGGTGTGAGGAAAATAAATTGAAGAACAGTAAACTGGGAATACAGACCTTTATACCCGCCCTGGAGAACCACCTTCAAAAATATATATTTATCTGCAGCGCCGACTCAGCCGTGTAGGACCAGCTCTTTACAATTATGCTATTAAACACGTCCCAGCTGACAGAAGACGACCGCGTGGTCTCGCTACACTGACCCGAGGTGCACGCGCCGCAGACGCCTCGCCGCACGCGCCGCAGACGCCTCGCCGCACGCGCCGCAGAAGCCTCGCCGCACGCGCCTGATAATGATGCTGAAAATGGTAAAAGTGGATCTATTTCAGGTAACAGTCCGCCAACACTGGACAATGGAGGGGCTGTGTCTAAGTTAAGGTGAATGAAGACCTGGAAATATAAATTCATCTTATCACAGCAACACTTTGTAAAACATGAAAGCTACACATGCACAGTCTGTTTGATCTTAATGGGATATTCACGTGTTTACAGACGCAGACTGGAGGTTTGTGCTGCCTCTGCTGTTTATTTTGATGGTAAGCCTTCACATGCATACTGAGTGTAGCTGTAACCAGCTAACATGTAGGTGAAAAACTTCACTCCAGACTTTTGATCTTTGCACTCAATCACAGAATCGCTCAAAGCTGCAAAATCAAGTCTAAACTGAGGGTCATCTCCCAGTTTAGACTCAGCGAGGCTTTGAGCCGTCACGCCAAAAACTAAAGAAACCAGTTTAGACTCGAGAAACAGAAAGAAGCCTGGAGTCACTCCTGATGTAGACCGACCTCCAGAAGAGTTACTGGCCGGCACAAAGACACGTCTGCAGGGAGAACTGAAGACCGTCAGCTGTAGAGGAGCGCTCGTGATCCGGGACTGCGCAGTAAAAAGGCAAAAGTGCAAAGAAATGCTACAAAATACTGAGAGACCTAACTGACGTAGGTTGTGTTTATTTTATTATTTATTAACATTTAGCATTAGTCCAAGGTTATCGATATTACATTCAAGAAGAACAGCAGGCCCGTGTGGTGATTTTGGTGAACAGGAGAAAGTTCCCTAATGTTACAGAAGTATTACTTTTTATTTAAATGATAAATGAGACAAGTGGAATCAAGACTAACCTTCTGCCTCAGCTCAGTTTCTGCTCTCATACATGATGCAGACCTTTACGATTTTCCTCCTGCACCTCTTCCTCACCTCCAGGCTGTGAAAAATAAGAGTGGACCCTGACAAACCCAGAAAGTTAAGTATTGTGTTCAAATAGATCTGGCAGTTTGATGTGAGACTGTAACTCAGCCCAGTGAAGCTCTGACGGAGATAAAAGCCGCAGCGTTGGTGCAGATGGGACGACTCCATCTTCTTTGGCAGGTGATGATGAAACATAGTGGCTGTAAGAAAACAAACCTTTTAGCTTGTGTGCCGGCTGCTGGTGTCAGAGCAGGACCGGTGCCCGTGTGTCTGCTAACAGAAGCCACTGCAGGCTCTGAGACGCCTTCAGCACAGACTCCTTCCTGCTGACACCTGAGCCGTCTCACGCTGCTTCGGCCGCGGGCCGTAGGATGAAAGAATTATTCCGTATTCCCAAAGATGAATCGAGCCTGGAATTTGTCTGTGCGCTGATCCTCGAGCCCACCAGGGGGAGCCAAATACACCAACTACTGTAAAAGCCTTGTTCAGATCTGTAGTGCGTGACTTCGAACATTATTAAAAACTGGCACAGCTGCACAAACGGATTTAAATTTCCTTCAGACAGACAGAAGAAGCACGTAAACATGCTGCCACTGCATGCATGCTTCAAACCATAAGCACAGGCTTCAGTCTGCATGCTCATTAAATAAGCATTCTACTCACACAGTCATATTTCAGCTCCATCAGTTAATTTATTTTCTCTTACATTTGATTTCACACATCCACTGTATCAGGTGTCTAATACTGGGTTGGGTTCATTCATCATGGCTCTGCTTTGAGACTGCAGCCAACATCCTTCAGGCAAGTTCAGGAAACCAGCTCGGCTGGACCTCAGCAGCGACGCTCGCTGTGACCTTTAACCGTTGACGTGCTGTGCATCCACAGATGCTTTACTGCATATCTTGATGCGAACCAGCGGTTACACGTGTGCATGCGAGCAGCTGGAACAGGCGTACCTAATGAAGTGGCTGTGAGTGTGTGTTCCATGCGTACCCAAATTAAAACAGAATCTTTTAGTCTGGGGGGGTTCAGTTGTTTCCGCGCTTTATAGCTTTTAATGAGAGACACATTAAACATGGCGAGCACAGCTTCTGCTTCCAAACCTGCTCAGACTGTTCGTCTGTCTGTGACCTTACATCGGCGCTTTCGGGCTTCACAGACCTGCAGAGGCAAAAATGTCATCGATGTCATCGTGAGTGACCGTGCTCCGACACGTCGCCTCTCGTGCAGTCCCGCTTCTCTGGTCGTCCCCGCTGAGTCGAGCTCGTGTCTGTCGTCCCGCCTGCTCTTTCCTTTTTACGCCGCCTCTCATCATAAACCTCCTGAGAGTATGAAAACGAATTCTCCCGTGGACACGTCTCCTCGAGGCGAGCGAACGTAAGGTCTTTGGCGCTGATCCTTCTGGAGATGAAGCCCAGCAAGCTTCCTTTTTGAAGGTTTGCAGCTTCCTCTGGACGCTGAAGCACGAGAAGAGAGAACATGAGCACCTCTGCAGAACGCTAAAGGAAGACTTCCTGAGAAAGTGTCGCTCTTACTTGTAGCCCGCTGCCTCCAGGCATTTCATCTGCCGGCACTTTAACTGCAGGAAGGTTAAAAGGCGTTTTTCCTTTCCCATCCTCTGGGATTTGCACCAGCGAATCATCTCGTCCACACGGATCTCCACGTGTGAGAAAGAAGCAGCTTCTCTCACCTGTTTCTGGAACTCGTGTCTCCTGTCAGCTCTGCTCGTTTGTTTGGGCGTCGACTTGCCCTCGAGTTGCAAGAAGAAGAAGTAAATACGTGAACATTAGAAACAGTAGAAGTAGAGACGAGTCACGTGCTTGCTCACATACCTCTGTGAAAGTCCTGCACAGCTTGAAAAAAGACTTCCTGTCTGCTGCGAGGCCGACGCCTGGAGAAATATCAGGGATGTGAGTGGGGAGGTTCACGTCTCACTGAGGTCACGTTTGCTTTGGGAAAAACAGCGCATGAATGCAGACTACCTCTTATAACTGCAACGCCGAGGTCTTCTTTGAGCTTTCTTTTCTGCATGCAGGTCTTCTTGGCCGCCTGCTTCTTTTCCTGCCGCGCTCTGCTGTGCGCCGCAGGCTTGGTCAATAACAAAGCATCAGAGGGACCGAGGAACTGAGCCAGATCAGCTGGCAGGGAGAAGTCTGTGAGGAAGGGCATGGGCTGGACTCGGGCTACGTCTCTGAGAAGCTCCAGGAGCTGCCGGTAGAGGCCGGACAGGGCGAGCAGCACGCCACGGAAAATCACCCTGAGAACGCACGAAATACAACGTGTTAACACTTTCTGCAGACTTAGTGCTCTCTCTCTCTAAATGCACGTATGCTGCAGAAAACGTCCTGACCACAGACGGCTGAGCATGCTGGTTATCACCACGTTCAGGATGACAAACTCCTCCCACTTCATCTGCTGCTTTGCGAGTCTGAAACAAGCAGCTGTTAAGGGGAAACCTGCAGAGGGCACGAGAGTCAGACTTGGTTCAGATGAAGACATCCGCACGTCGTTCACGCGGAGATCGATGCCGAGTCTGAGAACAGAACGGCCTCACAGAAGGATACGTGAAAGCTCTGCTGCAGCGACGCAGCGTGCAGCTCGTCAGCCGAGCGGCCCCCAGCACTTTGAGACAGATCCACTCCAGCGTGGGCTGACTGGGAACGACACACTGGCCGTCCTTGATGCTCAGCTGCCTAAAACACACACACACACACACCACTGCAGACTGTGGCAGAAACTGACATCCACACAGAATTTCACAGTTTGAATCTCCGTCTTATCTTCTATAAAGACGTCCGTCTGCATGCTGAGAGGACTTCATTCATGCAGTTGCCCACCCCCGGTCTACTGTGGGAATAAAGTCGGGCTACACACATTTTCATTGTGCACAAGACCTGCTCTGCACGTCACACACTTCACAGCGAGCCGCAGACTTACCTCTGGATCCTGTTCGGACACAGATCTGACAGTTCCTGAAGAGCAGCATCGAGCTTCATGTTCTTCAGCCGGTTCACACACTGCTCCACCTTTGAAGGAAGGAACATGTAGGTTAGTCTGCTAGGTGACTAAGGCCAGAACACCGGCCTAGTGAAAACATCTGGATGATCTCCGAGACTTCTGGGAGAACATCCCGTGGCCTGATGAGACAAAAGCTGAACGTTGGGAGGTTTGAGTCCCGTTACATCTGCATTAAACATAAAGAGAACATCACAGCAGCAGTCGGACACGGCGGTGGGAGCGTGATGGTCTGAGCTGCTCTCTAGGAGAATGTGGGCCCGGCAGTCATGCAGCAGCAGCAGCTCCACCTCTGATTGGCTCTGAAGACAAAATGAAGGTTCTGGAGCGTCCGAGTCAAAGTGTGGACTTAATCAGACTGAGGTGACCTTAGACAGGCGCTCATACTGGAAAAGCCTCCAACTATTCAGAGTGGGACAAAGTTCCTCCACAGAGACGTGAAACACTCACCATCAACACACCACAAAGTGTGGACTGCAGTGCTGCTGGGCAGATACCTCGTCTCCCTTGATAAATACAATCAGCATTAAAAACTGCAGTTTATTTTCACTCAGGTTATCTTTGTATTAAAACTCGTCCGAGGACATCGATCAGTGAAGGACAAACAGCAGTCTGTGGAGGCTCACTGATAGCTTATGCTGGAGGTCTTTCTGATGCTGTGACTCTGGAGACATTCAGGGAGCTGTCAGGCTGTCGGCCACTTCCACAGACGTTACTGTAGTCGGGTACTTTCAGCTGCTCCCGTATTTCCCAGGGGATCGCCGCAGCGGCTGGATTTGCATACATATTTCAGCATGAAGTGTGGTCGGAATACAATCAGACCTCTGCACAGGAGAAACTCCCTCTGACCTGCACATTTACATCATCTCCAGCTGTGACAGACAGGTGTCCATCAGTGTGGACGACACAGCAGCCGAGCGTCCCACAGACTCAGTCTGATTACAGCTGTTTTATTGTCCCCAGAGTCACAAACACGCAGCCTTTCATCCTGTTAAT
>NW_024582435.1:2021240-2022822 GCF_018398535.1 Haplochromis burtoni
CGACACAGCAGCCGAGCGTCCCACAGACTCAGTCTGATTACAGCTGTTTTATTGTCCCCAGAGTCACAAACACGCAGCCTTTCATCCTGTTAATCATGATTTCCGTGTCTGTGATGTTACATGTAACAACAGTCTGAGGCTGAACCTGGATCAGGGTGTTTCTGACCTCTGTGAACTGGGGATGCATCGATCCCATATACAGCACCGGCCTGATCCTGACCTAAATGACTTGATCAGATATCAGGAGAAATAAAACGTGTAGCCCGATCCTTTAAATATTACAAAAGTGCCTCATGAAGCTTACGACACGGCATAACCGAGGTCGTGACCTTAGCACGTCGGAGCAGTATGTGTCACGTGATAGAGCGGTCGTTGTGTGCGAGACCTGTCGGCAGCGTGGAGTTACTTCAGACTGAAAGAAAATAGGAAGATGTGGTAGCAGCGATGGGAACTTTAACACCACAAACATGATTAAACACTCACAGAAATACCAAATACAGGAGTACACAGAGTTCATCCAGGCCTCCAACACGAAGCAGAAAAGTATCAACAAACGCTTTTGGAAAACATTCAGAGGCGCGAGAAACTCCGTCCAGAAAGCAACAAAGCAAAGCTGATAACAGAGAAAACTGCTTTGTTGTACTCGATGAGCGACCATCACACGTGTTATTAATCTGTCTCTTTATCCTGTCTTCCTTCTGTCACCCCAACCAATCACAGCAGATGGCCCCGCCCCTCCCTGAGCCTGGTTCTTCCGGAGGTTTCTTCCTGTTAAAAGGGAGTTTTTCCTTCCCACTATGGGCGATCGTGGCTCAAGAGTTGGGAGTTCGCCTTGTAATCGGAAGGTTGCCGGTTCGAGCCCCGGCTCTGACAGTCTCGGTTGTTGTGTCCTTGGGCAAGACACTTCACCCGTTGCCTACTGGCGGTGGTCAGAGGGCCCGGTGGCGCCAGTGTCCGGCAGAATGTGTAAAGCGCTTTGGGGTCCATAGGGACTAGTAAAGTGCTGTACAAATACAGGCCATTTACTTGCTTGCTCATAGGGGGGTTTCTCTGTATGTATTACTGTAGGGTCTACCTTACGATATAAAGCGCCCTGAGGCGACAGGCGCTGTATAAATAAAGCTGAACTGCATTTCTGTTGTGGGAAATGTCAGTTTTTGGTGCTTAAAGGAGCATTGTGAGCCTCGCTACGTGCTGCCAAACCAACGTTTCATTAAAGGCATAATCAATCAATCAAGTTGTTGAATACAAACATTATTTTGTGATGATATTGGGCTTCATGTGTTTTTCATTACTTTGCATAAAACTGCGTTTTGAATGTTACTTTAAATACTTAGATCTAAAGTTGGAATTTGTAATGTTCTTGGATACCGGTGATGACGTTTGTTTCAAAGCTTTAAATAAAAAGATCAGCTGAGCTGAGCAGTATTTTGGCTGCTTACAAGTATAATAGAAGAACTTTAGTCGATTTTATGCTTTTTTTAAATCTTAATATGACATTTATGACTAAAAGGAGACTATACCGGAGTCATATCGGTATCCAAATCTATGACATCAGTATAGGACACACAGACGTGGCGTC
>NW_024582435.1:2022842-2103117 GCF_018398535.1 Haplochromis burtoni
TTAATATGACATTTATGACTAAAAGGAGACTATACCGGAGTCATATCGGTATCCAAATCTATGACATCAGTATAGGACACACAGACGTGGCGTCATCCATCCCTACTGTGACCGACAGGCTGCCTGGCTGCATGGAGGAGGAACATGTTGTCGTCGTGTCGGTGTTGTTCCCACATCATCATGAAAATGTTGTTCCAGGATCAACATTGCAAGTGACCAATCACATTGTTGTGACGTTATTCTTTGGCGCGCCAAGCCATTCGTGCATTTATGAAATTCCAGTGTTGCAAGGACAATATCAGTTCTGCTCAGCGTTTATTAAAGGGTCAGGGTCCGTTGATCGGCGCACAGAGGCGGTTTCTCGCAGCTTCAGTACAGTTTTTTGTTTTACGGAGGTTTTTCCCGAAGTCGCAAAAGTATGACGTCACAACATTCTGATTGGTCACTTGCTATGTTGATCTGGGAACAACACCGACACGACGATATCAGATCGTGCTGTCGGGTACACCTGTACGTGACTCGGAGCTCAGGTGGGCGCGCTCCGAGTTGCCCTGAGCTCTTAATGAACACACCCACGGTTGCCCTGGAGACAGCGCTCACCTGCTTCAGCGCCTTGAACGTCTTGTTGCCCCGGTAGCTGTTGTTCAGGACGTACAGCAGCTCGTACAGCAGCCGGACCTCCGTCTGAAGCATCTCACTGCGGAGCAGCTTCAGCACATTTCCGCGCTCCGTCAGCAGCGTTTCAACGTCTGCAGCTGCACAAACACAAACATCATCATCATCGTCACCTCACAGCCACGCGGCGCCGAGTCCTGGCTCTCCCACGTGGGTCGCATGCGGCGTGTTATTTCGCACACAGCACGTCAGTGACCGCGCGCTGCGGCTCGTACCTGTCTGTGCGGTGAAGGGCACGCGGACAGCGGACACGGCGCTGGGAAAAGGGACGTTGACTCTGTTCCAGAGCTCCACGGCCATGCTCGAGTCTGCCTGAAAAACAAAATACGACCCGGAAGTCCCACAGCCAATGGCGTACGAGCACGCGTAAACGTCATCGTCTGTGTTAAAGGCACCGCAGTCGCCGAGTGTGCTCTGCTAAAGTACTTACAACACAAATGATTACTCGGAGTAGTTATCAGGAACTGATCAGAACAAAAGCGTAGAAACGATAAAGGCCAATAAATATTAAAATTATGAAAACACAACGAGGATAATGACAATAAACGTGTTTTAATAGAGCAATGGATTATTAACACAGCATTTGTAAACATATACGTTATTCCTGTTTGCACACAATAACAGAATAATTATTTCATCCAAACAAACACGGTGAGGGTCAAAACTGAAGCCCCTGAAAAAGTGACCTTTATACTGAAACACAGCACAAACCACCGCTGTGCCACAAGGTGCTGTCAGGAGAACAGCCCTTTATTGTGACAGTACAGGCAGGAAGCAAGCACTCAACTTCAAACCGAGGGTCGTCTTCCACTTTACACTCATAGAGGAACTTCAGCGAGGGGTCGATGTGAAAACCTCCATGTGAAAGAGTTTCTTTCAGCTCCTCTCACAACCCGACAGCATCACCATCCCCTCGGTGTTCTCCTTTGTGCTGCAGGCGGCCTCTGAGGGGCTCCTCCTGACCCATAAACCAGGACTGTTCTTATGTAACACATTAAGGCTCCTCAATCCCAAACAAACGTCTTCTCGTGTACAACTCCTGAACTGTTTGTTGCATAGTTTTTAGTGCTGCTAAAAGTAGTCTGTGCAGCAGAAAAACACCTTTAAACTGTAATGAGTTATGACTTCAGATGAATACGGAGAGGAAGTGTGAGGAAGAGTAATGTCTGCACAGACTGATTTATCAACATTCATCACCATGTTGCACATTAAGATTCGGGTTTCACATACTGTGCAGAATAAAAGCTCCCCGTGTGTTCACACAGACGCCCACTGTGAAATACTGCCATCATTTATTGGAACAAAAGCAACAGATTTAACGAGAGGACATGAAGGGGCCTGTGCCGCCTGATTCCTGATCCAAGAGATGACTTTTAGGTTCACTTCCTCCATCACGGACACCTCAGAACGGCCTTTCACCTTCAGTCCATGGCTGCCTCCTCGTAGCCACAAAATCTCAACCTGAGCTTTCATTTCTTTCACCGTCGTGTCAAAGTGAACCTGAGCGAGGACACAGAGCAGAGTGAGCACTGCAGCACGTTCAAACCGCAAGAGCAATGTCCCGTTACACAGATGCATCAGAACCACATGCAAACAGCAACAATGAGCACACAGGACAGTCTTCTAATAGTTTAATAAGGAAACATGCATTAGGTATGAATCTCATTCCTCACCCTGTCACACATGTCGTCCTCAGTGCCCGACACAAACAGCACACGCGTGTGCGCCGGCAGCACCCTTAGATCTTCGCTCCGTTGGCGGTGTGCATGCGTCTGTCCTGGGGGGTGCAGGGGGAAAGACAAGCAGATCACACCCTCCACCGCGGCCTCGGATTCCTCGCTCAGTCGCCTAGCTAAAGCTGCAGCCGCACGACACCCCATCGACCTGCCTGTGGAAACGTCACAGTGTTCAAGGACTCCCACTCAGTTATTTCTACACTGCTGCATGTCCTCGTCTTCACTTGAAACATAGATGGAGGTTCAGAGGTGAAGATGTGGTATGGTGATGTCATCAGTTAAAGGCAGGCGCTCATGGACAGAGTGCGGTCTTTAAGCCCCGGACATCAACGTCGGGTCTGTTTTACCACATTAACACTTCCCACCAAAGTAAACTGTTAAGGTACAACAATACTTTGCAAACTGAAGTACGTGAGACAAAATGACCCGACAGCGTTTCTGCTCTGAGCTCTTCCTCTTTTGTTTTGAACATCTTAAGGCTTCTTACCTCCAAAAAAGACGCGTTTTACTGTGAACCTCTGCAGTGACTTCAGGTAGTCCTACAGGTGGAAACACGTTAAACAGCACACGTTACATCATACTGGTGCTCTACAAAAAACGTGTAATATTGCACGTAAAGCAGTGAGTGCAGTTTTCTTTGACTTTAAGACGTACCCACACAGCAGTGTACGCCTTCAGCCTGTGAGCCAGGTTCAAACCTTTGCATGTAAAGCGCAGGCACAGGAAACCGTGTGATGCCAGCTGGTGAGCCAGAGAAACCAGCTGACTGAAGTTCATGTCTCCCCCGGCTCCGTGCGTGAGGATCACGGCGGTGTGAGCGTCCGACATGGCGGCAGGGACGCACAGGGCAGCATCTAAAGATTTGGCCCCAAACGGCACCTTCACCGCCTCCTGAAAGCCAGCGAGCACCGATTCAGCACCTCACAGCCAACCACTCTCCCCCCGACCTTTACAGAGCAGTGAAGGTGATTACATGGTGATACTTGAAAAATCAGAAGTCTTATCTCAAGCTGACTCACTGGTCCATCACATCCAGCAGATTACTGTAACACTCTCCAGATCATCAGCTCATTCATCCTCACACACACGTGACCACATTACTCCACACCACTTCCACACTGGCTCCCTGCGACCTTTACGATCCTTCTGTTATTATTCTGTGGTTTGGTCCCGGCACCTCTGTGACCTGCTCCATGTCTCTAACCCACCTGTCAGGTCATCAGCTGCTCCAGAGCCAGAGCTCGGGGCTGGAGGTGCTTCACTTACTGTGGTCCTGATCTTTGGAACCAGCTGCCTGCTGGTCTGAGATCAGTTCCAGCCACGCTCTTATTCAAAATCAGACTCGAAACCTTTGAATTCCCCGAGGCTTACACTTCCTGCTGCGCTCACTGCCTACAGGCTTTCTAACCTGCGCAGGTGTTTGTGTGTTTGCGAAGCACACCGAGCCCACAGGTCGTGGCGCGCGCTAGCCTCTCGTGCACCCGTCCTCTCGGTGCTCCGCTCCTGGTTCGAGTTCCGTTTCATTCTAACCTGACTCTGGTTTCTGACATGTTTGCTTTTTATTTTTCATATTTACCTCCTCAAACGTCTCCATCACAAGCAGCTTCTTCTCTGGAACACCGAGGACTTCAATACCTATTAGTGACACCTAGCGGGGAGGAGTGGTCACTACAGCGTCACCAAACCTGTATATAAAGTACTTTTTATTTTTAAAAAATAAATAAATGGTTTGAAATGTTTATGTTATGTTTCATTAAAATTATTTGTTTCAGATTGTTCGCTTTTTAATATATCTTTATCCAGTGGACGTACTGGAAACGCAGCATCATACTTCATAATGGTCAGTCTCTGTAACACTTCCCTTCCTTCCCAGTCATCCTGCACACTGGCACATTGTTGGATATTACTGACATCTGATCAATTGAAACATCACCCTACACTCTCTATCATGTTTCATACTTTCAGTTTTATCCATGTCCGAGCATCTTTGATTTTATACGTTTGATTTTATATATCACGATAAATATCTCAGCAAAAATATCACTTTGTACAGGGCAGTGTCTCCTCACCAACAGCGACTCGATGCTTTGTGGTTCAAATCTAAACCATGCAACAGGGTAATGGTCAGTTATAAACAGCAGCATTAACTTTTTGACACTTCCGTTTGTTTACTTTTTCACAAGGATACGATTTTTATTTTAAATGTTTTCCGTTCTGTTTTATCCGTCAGGTAAACTGAAGGCGTGGCCACGGCTGATTTTCCAACAGGTACAGCGGTCAGCTGCTCAACCTCAGGGCTGACACTAAACCTCACTGAGTAAATAATCTGACATCAGAGAGAAAAACACGCTCTGAACACATTAAAAGCATTTATTGAAAAATAAGAATCAGATATTCAAACCATAGTCATACAATTGATCGGCACTTTAAAAGAAAAGGCTGTCAGTTATGAAGTGGGAGGAGCTCAGTCACAGTTCATCCTTCACCTGAAAAACAAACATGAAAACACTCCTGTTAGAACAGCACGTTGGTCCAAACGTTCACTCTAACGTGCCTTCTTGGTGGTTGCAGTGATGCCTCACGTACACCAGATGGCGCCACAGACTGTAGAATAATAAAACTATCCCAGATTTAACGTTGTTTCCTCTTCTTAACGTGCAAAGAGTAAAATAAGATCATTAGGATCTGCAGACACAAGCTGCAGAGCAAACAAAGCATTTGGGTGTTTCTCACGTTTGTCCTGTGGCAGGAACATGGGAACAGGTCATCAGCAGGCTGCTCCACGACTTCCATGTCCTTCCGGATCTTCGGCTCGGTGACCTGGAGTTTGGCGTACTCCTAGTTCGCACGCATAAATATGACATGTGAGGGAAGTGCGACACATGTACATCGGTCCGAATGAAGAATGATCAGCATTGTGTCAGTGCGACGCAGCGCGAGCACAGTAAGACTGCGTGAGTAGTAACATTGTATACTTTTTCAGTCGTGCAGTAACTCTGAAACTGTAATCACATTACCTTGATCAGTATGTAGTAATAACAGAAGATGGTGTCTCCCATGAGGTGACTGCGGGCAAACTGCTGACCTGCGAGAGCAATTTTCTTTGCCTGAAAGAAGAAAACAAAATGACACCACCTTCACTTGTCATTAGTGAAACCAGCGAGGATCCAGTCACGTGTTCTCGTCACCTCTTCATCGTGGTCACGCGCCCACTGGATCTTCTCCAGCAGGTCTCCCAGGTCTGCCCTGACAGGGATGTAGTGCTCCCACGCTCGAAGCTGCTTGTAGAAATGTTCGTAGTACCCAGAATCCTGCTTCAGGACCACGCTGTCCCCCGCCAGCAGGTACGGCAGCCGATAAGCTGCCACAGTGCCATCAATGTTTATTTGGTACTTGTACTGGTGATGCATGGACACAATGAAAACACACACACATTAGCATAAGGATATCTGACGTAATAAAAGCGTTTTTATGGAATATAATTCATCTCACCTTGAAAAAGTCAAAAAACGAAACATGTTTGACGAGCGGCCCGTAGAGGCTCTCGTCGTGTTTGAAGAAGAAGAAATTAGTAAAGGCGGCGTCTATGATGTGCGGGTGAGCCCTCGAAAGCTTGACCAGCTCCAGGCGCTCCTGTCGGCTGTCCCGCCCCCTCCAGAAGGCGGTGGCGTTCTTCTCGGGCCACGGCGGCCCCGTGTTGGCCTGAACCGACATCATGTCCAGGCTCACCCTGTACGGCACAGGACGTGCTGAATGTTACATCCTCTGCAGTTTGTGACATCACTAACCTCACAGGTGAGGGTCCAACATTAAACAGCTCTCATCATCACACCTGCATTAAATATCAACTCAAACAGCAGAAAGGTGAGAGGAGGAAATGCAGGTTCATACTGCAGCCTGCTTACTGACGGCCTCGGTGATGGCAGAGCACGCGTACATGAAGAGGAGCAGGAACCAGGTGACCCTGAATCCTCCCTTAGTTATGCTGCAATAGGCGTAGGCTGCTGGGGATTCCCATGATGCACTGGGGGTTTCTTCTTCTCTCACTATGTGTTAACAGACCTCTCTGCATTGAATCATATCTGTTATTAACCTCTGTCTCTCTTCCACAGCATGTCTTTATCCTGTCTTCCTTCTCTCACCCCAACCAATCACAGCAGATGGCCCCGCCCCTCCCTGAGCCTGGTCCTGCTGGAGGTTTCTTCCTGTTCAAAGGGAGTTTTTCCTTCCCACTGTCGCCAAAAGTGCTTGCAGATAGGGAATCATACGATTGTGTTTTTGTCTGCATGTATTATTGTAGGGTCGACCTTACAATATAAAGCGTCTTGAGGCGACTGTTGCTGTGATTTTGTGCTGTGTAAATAAAACTGAATTGAATTTACTGCCAGTTTCTGTGGTAACGTAGCAATACTTTAGCTGAATCCACACAGAGCTTTACCTCCCCATGGTCTCCAGGACGGACTCGGTCAGGTCATAGGTCGGCATGACGATATCTCTGGTGTTATTGGAGCCACACCAGGAGAAGATGGGATGAAGCTTCTCGGGAGGCTTCCTCTTCTCCAACGGCCAGTCACCGAGATTAACAAAGAACTCCACATCAGGGAGCCGCACCTGAAAATGTTTCATGATAATCATTACTGTTGCCACCGTCTGATCGCATATCTGCACTGATGATGACGATGATAACCAGCATGCACTGCACCAGTTGTGTCTGAACGTTTCATCCCTGATGCATCAACATATACAGACATTAAAATCAAAGTGTGTTTCTGGTCGTCTGAGCGACGGCTGAGTAAACGTAAACACAGATTACCTTTCTGGTGAGAGACAGCAGGACGGCATCCATAAAGATTCTAAACCCGACATGTTCCCCAAATGTCCTCACGTAGATCTAAAGACAACATTACAGAAAACAGCTGCTCACCAATCCAAGATTACCTTCACAGGTAATAGATTACACCGCTGCACAGGATTACAGGAGTCAGTGGCAGCTGAGTCGTTACTGCAATGATACAGTGACTTTAGTATTTCATTAAACTATAAAGAAAACAGACAGAGCTGTAAAATGATGCAGACATTAAAATAATTAAACAACTCAGCATGCTGGGAAATGTGGGAATGACTTTTATCCTTCTCGTTCATTTAAAGTGTTCAGATATGAAGTGAACACAGAGCACATTTATCCACAGCTCACATTCAAATTTGACAAACACACAAAGACAAAGCAGTTTTTGATGCAGTTTAACGGACGGACGGAACAAAGCAACAGAAACCCTGAAGTGTGACACTCGTCACATTCACCTCTGATAAAGGGACTCGGCTGCACTCACACACACAGTATGAAATGCAGTAGCAAAGTACTACTGTAGTAGTTTTTACTACTAAAAGCATCAATTTCACTTTACCACAGTCATACCTTTAGAGGGAACTAGTCATGGAAGCGGAGACGTTCCTGAATATTCTCATGTAATGCGAGCAGTGTTAGACTCATCGCTATCACAGCAGCACTCATGCACACCTGGCTCTGCTCTTACAGGTGAGTCACACAGCTCCAGGGTCCAGGATGAAGGAACATTACTCTTCATATTCTTCCCTTCTACACTCACCTTTGGATCTGATGTGTGTGTCCAGAGGCCTACATGGTGTCGTGGTTTAAGAAGGCCTGGCTGGATGACTGAGAGGCCCACAAGCTGACTTTCTCAGCTTCCTCTCAGGTAAAACATAAACATCTATGATACGTCTGTGTTTGTTTCCCCAGGTGGAATCACCTTGTTGTCTTTGACGGTGTAGTGGCAGAGGCTCTGCCGCTGTCCGAAGCGCTGTGGGATCTCCTGTGCGTTACGATCTGGGTCGACGCTCGGGTAAAAGGACAGGTCCCTCTCTATCTGTGCGAAGGACGGAGGGCAGTGCATGTGGGCCTCCCACGCAGAGCCGCTCTCCCGGGGACAGTCGCATCCCTCGTGATAGACCGGGCCTGCAGACGACAACACTGACTCATTAAGTTTCTGGATCCAGCAAAAACAGCAGGTGAAGACTCAGGATTGGAGCGTGAGCAGGAATCAAGTCCATGATGTCATTTATCAGAGTGAACATCGCAGCTTCACGGACCGCGCCCTACCTTTGAGAACAAACGGTGACTTGGCAACGTGCTCGTTCTTCAGCAAAACGTGGATGTGAAGCTCCGAGTAGGTGGCGTACATTCGGTAGCGGACCAGGAATGAGCCATCCCGACGATCCAGGACCTGGATCCAAATCCTGGTGAACTGCTCCACAGGAGACACAATCTTTACTTCAAAGGTTTTCTCACCAGGTGATGCAGTCAAACTGTGGGAGGAGGGAGAATACAAAGATATCTACTGCTGCTCAGGAGGACAGCATCTCATCTTATAACAACAAATACGAGCCGATGTTTACAAAGCAGCGGACTGAACCTTTGCCAGTTCATCATCGTATGGTTCATTTCAGCGCTCACTCACAGTTTATACTCTCTACATACAAGAAGGTTTAAAGTTTGTGTGTCACAGAAAACATCTGTGCCGTGGTGGTCTCCTAACAGATGTGTCTGGGTAACTTGGATCGTCACTCAGAGTAACAACTTGTGCACTGTTTTTTATGGTTGGGTGCACTTTCTGCACAGTCAGTGTGTCTGCACCAGCTCACGGTGCAGTAATGACTGTAGCAGGCATGATCACCACAGAGAGGAGGCACCTTTGATAAGCTCCTGCAACTGTGTGATGAAAAAGGTCATTGGAGGCCGTCTGACATCGTCCTGCCTGTGGTTTGTCTGTCGTATCTGCTCTCACAGGTCAAAACTTCAGATTTAACACCACACTTTATTTTATATAGTGTTCTTTTGTAGTCATGCATTTTGGCTTATAAGTACAAATAGATAAGATAAAATGTTCTCTAAAGGTTCTCTTGAGCAATAGTTCTCCAGTTTTCTGAAGGTGTCTCAGTGTTTTTCTTTGGACACCCCATCAAAGGAGCTCTGATTCAAGCATAAAAATCCACCGAGCGATGGTCACTGTTCACTGATGCCTCATCAGAGAAGATTCAGTGAAGGACGGCTGAAGGGAAACAGGAGGAAAGGCTGAGGCTGAAAATGACACCAGAACTGGACTGAAGGTCAGAGGAACAGGTGTGATGGAGAGATGGATCCACATCATGGTCAGTGTGTACGAGGAGGTCAGGAGGAGGTCCAGCAGTGAGCGTCTGCAGCCATCTGTGAAGCACGGTGGAGGCTGTGTCATGGTTTCAGGTTCTTTGATAAACTGATGAATTACAGAGTCTGATCCACCACGCAGGAACATCTGGAAACATCTCTTTAGCATGACACTCGGACCTCAGCTCCACTGAAGCAGTGTGGGATCATCCTGACAGAGAACACAAGCAAAGGCAGAAACATCCAAGGAAGAGCTTTGACTGTCCTTCAGGAAGCCTGGAGAACAGTTCCTGAAGGTCCTCACAGAGCTGCTCAGAGAGCTCAGACTGTGCTGAACAATAAAGCGGTCATACTAAATATTCACTCTGACGCTTTTTGCAATCACATAAACTCTTTCTTTGCTGCATTTCCATATTTATCAGCACATTCGTGTCCCCTTTCTCTTCTAATATAAAGAACAGAGAGGTTTGACATGGCACTGGATATCTGATAGTGACACAGAGGAGATACGGAGGAGACTCAGAGACAGACGTGATTTTGCACACAGCTACATTCAGACCTTTGGTACTTCTGACTGTTAAATCACACCTGCGTGGTCACATGTGAGGTCTCCGGCTTGCACATGCGCATGATAATGAGAAAACCAGTGATGTGATTCTGACACCCCGATACGACAGTAAACTCCAGGCTCTGCAGCTGGAGTCGCATACCACAGGCCTCGCATTACTCACTTTTTCCCCGAGCTGTCCGCCGCCTGTATGTAGAAGAATCGAGCTGGAAGGACGACGCTAGCCTCCAGCCCAGGTCCCCATACTAAAGTGTTCGCAGCGCTGGGGGCCGAGCCCGCCTGAGACCCCCGCAGGTCATGCCCGAGCACAGCCAGACAGAAGAGCAGCCACCACGGCCGCAGTGCAGACATACCGGCCAATGCGCAGGCTCACACGGGTTACAGTCGTGCGAGCTCTCGGCCTCTGCCGGCCCAAACTGCCATTGTTCGTTCAACTCTGTGAAAACTGAGCGGACGGACTGAAGTCAGTGTGCAGCGTGTGAACTTCGCTTCGCTCCATCTACACTCACACGACTCACCGCAGACACCGCATTTCACATCCGGTTAGAACGAGCGCGGTGTCGCTGTTTCAGGAACGTTAACGCTGCTAGCACACCGGCAGCTAACTCAAAAAATCTTTTACAGTCGAGTAAACAATTAACTGAATGAAAGGGGGCGGGACAACAGAGCGCGTTGTGAGACCCGATTGGCCAAGAGACCGATGGAGCTCCAGGTGTAAATGTGATTGGACGGAAACACGGAAGTTAAAGTCTTGGGTACATGCTGGCCTGAATGTAAGTGGTTGGAAATGAAAACTTTACCTCATATTTAAATAACAATAACATGACTCCTCCCACTACTGGTAATAATATAAGTGATAATAAACATGTTATAAATGTCACCTGAAAGTTATAACAAACTATAATTAATGTGATTTTATACGGCGCAGTCGTATTTGTTTTACTAGATATAATTTTAATATATTTATTTGTACAAAATAGAAATGTTCTTAAATTAAATTTGTACAAATCTGAAGTCCTGAAAGATTTCAAAGAAGTTAAAGTTTACGAACTTTTTTTCCAGTGTAAATATTAAATATTCTGTTTGAAAGTGCAGTTCAGGCCATATGTGGAAAATTAAACCATTTTTGTAACTCACAGCTTTAATTCAAATAAATAAAACCCATAAATCTTCCCCGTCTCAGAGGCTCAGAAGTAGTTGGTCAGACTAACATAATTTTGAATACAAACTTTATATTTTAGTATCTGGATAAAAGTCTTTGCAATGATATTTTACTGCCTGGTGACATCACCACGTGCTGTTTCCTTACCTGAGATGCTCTGCCAGTGTCTCTCCGCCGCTTGTTTCTGAGTCTCTGCCTTAAGTTTTGTATTTAATAACTAAAGCTGCTCTGTTGGGCTGAGATCAGGTCACTGACTCAGACATTGGAGACTTTCTTTGCTTTCCTTGAGAAAGTCTTGGGCTGTTTTTGCAGTTTGCTTTGGCTCATTATCTGTCTGCACTGTGAAGCTCTGTCTGATCAGCTCTGCAGGATTATCTGAATGTGAGCAGAGAGGAAGCCCTGAGCTCTTCACAGCTCATCCTGCTGCTTCGATCAGCAGTCACAATAAAGACGAACAACCTTCTTCCACTGCAGCCATAGCCGAACTTTGGCTCGTGAGCTGTTTCCTCCTTCTCCAGTTTCTCTTCCCATTACTGCAAACAAGTGTTTATGTACCACTCTGCATCTATTATTAACTCCACAGCGCGTCTTTTGTCCCGTTTTCATCCCCTCATCCCTAACCAGTTGCAGCAGATGGCCTCCTGGTTCCTTCCCACTGTCACACATGATCACAGGGGGTCATATAATAATGGATTGCATTTATATAGCGCTTTTCGGGGCCCTCAAAGCGCTTTACAATTCCACTATTCATTTACTCTCACATTCACAACAACAGCTACAGGTGTAGCCACAGCTGCCCTGGGGCAGACTGACAGAAGCGAGGCTGCCATATCGCGCCATCGGCCCCTCTGGCCAACACCAGTAGGCGGGAGGTGAAGTGTCTTGCCCAAGGACACAACGACCGAGACTGTCCGAGCTGGGGCTCGAACCGGCAACCTTCCGATTACAAGAGGAACTGCCAACTCTTTGAGCCACGATCGCCCTGACTGTATATCATTGTAGTTCTTTACCTTCAGTATAAAGCACCTTGAGCCAACAGCTGCTGTATAAATAAAATTGAATGTAAACCGTCTTTATTTACATTCATGAAGGTGTCTCTTTGACAATAACACTCCTCCCTCCTCTGGAGTGTTAAAATGTTGTTTTTTTAACTAAAGAAAGAACTTGCGATCATCTACCTCAGCTGCCTTCTTCGGTTGATTGGGTCTGTTTTTTCTGTCTGTGTGACACGTTGATTCCTTTTCAGCCTAACGAGGGCCTCCTCGACTTCCACTGACAGCTCGTTGGGTTTGGATAAAAGCGTAACTGGTTAAACTGTTTGTCAGTCAATCGGCCAATTATTGTTGAGCCTCTGACAGTGGGGACAGCGCATAGAAATGAACAGTAAATGCAGTACTTTTGTTAAACCTTGAATAAAATCAGGGAGTCTGCACGTTAGTCGCGTATTGATTTATAAATGCACTGCACTGGTGTATAAAAGTACACAAACTGTGTTCCAGTCAGAAAACTTATGGACCTACTAAATCTAACAAAACTGTCAAAATAATTAAAGTTTCTACATAAATATGATGCACTGGTAAAATCAGGCTTTTTGCTCTTAACATCACAGAATATCACAGTTCATGAATTATTTCTGAGCTTAGATGAACTCCAGTCCTCTTTATGTCATTAGACTCACCTGGCAGGTAGCGTTGAATTTACCAGAGGAAGGACAGTTCTTAGTCTGGAAGCTTTATTACTATTGATGAAAGGTAAATGACAATAACTGCATAAACCTGATCCTGGCTTTACCTGTGGGTCAAAACGTGGTTACTTACCCGAACAAAGGTCAAACTAAAGTGCTTTTGCACTCACAGCTGGTTTAGTGACGAGAGCTCTCAGCCGTGTACATCAATCAATGTTTATTTCAATTTGCTGTTGCATCAACATATTTTCAGATCATTTTTTGTCAAGTAATTTCTATTACACTAGTATAATATCAAGAAGAACAAAAAGTGGTAGAATCCATTTAAATAAGACAAACGTTGCTGCCA
The DNA here is from genome assembly GCF_018398535.1 of Haplochromis burtoni. NCBI lineage: Eukaryota > Metazoa > Chordata > Actinopteri > Cichliformes > Cichlidae > Haplochromis > Haplochromis burtoni. The sequence continues at coordinate 2,036,179 of NW_024582435.1, forward strand.
TCATTGAAAACCAAGTGAATGCCTCTTTAACATACTACAGTGTGAAGAACTACATCGTTCCTGTGATTTAGACAGAGCCAGAATACCAGATACAGTACCAGCAGTAACAGGTACAACATATACGAGAAAATATCCCAAGAATATACTTTATTTTTTATTTTTTTGTTTCACCTTTCACCCAAGATTGAACTGTACAGTTAATATAAAAACTGAAAACATAGAAACCGAAAACCTTCTAACAAAACACCCTGTCAGCAGAATCGGAGTTTTTTTGTCATTTTTTTGTGTATTTTGGTTTTGTGTTGTTTTTTCTGCACTTACACAAAACTCATTGACGGTACAGAGATAAGAGAGAACGACATTATTAGTTTGCTGTGTTTTAGACACCCCGTTGAACCAAATCCAGGTAGCCTGGCTGTAGGATTTCAGGTGAAGTCGGTAAAAATAAACGCGTGAAGGCCGCTCGAGCCTCAGGAATGTGTCAGCCGCCTGACAGGAAGCAGGCAAAGATGATTAGCAATGCAGATTCACGTGTTCCTCTTATTGTTTCAGGCTGTGGATGTATGTGCTGCCGTGCACGTTTCACGCGGGCGTGACGCCGCCACGATCAGCATAAAGGTCTGATGTGTGTGAGAGACGGATGCCGGTTATCCCGCGTTTGAGTTTTCAGTTCAAAATACAGACAAATACACAAGTACAAAATATCCTCCTCACTCGATGTTGTTCGTCCTTGTCGTGTGGCTACCCACTGACACGTAACACAATCACGATGTGATACACGACGACCATGTATCATGACACGTTTGTTGTTTTTAAAATACAAAAGCCTTCGTTAAAGAGGCCGTAACCATCAAATATAGGACTGCGACACAAGGATATCATAGTCATAGTCATCAAGAACGATATCGAAAGGAAGAGAAACCAAAACCGAACGAACGCCTTCATTTTTTTTTACGTACTCGACGGCTGAACATCACTGGAAAAAACTGTCACATCTCCCGAACCGCTTACTGACAAACAACTCCTCTTCATGTTCCCATCACGAAGACGGTGACAGTCACCACGAGTACTGCCTGTCATTATGAAAAGACGACTGCTCGGGTTGCACACCAGAATGCACCAACTGCAGAGTGAGGTGGAGAGAGATGTGAGGGTGTCGTTCACGTTGGCTGCTCTGGCTGAGGGAGGGTGTGGTTCTCTTTCTGCCTCACTCACACTTGCACATGCGACCTAACGTCGGACGAAGGCAGCGATAGACTCAAAGATCAGGGACAACTAAAACACGCCTTCATATTTTCACGGTCACCGTTCTCCTCTGCTGTGAGCCACAGGAAACCCGGATCAGCTCCTCCGTGGTTTTTATGGCACGTGAATATAAGTTTGTAGTATAGATATAAACACACTGACCGCAACACGCTCCCACACCCACGCCGTCTCTCGTGTTCATTTCACGGGTTTGTAAGTTGCAGCAGCTGAAAAGTGGAACTAGATTGCTGAGAGCTGAGTGTTAATACAACTGAGTTATATTTCATTTGCACTGTGCAGCCCAGAGTACGAACAACGTTTTAGCGGTTTTTAAGTGTGTGTCGACAAAGTTAACTGTGTGCGTTTGGTATATATAGTGTGTGAAGTAATATGAGCTGAGACTAGGGAGTAAAAAGAAACATTAAAAAAAGGGAAAGTAACACAACTTTTGGCTTAGTAGCAATGCAGGTATACGTTTCCCTTTTTATATATCATTTTTTGTTAATATCTCAAAAAATAGAACGTTTTTCATAATTTGTGTTGTTGGCTTACATCATAAATAAAATGTCTTTTTATGTTTGACTCATGTTAAAGTAGCATGCTGCTTTTTAATATGGCAGTTGTATATTTTTAGTCATTCATTGCTGTTTCATGCATTTCTTGTTGGTTTCTTAGTTTTTGACTATCTACACAGTAAGGTCCAGAAAAACCGCACACACACACACACAACACACACACACACACACACACACACACACACACACACACACACACACACACACACACACACACACACACACACACACTTCCAGTTCCATCTTCAGACCTTCAAATGCCGCCATCTCCTCATCGTCCTTCTCGCTGCAGGTCTAGACGGGGAACTAGCCCGTCCTCATCACTCAGCGATGTGACAGTGTGTGCATGAAGCCAAGCCAGAAGCCATAAAGACAAAGTCACTGTGCCTCTCTTTGAATGCTTTCATTTTTGAAGTGAAAGTCCCGTCGCGGCATATCGTTCCCAGCAGCATGAGGGCAGACCGAGGCCCCCGTCCTGCTATTAGAACTGGTACCACTTCTTGTCCTTGCATTTCAGCATCAGCTGGAAAAGATACAAAAGGACATCTTCTTAATGAGAAGGACTGAAAGCTTGAGAGCATTTCTTTTTATTGCATCGGGGAGTAAATTATTGATTTGCCAACAAGAGAATCATTTAATAACCACTTTTGTTGGCTTCAGTTCAGTTTTTGTTAATGTCTCAAAATCCAAAGTTGTACATTTAGATGCTCTTTATATTTTCACATCATGTTATGTTTCATTTTCACCTCATGAGCGTGCTTGGAGAAGGCTTCTGCACTAGTCATCATTAGGGCGGTGCGCTCCTCCAGCTCCCCCAGCCTCTGGCCTCTCTCATCCAGAGCAATGCGCGCCCTCGCCAGCTCGCCCACCACTCCACTAGCGGCGACCTTCATGCCCTCCACTCCTCCCTGTCCAGGGATGTGCTGCGCAAGACTCCGAGAAGCCTTCCCAGCCGCAGCCTCGCCGACTGTTGGAACGAGACAGAGTGACAGGGGTGTGGAAATCAAACGCACCCTGGGGTTCTTCAGACACGCCTCCTAATTTTGCCAACTGACTGTTTGTCATTGTTTGTCAACATTGTGTGCTCGCTCTGACTGCGATTGCCTCGTCTGATACAAGTTAAACTAGTCTGAGTATCGCCCCGTCTCACTGCGCGACCTCTTATTGGTTAGAGCGAGTGCTAGTCTCACAACCAAAGCCACAAAATCAGAAAGTACATCTTATGTAATCTGCCATGTGCAGGCTAAAGACATTCTTGTCTTATTATTAGCAGTATAATATGGTGTCATGCATTCTTGAATGCTTTATATTAAGAAAATAATGTAGACAGACAACGCACAGAGCTCTTCTCTGTCAAAGGTGTGGGCATTTCCTCCAAAGAAGCCTTTTAAAAATCCTCGGTTCTGGGCTTCTGGTGTTTCTATTGGTGTAAACAGCTCTCCCAGCATTTCCTGCAAAAAAAAAAAAAGAATTTTAGAAGTTGCACGAAGGATGTAATCAGAGAAGATGGCAGATAATTCACTGGCCATCAGCAACAGACGGAGGGGATGATTGCCAAATGGCCAATTTTGCCAGCCCTAGTGCTGACCTGCAGGTTATCGCACATCTCCTGGCTGTATGTAATTCTCTGGACCTCTGTGGGGGAGCTGAGATACAGTGCCTGCCCCCCATTGGTGAAGTAAAAGGTTCTTGCAATGCGCATGTCTGTCAGAGGCAGGTAATTGACATCCATGAGCGGTCTTAAGCTGGGCAGACTGTGGGCAGAATGAAAGAGTGAAGAAAGGTAAGAACAGCTGTGTAATAATTACTGAGCTTCAAAAGTAAACTACACTGAACATCAGAATAAAAAGAAAGAAATCATTATTATGTTTCTTTTCTAATCTTTGGTAACAAAGCAGCTTTTCATAGGCTGTAGTCTCAGAGGTAAACTGCACGAATCCGGTCTTTAAGTCTGACGTCATTAGTCAAACGAACACTGCAGCATCACTGAGAGTTACAAACTGTCTAAATTCTTACATCTGTAATAAAATTATCAGCGTTGCTGCTTTACCAGGTGTAACAATTAAGTTTAACATCCATGAAAACAGGATTTATTACGTTTAACAGAGTTAGAAGTTAGCAGGAAGTTAGCTCGCTAGTTAGCTAAACATGATATAGCATGTTCTGACTGAGAGATTTCTGAAAAATTCAAACGTACAGCTCTGCTATCACTTCCAACATAAATGAAGACAGAAAACTAAACAGCAGTGACGTTTGTAGGGTTACTGAAGTTGGGCTAGCTGGTATATAATGATGTGCTACGTGATCGCTAGCTACACAGCTATGTTAGCATAGCATAAACACAGTGAAGCTGGAGGATGAACGCTAACTTTTTTCCACTCGATAAAAGTTAACGTGAGGGTTCCTGATGGTTAGAGACAAATGCAATCGCATGGCAGGATGCTGTAAACGGACCAAACTTCAGTCAGGAGAACAACTGAGATAATCCATCCACAATACGAGGTTAGTCATTCATATACTGCTGCTGGGCTGTAGCTACATCGTAAGGGTTTAAACACTGATCTTTAAAATGAACAGTGGTGATAAAAACAGAGAGAGGTTTTTAGGGGCTTGTTCAGATTAAATAGAACAAGATACAAAACATGTTAAAAACACAGCAGCCTTAATAAACACAGTAGTTTGGACTCGGAAGCAGGTTCATCACATCATCACTTAAAGACCGGATAGAGCCAGACCATTCAGCATCCACCCAGTGAGTGATCCTTGCATAGAGTCACGTGTAACTCTCAGATTTCCTCTGCACCAAAACGCTCTCACTGACCGGTTCAGATTAAGTATCCTTACCTGTGAAAAGGAAAAAGCTGCTACTGCAGCCACGTTCAGCTTAACAGTGTAAACACAGAAATGATAGCTGCGCTGACAGAGCAGGCTTTAAAGCAGGCCGTGCTACAGCGTGCGCAGATCAAAACAAACATCTAATAACAGAGAACTCGAGCGGCCGTGGTCATACCTGAGCGTCATGACGTGTCCGTTTGCACAGAAGCAGGCGAGGCACACGCTGTTGCACACAGACACCACGTCAGCCCTCAGCACAAAGGACGACTCTGTGATGTTGTGGACAAACAGGCAAGACTGCGAGGGCATCAGGAACACTTTGGCCTGCCTCTCAGAGCACACCACAGCCAAGTGTCCGTCTCCGCAGGCGTCCTGGGAGGACGATGGCGAAAAGTGGACCAGCTTGCGCCTCCGCGGTCGGTCGGGGTCCTCGGGGGCGTTGTGGTCCCGCCAAACTTCGTAGGGGGGCTGAATGAGAGCTCCCATGCAGTCCAAGAAGCTGAAGCGTAGCACAGAGCCCTTCAGCATCAGCACCGCTCCTGTGAGTGTGTGAGCAGGAGAGGGACCCAGCACACAGTGGGAGAGAAAAGTCTTTAAAGCTCAGCACAGGATGGAAGACGGCACTAAGTGTAACATTTCAGTCAAAAAGACGCGTCTATGTTCTCACGTGGCCTTTAAAACTGAGCATGTATGTACAGACCACTGCTGCCAGAGTCCTGGCAGACCTCTGCTGTAGGTCTCTTCGAGTCAAAGCGGGGTCCTTCCTTTCCACTGTTGTGATTTTCCCTCTAATATAACGTTTGTATAGCTATACAAAAAGGACTGAATGATACAAGGTAAGCTTCACAACCTTGTACACATAACTGCCTCACAAGTGCAACTACTGGATGCAGTAATACATTACTGACACTTTTCAGACGCTACATTTACTACGTCGGACGTTATCCAATAGACACCCACAGGAGCACTTTAGAACGAGAGGAAACAATCCTTTCTTCTTCTCTCGAGTGGATCTGTGACCTTCCAGTAATAAGCTCGCTTCTCATAAGTTTAGTCTCAAGAGAGGAGCTGCTGCTTCAAAGGGACTGGAAATTTGGCTATATTGATGTTTTTACTTTGAACGGGAGACTTTTTTTCAGGAGCAGTAATGCGTCTCTGAGTGGCTCCGTTTTGTGTAGACTGTAGAAACACTGTCCACACTCTGGAGTACAAAATCAAGCCATTTGCAAAATAATGCACGATGCCCATCAAAGTTATGTTAGTTACCTTATGAACTCCTAAATGAAGCATTACACTGAAAAACCTGCAGTTCTTGGAGCCTCCACTTCAGGCTGGTTTAAACAAACGTTACAGCAGAACAAGCACGAGTCACCGCCTGGTACAACTATCGCTGTTGGTCTCTGTTGCTATAGAAATATACATGACTCTATCCAGAATATTGTGACGCTTCATTCATTCGTGCTCTCCCATTAGCATGATGGCAAACTGCTGAACTACAGTGAAACTACAGAGGACCTGTGGCCCTAATCATGACCGTATCATAGTGTTGTTGCTTCAGCAGTATCATGTAGGCGGGTATAGTTTAAAGTGACTAATAACTTTGGTACTTCTTGTGGTACTGTTGCAGTATCGGTGGTACTTACCACTTACGCCCATCGTGACAGGCTCTTCCATCCTTTCCTCCTGATCAGTGGGGATGGACATGGGGATGAGCAGCACCACGCCTAAGCTAGTGCCCACCCACAGACACGGGGTGGGCAGGACATCGTTCTTGCGCCCGTACGACTCTCCGAACTGCAGCGTGGTGACAGCCTCTTTGGTGTCGCGGTCAATGCTGGAAACACTGGAGCTGCGCGAGCGGGTGAAGGAGTTTTCACGACTCTCTGCAGCAGCATCCCCAAACACCCGGCAGAGGCACGAAGGAGCGTGACAGATGATGGCGAGAGAGCAAAGAGGAAATTGGATGGAGTTGATTGGAGTTGGATGGTGTAATTGATTTATAAGAAGAGCGGTGCAGAGAACAGCAGCATGGCGGAGGAGAGGGAATGGAGCAATGAGGTGATGAGCAGTTAAAGGGAAAGAAGCACACAGTAAGAGCTTGAGAGGATACAGGTGCTAACGTTCAAAGTGAGCTTTCTGCAGATTTCATATGATGAAGAAATGGAACAAAAATGTCACTGAACAGATGTGAAACACTGAGGAGGGAGAACTCACTGCAGAGACACGGGAACATGTTTACCACCACACACACACACACACACACACACACACACACACACACACACAAACACACACACACACACACGGGGGCACTTGCCACAGATTGAACAAACTTGTTTGATTATTTGAGTGCTGCATGTCGAGGTCCTTCGCCGTGCACCTAAAGCCTCCATCTTTAAAGTGTTGCTGCATCTGTGAATTATTCAGAGCCAGCCGACGTGCAGCACTGCAGCCCAACGTTACACAAAGTGCAGACTTTACGTAACAGCGACTGCAGATGGTCGCCGAAGCTGCTGTACACATATCAAGCTAAGATAAATGAAATGTCGGCAGCTGCTCAGTTTCAGCAACACTTCTGAACAATATTCTGAGAAGCAAAGCTGCGTAAGTGATTCAGCTCTGTGTTTGTCACATGAGAGCTGTGAGTCGGCATCAACTGTTTCCATTACGCTTCCTGGCCGTGGATGCGCTGAAACGCTGTTACTTGTTGTTACCTGTCGTGTGTGTTAAACTAATGAAACAGCAAAGTGATGCAACAATAACATGTTCACTATTGACGAGCCCGCGCTGGCTACAGCATGCTTACAGACAGAAACCATGCTGCTATGAACTGCTCAACAGACGGCTTCACCAACTCCAGAAGCTTCCAGGACATGAGCAGACACTTCATGTATGCTTTAGATGATACAGGTCCACAGGACGGACGGACATTCTGACGGACGCACGTAAAGTAGTCAGCAGGACAGCAGGTGATGCGTTTGTGGCCGAAGCCCTCTTACCTCGGTCACTCCAGCAGTAGGAGGTGGTGCTGTGGTGCTCATCGTGGGAGTACATAGTGACTCCGTGTAACTGCTGGAGCATTGCCCTCCTGGATGCATGCCCTATTTGTCCCCCACAACATGAACCCCATAGGACAAAGCACAGCGGCCACCACCAGAGAAACAGATACACACATGTGTAACCATCCAGACAGACAGACGGACAGCAGTACGAGAATGACAGGAGGGAAAGAGAGAAAGAAGCCACTGAGCATGGAGCTTCAAATATACACCAAGACAGAGAGAGCTGCACAGGAGGCTGCTCGGCTAACTTTCTGCTGTCCGAACAACCTTTGACTCTCTTCCTGTTTCTGTCTGGACCCCTTTTAGCACCGCCTGCTGTAGTAAACGCTGGTGGACAAAGAAGCAGGCTTCTACTCGTCACCTGCTGTGATAAGGTGCACCTAATACACTCTACTGAAGGACGACCGCACAGCCCTGTTGCACACAACCAAAACTTTAATCGAGCTTCCTTTAAAACTGCCGCAAGTGCAAAACTGGTTTCAAAGCAAGTGCAGTGTGAGCGAGAATCGGCTGCATGCTAAACTGGAACAACAGGTGATGTGAAGGATCTTTTTCAGGAAGACCAATATGTGCTAAAATTGTGGTGCATTGACAACAGAGCTGAACAACGCTGCTGAAAACACGGCACAAACTGTTCCTCGGCTGCGAGTCCGGATGGCAGCCGCTCAGTTTCGCAATGAGTCGCCGGGGTGTGTTTACGCTGTGTGACAGAGCCTGTGGGGTGCCGGCTAATGAAAGTCAGGCGCAGCGGTACTATGACAGGACACAGGGACCCCTGGGGGGCTCTCACAGGGAGCTGGAGGCAGGCAGGCAGTGTCGGGGAGGTGATAAGGGGAAGGCAGGCAATCTGAAGTCGAGAGACAATGTGCTCGATTTATGCAGTGATGTTTGCACAAGCACACACACAGGTTAGAGGGACACACACCTGCAGACTCTTATCTATGGACTGCAACACAAATGAACATGATGCATATTCAGCTGTTTGTTAAACTGGCCTGTCGTTGGAAAGCATTAAATTTGGTGTGCAAAGCTGAGTCACCTCAGTTTTGCGATGCGATCCAATAACGTCCGTATTTTACTGCCTGTGTTATTTTTGTATTCTGTAGGTGAGCAGACCCTGTGAGCCTGCGCGTGGGCTGCAGCAGAGGTACAAAAGGGGAAGCAAACACTTGTTCTTAAACAATGCCCAGTGTGTCTGCAGGCACTGCTCGTGGCATCACACAGAAGTATTTTTAATATTTAAAAGGTGGCTGCCCGACCGAGATGGGAGGTATGGAAATGTTTACTGCGCTCCGACTCTGCTTCCCTTGCCATTTCCCTCCTCTGTGTCCTTGCCCTGCGTGCAGATCTCATTAACATCGGGCTAATTTCTCGCACTGCTTGTTGACCTTTAATTATACTGGTGAGCCTGCTGGCTCTTCACTGTGGTACCCAGTGCAAGTGATAAACAACAGTGCCAAAGGTAGGTGATAGACAGGGAACAAGTGTGCTGAGAAAAGCCACTGTTCAGGTATAAAATGTGCTCATTAAGGCCAGTATAGACCTTCTCTTCCCATTTTATTATCTTCTTCTCCTTCTTGCAGCGTCCTGTTAGTCAGTGTAAACAATTAGAGAATATGGCTCATCCAAGCTAACTGTGGTGTCCTCCTTCAGTCTGCAGCTCTGTTTAAATCCATATTTATCATGTATCCTATTTTGTTCTAAAGACCTGGGACAATATTTAAAAGACTTCACAGAATCACGGTCCCTGAAACACGAGTGCAACTCAAATATTAGGTTATGTAATATCCTGTGTACTGAGTGGACTTTCTAAGTGGGCAGCACAAGAAGCAAAGCTGGAGCCGTCTCCACACTGTAAAAAACAGCATGTGCTTTAGAGCACATGAAGGCTGTGTTATTCCAGGTCAAATAAAATAAGATGCATTAAGACAAACATGACAAAGTGCAATGAGAAGCCCAAAGCTCTGCGCCTCCAACAGCCTGCGTGTGCACAGGCCTGCAGGAAAACCACCCTCGTGTTCTGGACGCTTTCATGACAGCTGCAAAATCATTAGAGGCAGAAGGACACTCGGTGTGTTAGTGGATGCTCAGGCAGCGTTCTAACACACTTAAAAAGCTAAAATAACGACGTTTTCTTTCCATTTGGTGTTAAATTTCTTGGAATGGCTTCTTTGCTTCTGCCTTTATTTTGAAGTAAAGCCTGACGCAAACAGAAGGTCCGGGCAAAATGTTTCAATGCTGCGCTCGAGTCAGGTGCAGCTAGGCAACCGGCATGGCTATGCTAATCACCATGGGCCCACGCTAGTATACAGTTTCATGGAAAATTACGCAACAAGTCTGTTGAACAGTTTCTTATGCATATTTTCACAGCAGCTTTGAATCATCTGCATCGGTGTGGTTGGTGATGCAGCTGGAGCCCCGACCGTGGCTTTAATAAAACATTCAGCTTATGCTAATGAAAAACTGCTTCCCTCTCGGTTCCAGGTCACTCTTGTATAATGAGGTCGGTGAAGATGGCGGCATGAATTTAATGGCAGAATTGCTGTAAAAGGGTCAGCTGTACTCCGGAGTAACGGACACGTGTTTTTAAGAGTGCCTGTTGATGATTTGGACGTGCAGAGCCCGGTGTGCTGAATGTGATCATCTGCCAAACTGTGGTGTGCTAATGTTTCGTGCAGTTTGGCTACAATAACTGTGACATTTGGGAAACTGTCACAATGTTGAGCCTCCTATGGAGAGATTAGTTTGTCGTGACCTGACTGAGACTGTAAATCTGGCGGCGCCCGCGTCTAAGCAAACACGACCCACCAGTGGACCACGAGTGGAGCTTTGCAGGAGTGTACTTTCTGCAAGGGACGGGTTTATGTGGTGCATCAGCGCTTAGAAAGCCAGTGATTCATCAGGTGTACACGATGATTGGGCCCACTGTGACTGATGTACACGGGCTGTGTGACAGGCTGCTGCAATCTGCTCCACACTTTAGATCAGACCCTGCATCATTAGACGACTCCTCCACCCTCGGGGCCGACGGCCATCCGGTCTGAACCTGCTCTTACTGCTGTTGTTTATTTTTAACACCTTCTGAATATAACCCGACCCTGTGAATCACCACAGAGACAAAGAAGCTCGCAGACACTCCCACTGATACTTCTGCTGCTCTTCTCCAACTGAAGCAAGATCATAAAACTTTTAATATGACAGGACAGAGTCAGAGTCCTGTTAGAACGAACGATCTGCATCTACTTTTTATGTTTATTCAAAGTAAATGGACGCCCTGCATTAGTGTTGTCTGTCAGGCCGTGACAGACTAAGTGTTACAATTCACACAAAATCTGTAATTACGTGGTTGCTAATCCTGCATGAGGCCATTTCTCTGTCACTTCTGAGGTCAGCAACTCGAAATTATACTGCTGGGATCGCAGTTTAAGTCTTCACTTGACAGGACGTTTGTTTATGTGTTTTTCTCACTTCGTCTTCGTCTCGTTTGTCACGCGATGTGTAAAAGAAGAAAGGAAAACTTTATCCAACAAAGGTCAAAAATTCATTCTCATTTTGTCTTTAAGATAGTCATGCTGTCTTGGGGAGATAAGGAAAAATGAATTATCAAGGCTTTTATGTTTGTCTTAAAGCAGCAGTTCTCGTTCAGCCAATCATAGTTCAAATGTTCTGAGAGGAAAGTGAAATGTAACACCAAAGCCAGCAGGGGGCGACCTCTCTGTCTGCATCTGTCGATCACCACAAACATCTTCTGTTCTGCTTCACGTTCACGTTCTGCTTCAATTTCTGTAATATTTTGGCCACCTAAAAAAAATCTGTCTCAGAGTGAAGATGGACTAAAAGAAACACAAAGACTGGTTCTGCACTTCTGTACTAAAATTAGCATCTCAGCTGTGATGTCATTCAGCGGTTTGTAGGGTCCCATTACGAGGCATCGAGATGAGCATTTTATCATTTCTGGTGTTTTGGAATCAGATTTAATGAGGGAGGGGGACTAAGATCGTTGTTCATCAGCTAATGAGCATGCCCTGGATTATATCCCTGACTCAGTCCAAAATTCCAAAGTGGACTTGCTTGGATGTCTCCAAATGAGCGACTGAACGCATAAATGGCATAGGATGTATCGCCCCCTGGCGGCCAATAGGGTGAATGCACGTTTAAGGCACTTGAGCTTGCCACTATCATTCTCCTGTATTATCTAGAGCTAATACGGTATTTTCCGCACTATAAGGCGCACTTAAAATCCTTTAATTTTCTCAAATTATGAATTCTGATCGTGCTTACTGACCTTGAACCGATTTTATGTGCTACACGGCGCTCAAAAATCTGTCAAAAATGTTTTAGTGCGACTGTGGTAAGCTACGAAGCCACACCGCGTGATGGATTGTTGGAGCATTACAGCTACTGTAGTCAGGAGCCTCACGGAGTAATCTGGGTCCTAAACTCCGTCATTTTCAGGTCCCAAAGTGCACTGCAAACACTGCAGCATCACTGAGAGTTAAAAACTGTCTAAATTCTTTCATCTTTAATAAAATTATCAGCGTTGCTGCTTTACCAGGGGTAACAATTAAGTTTAACATCCAGGCATCCATGAAAACAGGATTTATTAAATTTAACAGAGTTAGAAGTTAGCAGGAAGTTAGCTCGCTAGTTAGCTAAACATGATATAGCATGTTCTGACTGAGATTTCTGAAAGAATTCAAACGTACAGCTCTGCTATCACTTCCAACATAAATGAAGACAGGAAACTAAACAGCAGTGACGTTTGTAGGGTTACTGAAGTTGGGCTAGCTGCTATATAATGATGTGCTACGTGACCGCTAGCGACACAGCTATGTTAGCATAATATAAACACAGAAGAATGAGGAGAGTAAAGTTTGACTTATCTGACGGTTTTGTTTCGCCTAATGCGCCTTATGGTCCGAAAAATACAGTCGATGAAATTGTGTATTTGTAGTTGGCATGAGGGATGAACAGGGGGGGCTGTAAATTTAAAACACAGGGCTGTATATCCTCCCCACGAGGGGGGGCTGTCTGATTGTTGGTGACTCTCTCTGTATTACTGTAGGATCTTTACATTACAACATAGAGCATCTTGAGGTGACTGTTGTTGTGATTTGGTGCTACATAAATAAAACTGAACCGTTTCCCTATTCTAACTCAGATTAGCAGACAACGATATAAAAACAGCTGTAAAACCACGAACGCACACACATGACCACACAGAAGCATATTACAGCCAGACTCAACAACAAAAGCATATGTTTGCATTCATGTTTCTAAACTGATCACTGGGAATACGGAGCCTCTGTGGGTTCATCGCATTTTAAATGGTGCAAATCAAAGTGAGGGTGTGAATAAGAGCGAGCGCAAATGGAAAGACAATAAATGTCATGTCTGTTAATGAAAATGTCAACTCGTGCGGTGCTCTTGTATTATTGTCCTCCTTGAACTGTGCTCCTTCTGATGATAAGAGTTATTAGAGGTAAAAATAAAAACGTCCTGGTGGTTTCAGTTTGAGGAAATTGCAAACATCTACAAACTTATAACCCGTGTTTGTAGATGTGTGCATTCCCTTTGCTCATAGCTCATAAAAACTCGATAAGTGTAGCAACGCTACATGAAGTTTAATATGCGCTGTCATTTTCATCTCAGAAAACATCCAGAAGTTATTTATGAGACGAGAAAAACAGAAAGGCAAATAGAGTTATAATCATAAATCTGTGGCATGATGAGCAAAACCATCAGATCCTTCTGCTGTTTCGGTGCAGAGCACAAAATGCAAGAAAGAAAGGAAGAAAGGAAGAAAGGAAGAAAGGAAGGAAGAAAGACAGAAAGGCACAGGAGAAGTAAAAACTGGTTAAATCACTGAATCACCAACCTTCAGGCCTGCAACATCGTCAACACAAGCAGCAGAGTCAAGGACACAATGCAAGGACTCGTTCTTGCATTCAGAAGAAGCAGAACCTGCAGTCTGAATGTTGTAAGCTGATGCTAATGCAAGCTGCACGAGTGCCATTGGCATGCTGTAATGCAACAGTGGTGTCCTGGTACGTGACTGTCAGCTCCTGCAGATGCAGTCTGGTTATTTTACCGTGCAGCTGTATAAGTGTGCGTTTGTTTTTTCTTACTGTGTGTTGCTCTGTTTACCCTGCAGCATCTTCTCTGCAGAACCACACCCCGATTTTGGATTTCATGCTGCTAACTTGCATTAGCATGTGCTTGCCTTGTGTTGACCATGTGTCAGGCCTTTCTCCACTTACCCTGGGGTGAGAGGATGGCATGCACTTGCTGGGAGGGGGGTTTGTTATAGAGGGTTAGGGATGGGAGTTGGGAGGACAAGCACACACCTTCAGTGTGGGACACAGGCAAAGAGATCTCCATGCAAGCAGCGGACTGGGCCTTGCGGAAGGGCGGTCGGCCAGGGCCTCTGCGGGTAAGCCGTGGCCCCTCGGGACCCATCGGAATGCGAGGCTTCCCCGCCGAGCAGGGCTGGGAGGTGGGGCTAGTGCAATGTCCATTGACATGATCTGTAACAACGGCAAAGCATTAGCAAACAACAGAAAGAGGGATGTAATTCAACTTTAAACATATTCTGATTTACTGCTGCATTATCCATCTTCACAAGTCATTTAGTTTGATGGGAAGTGAAATAAAAATCAGGGCAGGGAACCTCAAATTAGGGACGAGATTTTCCAAGGAGATAACTGCTTTTCCCTGCCAGGAGACGCTTTGTCTACTAGACTGCAAAAAGGCAGGCTGGCACTAGATGACCGATGAAGATGAATATTTCTGCAGCGTAAGAGGAGCAAGCTGATGCTGAAAATTTGATTGCCAACTAGGAAGATGATAGTGAGGGAAAAAGGGAGAGTGAGTGACAGAGGCTGGAGAGTGGTTTGAAGTAAGTATGTGCAAGGAGGGGATGCCGGGGCAGAGGAGGAAGATGCAGAGTAAAACTGTGAGTGCAGCTTCGAGTCTGTGACGTGACATAAAACAGGCTCGTTTCATCTCCACTTTGTTGCTTTTATCTCAGTGAACTGTGGGGAAACCTTGTTTTTAGCAGAAAGCTTTATGACATCCAAAGCTGCAGGTGAAGAACGAAAACAAGCTCTGCTCTTTATTCTGTCAAATTAGCACTCGCTCATATTGGCTGGGCTACAAATTCATCTACGGACAGAGCTGATACCAACACACTCGGTGATTTCTTTACCCCTCGGGGACGAGTCCGTGCACTGTGCTGGAGCCAGACCCTGTTAATGAGACAAAGGAAAGAAAGGCCAGGCTGACCTTCTCTCGTTCTGTGTTCAGCCATACCTGTGAGCGGGCACGAGAGGCGGCCGGATCGATCCCAATATGCTGGCACTGGTACCGATCCACACTAGTGCGTGGCCCGTTTTTCACTATGGAAATGAAACAATACCCTCGAACATGCGCTCTCGTGGTGTTGACTCGTGTGCATTTTATTGAAAGCCGGCACACTTTTAAACCACAGAGGAGCTCTAGAGACGCCACAGTTACACTCCAGCTCTCCAACGTACACAAAGGGCCGATTAAATAATGAAGGCGGAGCTCACAGGTGGGCATCACAGTGATAATAAACATCAGTATATGGACACACTGACCCTGTATTTATTTACATATCACTACGTTCTCATCCTCACTGAGTACATGAGCCCCCTTTTTATCAGTGACCCCCCCCCAGCAGATTAACAGCAGCTGTGGTCGCTGCCGTGGGAGGACAGAAGCTTTCCATGTGTGTTTTGGTGGAAGGTCTTATACATGGAGACGAGTGGAGCAGATAAACAATGTCATGATCATTTGTGCAAACACTCGAACGTTCCCCGCTGGCTCCTCTCCGATCGTTCGTCTCCGGCGCCCAGAGAGCTCTGCCGTGCAGCCAGTCGCTGCAAAAATGATTCAATTTCAAAGTGAAGATGAAAAGCTCCAGGGTGCCACCCAGTCCACGTGCAACACTCACCCAGTTTCACAGCAGGACTGACGAGGCAGCGCGGGGACTGAAAAACTGCAGGTAACACGGAGCGTTTGACGCCGCCGCGATCGGGCTTCACGTTTTGTTCATTTCGTTGCCTCGAAATGTTCTGAAGGAAACTGGTTTACAGCTGAGAGCGCGACACTGTGCTGACGTGCACATCCCACTCCACCCCCTCATCACACGCGCACAAACACACATCATCCACACAAAGGCACAAACACAATAGGCTCGAGCGTCTTCCTGTCACACAGGTTTCTATTGTTGTGGATTTTAAACCTTCAGCGTTTGCAGCTCTACTGTTTTTTTCAATGTTCGATGACGACACCAAAACTAAATGTGCTGCATTCAAAGTTTGGGTTTCTGTCCTCACCCTTCCTGCTGATGGAGCATTTACCAAACAGCAAGTCAAAAATCAGGAGGCACGTTTGGGGTTAGAGAAGCAGAAGTTCTGGGAGGCGACAGCATGCGTGGCACTGCAGAGGGAAACCTGAGATCTGCATGTGTGTGCAGCAGTTACAGATGTATGGGGTGGGGGGTGGGGGGGTCCAGTCAAAATGGAAGGAAGGCTGTTTAAGAGAGAAATGGGCCAGTTACAATGAGCGAGGTAGCAAGTGATCCAGCACCGCAGAGCAAAGCCTGTCAATGGAGGAAAGGTTGCATAAATCAGAGGATGGTCCAATCATGGTAAAGCGATAGAATGCCTCAAGTTCAAATATGGGCATGAGCTACAAATCACCTTTGTAAACACTTGCAAAATGTAGAGGGAACAAACACAGACGCTTTAAATCAAAACACACTGACGGGCAAAATGGACGAACACGTTAGGCCGACAGTCTCATGGGCTGGTTGAACAGGCGGACAGAGCAACAAGGAAACTGAAAGAGGAAAGTTTGAGTGAAATCCAAAAGTACTAATGCAACACAAAAGCCTAGAAACCATGAGAAAAGCAGAAACTCAAAGGAAATCAAGTGAAAACTGCTGGCTTTCGCCTACCGTACCAAGATCAGTCTTAAGATCTGTTGGCAGACTTAACTTTCTGCCGGGTCCCTTTACTGAAACAAAAGAATAGGAAACAAAGCACCAGTTAATCCCTTCAAAATAAAATAGAACAAAAAAGAAATCATGGAAGAAGAAAACAAAGTAGTCTGCTTCAAACGATGGCAAACCAAAGTGGGGAAAAACTGAAAAGAAACCAAATGAACAAAGAACATGCAAACTGGTGCACTTGCATGTTTGCAGGCATATTTTCAAAAAGCATGCTCCACTGTCATCCCAGGCCGGCACGATCAGTGATACTGAGTCAGCGCAACGGCAGGAAGTCTCGAGCGGACAGAGCGATTACTCAGTGATTAGTCATTTGAAGCAGGTGCTCTCTTTGCATCTCTTAACGTGTAAAGACTCATTCTGATGTTTTTAATCACTCTCCTCCTCAAGTCTGCACCTGGAATAATGAAGTCCGCTCTGTGGGCCTGGGATTTGACGTGGAAGCAACAAATGAACAGGGTGACACCACAAAGTGTCATAAAAAAACTAAGTCAGACACTGAAGGCAACCAAAATAACCACATACACATTTTGCAAGCATTTTGC
This sequence comes from Haplochromis burtoni, assembly GCF_018398535.1. Lineage (NCBI taxonomy): Eukaryota > Metazoa > Chordata > Actinopteri > Cichliformes > Cichlidae > Haplochromis > Haplochromis burtoni. Next base: position 2,053,475 of record NW_024582435.1, read on the forward strand.
AGTAAGGAGACAACTGCAAAGGTCGAACTCGAGGCGTCACGTGTCAGTTTCCCCTCAGGAAGAAGGCGGGATTTAGAAGACACGATCCAGCTGATGACCACGAGGAAAGAAAGCACGAAACACCTGCTTGATGTCATTCAGCATGTTTGCTGCACGGCCGACGCTGGCGGCTGAGCGTGTGATGGGAAACACTGGTCTCACCGGATCTCCGGTCATTAATTTGTTTGCATTTCTTCCGTGAACCTCGACGGACTTTTGAATAAGTGCTGCTAATGAGATAACAGATGAGGGCCGTGCTTGTGCGCTCTTCATAATAAACCAGAGTCACCAGATGCTGCTGCGACCGCACGAAAGGTGCAGCGTTGGAGATGCAACGACAGGAATTATGTTCTCATAATGAACCTGTAGCTCACAGATGCTTCCTCTGTTTAATGGCTCAGCGGCTGCATTAACACATCATAAAATGTATTTTAATCAAAATAAACCGGTGGGACTGATCTGTGGAGCCGAAGGGTCTCTCACTGTGACATGAATATTAACCAGCATGCACTGCACCCACTGGAATTCAGCACCTTTGGTTTTAACCACAGAGACGGAAAGTGGCGATGTCACGCGTTCACGTGTGTTCTGCATTGTTCTCGTGCACACAGTGTTTTAAAACACACGTGTGACAGTAACTGATGTCAGACCAGCCTCATCGCTGACCTCAGCACTCTGCTCATTACTCCAGGATTCACAGCAGAATGGAGCCTTCTTGTTATCCAGCAGCAGGTGGATCTTTAGAGTTGTTGTTGTGACCCTGCAGGTCGCTGCATTTGCAGCATTTCCATATTTATCAGCCTGTTTTTCTCGCCTGCACCGGCTCTCAGCAGGTAACGTCTTATCTGTCCACACAGACGGCGAGCACAGAGACAACACAGATACCTCTGAGAGACATAACTGCAGCGTCCATCGTACTTCCTGTGGCTCGTCAGGCCTCATCTGTCTTCTCTAACCATCCTGCTGCTCTTGTCACCGATCAAGGTGACACGTCTTGTGTCCAGGTTACAGTAATGTGCAGAGTGCTGACATCCCAAACGAGGCTAACACAGGACTAAACCTCTGATTAACTAACTTCTGAACATCCAAAGCAAGCTGAGGGCTTATTCATCAGAGAGGGCTCCATGCAGTTAGTCAGAGACAGCAGTGATGAATGTTAGCCAAGAGCACAGCAAGATAAGACAGCAGCTTTACTGACACGCAGACAGACAGAGACCCCGAGCGCCATCGCCAGGTACGCGAGCATGTTTGTGTTTAGATGTGAGCTTCCGGCGAAGGCGCGATGATTGATGTCAGACAGGCTGAAGCGCCGGTGCTGCAGCTGCAGCCCATCTGCCTCAGCAGCATTGCAGGATGATGAAGAACCCGAGGTCTGGACCCGCCCTCCACACACACACACACACACACACACATTACACATGCATACACACACACACACACACACACACACACACACACACACACACACACACACACAATGCACCAGCTGCAGTTTTCTGCACAAAGCATGGAGCACACTGAAGAGCAGCCACAGTCTGGAGTCCTGTAAGCCTGTTTGCACTGCAGGCTTCACACGTGCTGCGAGAGGCTTCGACCGCACTTTTCACATAGTGATGCTGCTGCTTGGTTTTATTAGTTCTCGACTGCAGATGCTTCATGCTGAACCGACCCATGACCCACCACAGGTGACGGAGGAGCCTCCTCCACCTGTGCACCTGCTGCTGTTTAACTACCGTCTACAGCTTCTATTATATATACAACATTTGTGCTAGCCAAAGAAATATGATTCGTTGTTATGAATTTACTGTGTCCCCATTGGTCAGTGAGCACGAGGTTTTATTTAAAGGCTGAATATGTTATATTGATACCTGTGCTTCAACATTAGTCAGTAAACGTCTGGCGCCCTGCTGATAGTGTTGCTCACAGTGTGGAAGCAGCGTTAGCATGCAGGTGCAACATCAAACAGCAGCCTAATTATCCCCTCTCCCAAAACAACGACACAAACAAAGAAAGAAAGACAGAAATTCCAAGCAGGTGTCCACGAAGAGGCTGAGATCCATGAAACACCCCTCCTCTTACCATTGTCCAGTAAGTAAAAGACTGGACTGCAGTGGCTGGCTCTCAGACTGGCCACAGGCTCGGGCAGGACGCGGGGGTCATTGTGAAGGGAGGTTGGGTAATGAACTGGAACAGGAGATCCAACAGAACAGACACAGACTTTTCAGGGCAACAGGGGAGAGACAAACACAGTGGGTGAACTGGGGAGAAGAGAAACTTGCAGGTAATAGGAAGGAAACAGTCGTGAGGTTATGTAAACAGAAGGTGTCATAAGAACAGCTGCATCCCACCAGCAGATACTGGGAAGGTCACATAGCCATCACTGCAACAAACCACAGCAGCACTGCTACTACGACTACTACAGCTACTTCTACCACACCACAGGCTCATCCTACAGAGCAGCATTTTCCAGGTAACTTTATCCTGGAGGCGGTTTAATCCAACCATGACCCGTTGCCGTAGCAACTCATATTACAGCCCTAACCTGTGCTGCAGCAGGTTACGTTCAACAGCTATGACATCACCACCTGCTAACCAATCAGCTCCTCTGAGGATTGTCCACAGGCCCTGGAGGATGGCTCAAAGCTCTCTGTGAGCAGAAGTCTTTCCATAAATATGGATAATATAATATGGATAATATAATATGGATAATATAATATGGATAATATTCCCTCAGTATTTCCTGTTCTGCAGACTAACCTGCACCATCCTAACACAGCAGTTTAAATTCTGTTCTCATGTCTCATCTTCAGCTGAAAGAATAAGAGTTCAAACGTGCTTACAGCCATTAAATATTCATTGAATAGAATCATGATTCTCCTGTGTCTGACTGATTGAGCTGTAATATTGATAAGTCTGTTAGCTGCCTGTACCCAGCTATGCCTTATTAATAACATGGCAGCAGTCTTTCTGAGTAAAGCTCACACACACACTCAGCACCTTTGATGCTAAGCTACTGCACACTCACAGGTCCCATTACTCACTTTGAGGAGGTGCTTTCTTACAGCTGAGTATTGTGTATCTAACCACGTTTGACCCAACGCTCACGCTCTGCAGGACAGGAGGACCAGGAGAACTTCAACATGCCAGCTGGAGCAGCCAGGGATTGAACCACCAACCTCCTGATTAGTAGACGCTCCGCTCTGCTGCACTCACTGCGGGTCTAATACAGTTTTATCCTCCACTGCAGAACCTGCTGCTGTGCTCCCAGTAGATGTTTCCATGTCTGTGACTGGTCCAGTTCTGCCACCCTTTCATGTGAATGAGCTTCAAACTGGTTTCATAAACTCAGGGTTAGCTTATCAAACTTATCACCTGACTGCCACATATCCTGGGTATGCTGCACAGGGCCCACATCACCACTACTTTACCCCATTTCTACTGTCTATCACTGCTTATACATACACACAACAGTTTTTAACCATCATTCATAAACTGACCTGGTCGGATCCTTCGTTCGGTGACACTATTGTCACCCGTGAGTAACTTTACTGTTTTGTTACCCCGATGCTGACACTGTGGCTGAAGAAGCCTCTGACTGCAGAGACATGAGTGACTGGTACCAGTGGGAACAGTGGACCTGTACAGCTGACAGAACTGCATCAGGGCAAGAAAGCAGATTTAAGTGACTTCAGACGTGGCAGCTTTTCACTGCACAACCATGTCATGGTCGTATGTCATTCACTTACAGAGGTTGGCCCCTCGGCGAGGTCAAAGGTCAGAGGTGAATGGCCAGACAGCTCTGAGCATGGTTTAAGCTCGAAGAAGACAAGCTGGGTCAGCAGGAGACCAGACTGGGCGCTAAGAACAGGAAACTGAGGCTACAACTCAGAGAGACCCACGAAAACTGGGCAACAGAAGATGGAAAATATTACCTGCTCAGAAACATTGAGAGGGTGGAGTTTATTATGACCACAGTGTACCATCCTGTGATGGATGCTTCCAGCAGGATAACACACCGCCTCACAGATCTCAGCCCCGCTGAGCATCTTTGGCATGTTCACATCACGGACGTGCAGCAGCCGTCTGAAGGCTTCCAGCACTTTGTGCAGTCTGAGCCAACCTGGTACCACAAGGTAAATGGTCTGTATTTATATAGCGCTTTACACAACCTGTCATCCACCCATTCACACACACATCCACACACTGGTGTAGCCACGGCCACCCTGGGGCGCACTGACAGAGGCGAGGCTCTGGCAACCTTCCGATTACGAGGCGACCTCCCAACTGTTGAGCCACGATCGCCCCTGTACTTAATGAAGTGGCCATAGGTCCTGTGTTTGTATTAGTGTGCACAGCAAAGCTGTTGGTTACCACGGTGCTGGAGGTGATGACATCACAGGGGTACGCCACACATTCAGACTATCGCTGGGCGGTGACATCATAAAAATATCTACAGAAGATTTGAAGGAAATGAAGAAACGCTGCCATCCAGTTTATATGTTTGTAATAAAATAATGTTTCTTTTTGTAGAACGATCTGCAGCTAAATTAACGTTCCTGATAGCGAGCTAATTTTTAATTTTGTGGCGGGTGTGAGGGAGCTGGGAAGCATCTCCCTCACTAAGGTGAAGAACACACTCTTGTTATGCTTTTATTTTGAAGTCCACTAACTGCTCCCACTTCTGAGGTCAGCTTCCTGAAGGCTCGATTCATGGGCTGTGTCCCAATTCAGGGTCTGCACGCTTGAAGTACGCATTTTAAGTGCGGTTACGTCACCGCCACGCGACGACGGCGGTCCCAATCTAAGTGTACTCCAAATGCGCCGTCGATTTCCCCAAATATCAAGCGTGGTCCGGTGCACGCTTCGTGGTCCCATATATCCCACAATTCATAGCGCGGCGGTGGGTGTGGAGAATTTTGCCGCAAAATACAGCAGAAGGGAGCGGCCGAAGAGGGTTTTTTTTCCAAACTTTATTGAAATCATAAAGCGAACAGTCAGTCATTCCAGTTCAGTTTGTACAGTAGACATACAAGGCAAATAAGAGTAACAATATACAGCACAATGAAATAAGAAGGATGAATAAATAAAGGATAGAAAAGAAAAAGGGGGAATGTGACAGACTTCATAACAACTTTGTACTTGAAAGTCGTGACAGCTCATTCATTAAACATTTCTGAATGAACTTCAATCAATGATAAACCTTTTTTATTGGAAGTTAATTTAAGAGAGTTTAAGTAATATTCAGTTTCAATCAGAAACAAATTAAATGATGGGGTTGAGTTTTGGAATTTACATTTATGTATGTGGAAGTTCCCTAATAAGATGGAGCGGCCGAAGAGTGAACTGTCAAAAGTACTGAATATGACGTCACTTATTTATGTGCGAATGTGTAATAATTAAAGTCAGTCATATATCCACAAACACAACAAGCTGAAAGTCAGTGATATATGTGTGTGTGTATGTATATATATCTCATAATAATCTGACAATACTATAATATTGGCCATATTATATTTACATTACCACAGTGAGATTGCTTTAGTCTCATGAACAGCATCAGCTAATTGTTATTTACTAGCTAATCTTAAATGACTGTTCAGCACAGACATGAAGCCCAACAATCATGTTTACAGTCCTGTGCTCTCAGCCTCAGATACTCAGCTAATCAAAGTGATGTCAGCACGAAACATTGCGTCTCCTTCGTTTCTGTCACACAAAGCTGTATCAAACGTTTCTCGCGGTTAGTATCGTGGTTGCTAGGCAACCTGAGCAGCGCGACGAAGCGTAGACCGTCCCATTTCACAAGCCTCTCACTTCCGCACTTCTCGTACTTATAGTACGCACCGTACGTAGTGCGCGTACTTCAAGCGTGCAGACCCTGAATTGGGACACAGCCATGGATTGCACACATGGCTAACGACGTTCACCTGGCTGTTTGTGGTTGTTAACCATCCACTGCTACAGCAGGCTTCGCTACATGTGTATTATTAGCTAAACACCATGGTTAGGATTTATGAAACTTCCTGGTTTAATGAAAAGTTTTTAACACTGCTGAATCTTTCATTTTACTTTTAATTTATTTTCTGATTTTAAAATAAAAACCACAAAACAAACAAAAACCTCCCGAGTGACCGTGCAGACGCGAGGAGCATTTAAAGGAAAGCATCAGTGATTTAAGCATGTGATGAATTTAACTGTTTCTCTGCAGGTTAATTAGTGCTTACATGGGTTTGTACATTACACAGACATGGCTGTAGAAAACCCTCCAGCAGGGTTTAGCTGAAAAATGTGTATTTAAGCTTCTTTTAAATGTGATCAAACCTCACCTTTCCCCTCCGGTGCTAAATATACCCCGTGGGGTCAGGCTTACACGTTTAGGTACAACCTGCGGTACCAGGTTGGCTCAGCGTGGACAAAGTGCTGGAAGCCTTCACACGGCTGCAGCGTGGGGGTCAGGCGCCGAGCACTCGCGTCTCGTCTTGTTAGTCCCCTTTTTGAGGTCAAGCCACGCTACAGCGACATGTACTGCTCCCAGAGGAAATCTAACACACGACCCAAACAACACACCTCAGGACATTAAAGAGAAGACAACGGGAAGGATGTGAAGGGAGACAGCTTTGAGGCTGGAGAGGGGCCAATTACTGGGCCTGATGACAAAAGAGAGACGGGAGGAAGGTCAGGAACAAGAGGGGAAAGCTGTGCTGAGAAGTGAGAGAGAAGCTCCTGTTATTGACACGTGGGGTGAATCGGGACGCTGCCTTAATAAGCTGTCCACAGTCTGTTTATGGCATTGAACAGATACAGCACAACAGGTGTGCCGGGGACAGGCGGACAGCCTCTAATGGCCACGGAGCAGGCTGAAGAAGATATTCAGCCGGAGAAAACGTGAACTCTGCACCTGTCGGCACAGCGCGGCGAGCTTTGTCTGCAGGCGCAACTTTTAATACATTTCACATCTGCGCTGCATTAATATGAATGAGTCCAAACCTGATTTAACTGACATTTAAAGCCGTTCTGCTCTCAGCCATTGCTGACATTTCTTACAACTATGAACCTCAGCCCCCCCTCCCCCCAGCGTTTAACCGTTAAAGCGAATCAGACACAATCATGCAGCGTCATGCCGCATCTGTCCACGTGCTTTTCATCCACCGCTCCGTAATTCTTCTCCTTTCCATCTCTTTAATTAACAAGCGACAGGCCTGTAATAGGACAGAATGACCGTGACCTCGTCCACATCACAATGCTGAGAGACTCCCCGCCACAGCAGCACAGAACAGCTCGTCCTGGATCTGTCACGCTGCTGTTATCCTCTCCTTGGGAGGCTCAAAGCCAAGGCTGCAGAGTCCACGTGAGAACAAACCGACAGTGTGTCCTGTGTGCGTTTACACAACAATCACAGGAAAACCATCGACGAGCAGACTGTGGACAGCTGAGCTAAATTACTGATGCATCCACAAAATGCATTTGGTGGGATTTTACGTTCGTGTCTCCTGTGGACACGGATCTGTGCTTTAAGTTACACAAGCGGATTTTTAATAAAGCTGTCACTAAACAACGGCTGGCGTATCGTTTTTAGCATTTGGCTCCATCTACCTGTTTATGTTTCCCCGTCAGGCCCACGTGGATCCGGTCTGACACCAGACTACATACATATACTGAAGGATCAACGACAGGACAAGAGGAACGGTCTGTGCATTGCTGGTTGGAAGGCAGGGATCAGTTTTCCTGTGAATGACTTTGGTGAAGAAGCAGAAAGCTTTGAGCTCCGAGGAAAAGACAAAAACATCAAACTGAGTATTTGCATGAAATGTTCGTGTGTACAGTCAATGAAAAATGAACCCCAGCAATGAGATCTCACACAAAGATCGACTGTAGCTGCAGTTTTTCTGCCACACAGAGAAACAAACATGAATTAAACAACTACTGAAATGTTGTTTTGCAGGTTTAATCGAGTCTTTGCTGCTTCTGAAGATTAAAAACACAGTTCCATTATCCTCCTTTCTTTAAAAGCCACCAAAGCACAATCAGCCGTCGAGGCAAACTGAGGGATGATACGATGACACAAAGTGCTTCGGCGTCTGTTTCCTCTCCAGGTTTTATGCAGTAAGATTACCTGATGTGGTACCTGAGCTCCTATAGTTCTCTGTTTCCTATCCTCTGTTTTTATTTTCCCGTCTGTTACATGAGCGTAGGAAACACTGAATATGATTTGGTTGTTTTTTAACCTGAGGCCTTACAAACCCGACAGAGCCCCGAGGACGCGGCGTGCCAGCCTGGCAGGGACTTAAGCACAGATCTACACACTCGTTTGCTCAGGTGGCGTTTCCTCTGAGACACACAAACACCTGCTGGGAAATGTTCTCATCTCTTCTTCATCCATTACACGTTTCTGCCTCATTGTCTTCAGCTGCACTGATCTCATCCAGAGACCAGCTTTCAGATGTGCTTCTGTCACATTTCCAAAGTGTGATGCTGAATCTCGAGGCCAGTGACATCATGATGAGCATGAATGCAAACATGAATACGTTTAGGTTTTATCACACTATCATCTTGTAGGAAGCATGTGTGCTGAACCGAGCAGTCACATGATGAAGGCAGTTTTCACAGGACTTTTCTCTCAGCAGCTGCTGGGATCATTTTCACGTTAGCCCCATTAGGACCTACGCTGGTCGACTCGCCACGCCTCGACTCGGATCGACTGGTTTTCCCATTACAGTCGAGTACTACCCGATGTGCGAGGTCGTCGTTGTGTTGCTAGACATAATTAGCGTGCGACACGGAGGCTAAAACGACGGTGGTCGTGGAGGTAACGACACTCCTGCTGCCTGGTCTGTGACCCTTCGTCAGACTCGGGGACGCCGTTGTTTTTTTGTAGCCATTTCCTCGTTGCCGGGTTTTTTTTTTAAGGTGGGAGTTTTGATTGAACAAACGCTCTCATGACTCATCGAGTGACGTCACATTTTACTACCTGCTCGGATGGCTTGAAACCCCGGCCTGTCGCGGTCCGTGGGAGCAGCTGTGGGGATTGTGTTTTGGATGGTTCACCGGCTCTCTCTTGGGCGGAGCCGCCCGCCTCGCACCTGAGCCTCGTTCGATCACAATGAACTATCGAAGCCAGCGCGACCTGCTACGGCTTTTGCATTAAGGAATCATCAACCAGTCGCTTCGCCTGCCTGTCCTCCTGCCATCCCCGACGTTCGTGAGCACTCGAGGAACCATTCCTCCCCTCGCACTCACCCTCTCTGGCTTCTCTCACAGAAACACCCCCACCGCCCAAAACTCTCCCACCTGGCCCTGCATGTAAGCTGACTGCACCCCTGTCCTGATTCACCTGCTCCCTTACCTGTTCACTAATCGTTCCTCCCTCTGGTACAGACTCCCACGGCTTCGATCGCAGCTTCTCAGAACAGCCTCCCTCATGAGCTTCTGTTTTTGACCGACCCCTCTGTAAATAAATCTTGTCTATAGTTCTCAGTGAGTGCGCTGAGTCTGCTTTTCGGTCCCGCCTTCGTGCGAATCCCAGTTCATGACAGCTGAGCAGGTACTATGACCAAGTGAACAAACCTTAAACACCGCGGCGAGTCGATCCGAGTAGGTGCTAACGGTGTTGACGACCCAGTTTCAGTCAAGCTTTAGTGGTTGGACGGGCAGTTCATAATCCACTCAGTGACTGCAGGTGATCCTCACCTCCACCACGGGGCTGACAGTTGGTTTGATGCTTGGTCTTCTCCAAATGTGTTGTTCTCGTGCAGCTTTGCAAACCTAAGTTGTGCTGCCATGTCCTTTCTCCTGCAGCCCTTCCATCATTTACCCTGCTGACCTGTAGAGTCTGGCGTGTTGTGCTAAAACCTCGGCTTCGACAGGTGCTGACGATCAGCTAACCAGGTGCAGTGATTGGCTCACCTGGCTGCTACTTAAATCCTGTGGTGAACCTTATCACAGGAGTCCAGGTGAAAACTTTCTTCTCGAGTATTTGCTACAAGTAATGATAACATGCCAGCCAATTTACAACTCAAAAACTTCAAATAAAAATAATGCAGTGTCAATGACACAAAATGAGAATCTAAACCACTCTGATGTTACTGCTGCTCATTAACATGCAGGCTCTATCTCCACTGCAGTCGGCCGTATCAGTGTTAGTGAAAGACAAACATGTCAAAGGAAACGACCGAGCCGATGGAGCGCGCAGCGCTCCTTCTTCTTCACCTCTGGGAAACACGGTCACCGCACGACTTCAGACTAAAGGACCAACCAGCTGAGACAAACCCGGTATGCTCCACTGAAGGAGTGCCAGCACTTCTCTGAAACAACAGTGAACAGAGTGCCGCTCTCACCACGTGACCACGCTCTGGTGACGAGGTGACCACAGGCTGTAACTCAAGTTTAAACACAAAGCGTCCCACCCACAAAGACTCAAAGACATTTGCATTCAGGGAATGAAGGATTGGAGGCTGCAGGTGCGTGTCTGTGTGTGAGTGTGCGAGCAGGTTACCTGAAGTGGGCGACTTGTTCCTCTCCATGTCAATCGACTGCTGGTTGTCAGTGAGTTCAGTAAGGCCTGCAGCAGCCGACAGGAAGAAGAAGCAGCACACGCAGGGTGTCAGATTATTTGAAGCCGGTCATGCAGATTAAGCAGACGTCTGATTGGTAGAAGTCAGCCACGCTAAGCCCAAAGAAAGAGTGCAGCTAGCAACAATGCTTCATCATTACATCATTCCTCCCGAGGTCAGCCTCGAATATTTGCTCTTTGCTTTTTATCAGGACTCAAAGTGCCTTGATGGGCAGAGTGGCTGATTACTGATGCGACCTGCACTACAATCAGATTTAACATCTTTTACCAGCTCGCATTAAAATTCAAAAAGCATGTAGTGCAAATCTCATGATGAAGTGGAATAAATATCGAACATACAAACAGCACACACAGGATCATATTCAGTCACATGCAGCAAGCACGAGCCGACATGGAGTCGTCTGTAAAAACTGCCACAAACACTGAGATTTCTAACTCGGCCCTCACTCGGCTGTTTGAAGCAGCGTTCATTAAGGACTCATTAACAGCCTCGCAGACTCGTCACAGCTCAAAACATTTGGACTTTTTTATTTATTTGTCTTCAGTCAAAGGTTCTGCCAAACATTGGTGATGCCGGTAGTTTATGCTGACGTTACAAATGGCTGAAGACACTGAGAGTTAAAATATACATCGCATGGATAATGCATTATTTATAACTGCGCTTGCTCTGCTGTCTCAAAGAAGTGTCTCTTCTTCTGCAAAGGACAGACTGCTGGACATGACTGTAACAGACAAAGCTCTGCAGGTGACGTCTCGCTTTATCCCAGTCATGTCTTTGGTTTGTCCTGGGCTTCGAGTCTGTGTCAGTTCTTGTGGCAATCATCTGTACCAAACATCATGTCCTACTATGTCCATCAAAACACCAACCCACACCCCCACACACATACACCGACTCCCCCGGCCTTTGGGAAGGCCCGACTTACTCTGATAGGATGTACGGATCCTTTTCTTTGAATCTGAATAAAAGTTAGACAGGCCGCGCATGCAAAACTCTGTCAGGCAGGCCCGCATGCCCACACCAGCAGCCACAGAGTCACCAAAGTAGGAGGGGGAGGAAGGAGTGGTGGAAATGAGGAGTGGGGTTTAAAGCGAGGAGAGGTTAAAGAACGGAAGAGCGTAAGTGGGGTGGAGGCAAAGGAAGAATGGCAGTAATGAGAAAAGAGGGGACGTTAGTGAGAGGAATGCATGAGGATAGAGGGAAGGGTGGATGAGGAGGGAAGGGTGGATGAGGAGGGAAGGGTGGATGAGGAGGGTGGGGGTGGGGAGAGAGAGGAGGCGGGGGGGGGAGAGAAGAACACACAGGCTTAGAGAGGAAAAGAAAGTGAGAGCAAGCAGCAAGTGAGATCGTGTCAGGGAAGGGCACAAGAAATACCCGCGACTCCAGCAAACCCAGAACTGCTGGTGTCACTGGGGTCAGCAGGGGACATGTCATTACCAGCAGCGCAGCATGGAAACCGAGCTCGTTGTCATTTAATCATCTGCATTGTGACATCATTCTGAGAAGTAAATGCCCACATTTGATGGCTGAACGCTTTCACACTCATACACGTGTGTGTGATGACAACAGCTAAAGATGTGGTGGGAACAGGAAGTGTTCAGACTGGGCAGCCGGCACTGGCCTTTTGGCTGTGCTCTCCAAGTCTGCTGTTGAGCCTTGTGTGAACCGGAGCACAGTAAGTGCCTCAGATCAGCGCAGCACCACCCGCGGCACAGAAAAGGGCATGTTTGCTCGCTTCTATTTTCCCTTCTGTCTCCACATTGATTTTAAAGCGCTCACACAGAAGGTGTAGGGTGCAACAGCATGTGAAAAAATCACCAGAGTATTTTCAGCTCACCTGTGGGAATTACGCAATGAAACGAGCACTTGCTGCAAGTTCTTCTGAAATATTTACCACCGAGTTGGTGGCTGGTCCAAAAAAAGAGTCGGCCTCTATTTTACACAGTGATTCCTAAACGGTGGGTCTGAATATCAAGCGCGTTAAATATAATTAAGATGCTTCAGAGGCCGTCAGGAGGAGGGATCAGAAACACCTGTGTGGCTCTTACAGGTCTAAAAACAACAGACTGAGAAATCAGATGACAACATGCATATGATGCCCATGTGGAATGACACGCAACCTGTTAACATGCACTTCATGTCACAGTGCAGCTCTATGACAGGCAGAGATGGGCAGGTGTGTGTTTGTGTGTGACAGACAGAGAGGAAGGACAGAAGATCCAGGCCGTCGTCGTGTTACAGATAGTCTGATGTTACTGTGTCGGTGTCTGCTCTCGTTTCCCCACTCGGACGGTTTTGTCCGAACTTCATCAACCATGAATGCTAACGACGTGCTAACTGCGAGGCTAATGTCACATTTTCTGTTTCCAGTCAGCTGAGAGGAGTTTAAACACCACCACTTATTCTCACTAGTTTTTAATGCTGTGCCTAAAACGTTAGTTTATTGAAGATGTTTTTATTTCAGCTGGTTTGTATTTCCTGCCCATTAAGCTCTCGAGGTCACTGCAGAACCATCCCGTTCAAAGTGGGACGTTATTACATTACACACTAAACACCTGCATTACAAACAAAGGCTCGATACGTCAAATCCCTGAAATCATTTCAGAAAATCCACTTTAATACATTTTGTTTCCAACAGTTTTCACATTAAAAGTTTTGGAAGTTAAATTTTGTTTCTAAAATAATAAGAATGCAGTTTGTAAAGAAACACGTTAGAAAACAACAGCAGGCAGAGGCCTGTTTTTAAATTAAAATAGATATTTATATATTCAATTAATATATATTAAATAATAATAAAAGTACTTTGTAATTATAATGTAACTGAATGTAAAATATTATGAAAACTAAGAGTCAGGGCTGAGTAGTGCATACTACCTTACATATGCTCTACTTCCCATCACTGTTAACAGCACCTGAACAGTAATGATTGATCAACAGTAATGATTGATCAACAGTAATGATTGATCAACAGTAATGATTGATCAACAGTAATGATTGATCAACAGTAATGATTGATTAAATATTGAAGGAATATATTGAAACTGTCATATTTGTCACGCACTAGATCAGAAGAGACAGAAAGAGAAGAAGACAGAGGAGCAGAGAAAAGATCAGATTCAGTGTCTGGATGGCGTGATTATGTTGCACACTGAGTATCAGGTGTGTGTGTGTGTTACCTGAGGTGGACTGCCTGTTCCTGCGGGGGGAACGGGTAAGGCGCTGGTAGGGGTCGGTGCTTCCGTACAGATCCAGTGTCGACATACATAATATGACAGTTTTTTGCAAGTAGTCCACCACCGCCAGGCCGTTACAATTCCCGAACGCCAGGCTGGACACGAACACAACGTCAGGAGGGAAGAAACAAGCACACACACACACGCACGCACACACACACACACATTAGAGTTGTGCCAACTAACATGAAAAACGCTGTCAAATTAAGCATGAATTAAACAGTCTGCTTTCATTCCATGTTTCTAATACTTCCCAGAATTCCCACACGACTGATCGTCACCTGCCATGCATCATATGGGCTCAAATTGTGGTCATAAATATTTTGCACTTGTAAATCAGTTTTGTATGTGTAAAAGCAGATTTGCGTGTGGACTTAGCCAAAAAATACGTGTGAAACTCTGCACTCAGGTTTCAAGTTACAAGTACGAATTTTGACCCTATTTTTCTTCCTTTCATCTGATTGGCCAATGTCACGTCAATCACAAATTTAACTATCCAATCAGAGAACAGGTGGGTTTGGCTGTCGGAGGGGTGCTTTATGGAGCTTCAGGTCCTGAGGGAATAAATGCCCTTTTACATGCCAGCCCAGCGTTTTCCTTCATCACTGTGAAGGAAAACAGTCTGTGGTCTCAGTTTGGTGATCTTTGTGTCACAGGTTTACGTGGAATACATTTGGTAAGTAACTTTCCCGACACTGCATATGCTACAATATTATGAGCACACCACACTTTCACTGACCCGAGCTACAAGGAGTAAAAATGTCCAATGGGAGCACAGCCGGCCCGTGGAAACCATTTGGAACAATCACTGTTAAAAAGCCTCATTAACTTATAAACATCTGGCCTGGACAACACATTCCCAGCAGCTGCAGCTGGACGATACGTTTCTGGGAACCACACGTGGATCGGGCTTTAAGCTTGAACCCAGAGGAGACAGAGCTGAGTCCTTATTGTGACATCAGCAGGAAAGCAGGCCGCTGTGCTGAACACGTCTCTCTGACATCCTGATGTTATTCTGCTCTCACCAATAATCTCAGGAATGTTTTTATATTAGTGCGGCTAAAGGAGGACTGTGTCTGTGTGTGTGCATGTTCTGCTCAGTATGTGAGAAAGGCATCAAAAAGCCGGATAATCAATTGCTGCAATTTCACTTAAGATATGAAAAGCTTCAGAGCAGAGATTCAAATGGTGCGACTGCCTCGACCCGCAGAGAGCTTTTCTGAAAACTCCTCTGTTATTGGTTTCTGCCCATAAAGCTTCTATTCACAGCAAAGCCAGACAAGTGGTCTCAAACCCTGCGAGCTCAGGAAGTCATGCAGCTCCCGTTCGACTTGTTAGTCCACATCCAGTAAGTTACTTTAAAAGAACAAAAGCAGGTAGAAGAAGACGATGTGCTCGTGTTTGTTGCCGCTCGTCACTGCGTGCTCTATTCGCTGCTATGGCTGCGGTCACAGGACATATGGTGTTTTTCTCAGCTTGGCTCGCAGGTGTTACATTTGTCAAGAAAGCTCGAGAACACATTTAAATAATTTGGTCACGTTACATTAACTGCTGGCAGTAACAGCAAAATTACAAAGCTTACACATGGCCCATTATCATATTTACATCCTCCCGCCAGCCTCACAGTATGATACAGTACAAATACTGCAAAGACCAACTCAATGCTGCACAAAGCGCATATACACAGACCAAGAGCAACTATAAACACATCTGTGTACAGCCGAGCCCTCTTACTGCCACATGCATGTTCTTCTCCTGTTGCATCACTGTTGCTGTTTATAATCTGGCTCTTTTCAGAAAATGAGAGTCAAATGTCCTCGGTCTGTGCAGGTTTGGTTCCCTGCACACTTCACAGCCATGCTTGTGTTGTGCACTGATGCTGTTTTTATTGGTGATGACCAAACATATGGAAATGGATAATACAAGCCTACTGTTTGCTAAATGTTCCTAATTTAGACTCATAGACAGACACAGAGCTGCTCAGGACAGAGGGTTATGCCTCTGAAACTCACAGGCCGTAGGCTGAGTTGATGTCCAGGCTGGTGATCTGCTGTGGAGGTTCACCATCTACCCAGAGGAGCTGGATGACCAACTCTGACTGGTAGCCAGGAGGAACCCGAACCGCCCGGTCCTTCACTCTGAAACAGATGAGCAGCTTTTATCAACAGCTAAGGAGGAATGATGTTGGAATGAGGAGTAACGGTCCAATTTACCCTCAAACACCTGGCAGAGCTTAAATACACAACACTGGCATGCACTGTAACGTGCCTCAGCAAGTCATTAGACCATCATACACCACCAGAGTGCTTTTCTTGACTTGATTGTACTTGAAGTCTACTGTGCTGCAGAGACGGAGGACTGCTATCTTACTTGAGGCAGGGGATGCTGTCTTTGATGCCCTCTGGTGTCCTGCTCCCTGGGCTGGCTGGGTGTTGGTGGTGATGGTGCGGTTGGGGTGAGTGGGAGCCGGGCTCTGAGAAGCTGGGATTGTTTTCATTCTCTGATGGAGAGATGACGTCGTCCGAGTCACACTGCAGACGCACCTCTAGAGACTGAAACATGAGAGGAGACTCAGGGAACGTGTCACATCAAGACTGGGCTTCACCTTCAGTCTCCGTGCATCACCTGACCACTTTAAGCACTCACCACTATCTGAGTGTTGGCATCATATTTGCTGAAACGATAGAGGATGATGTGAGCTGAGATGCCGACCACGCAGAACATGCGACTCTGAGGGCACCAGCTGACCATCTGAATAGCAAACGGGTCTTCTTCCACCAGCTCGGCGGCGCGGCCCTCGCCTGCCTTTGGCTTCTCGAACACTTTGGAGGTCTTCATCTTGTACAACATCTGCAGCGTGACTGCACAGAGAAATCTCAGTTAAAGCACAGTGCAAAGCGTGAAGTAAACGGCCATGTGCACGTGGTGATATCCCGACAGCTTTATGCAGTTTGCACAAATGTCTCGTCTCCACTTGGCGAGGCATTTTCACCCCGTACTGCTGCGATTGGCACAGCTGTACAAATGCATTAGACCAGTAATGTGTCTGGCTGAGAGGAGACTGGTTTGCACCACAGCCTTCTGATTTATTTTCCATTTAAAGCACATAAACAGATGCTGCACCTTTAATAAAGCTGCAGTAGTAGAAACGTGTGCACACAGTAAACCTGGAAGCGTGTGCTGATCAAAGATGGCGGGGATCGTACGAGTCGTGTTGAGCTATTACAAACATACCGAGGTCAAACACTCTGAGTCACGACTAAAATAGTCAAAAGACGACTGTTATTTCCACCTGGACTCATTTCTGTCTGGATCAGTGTGGTGGGACGACCACACAGAACACAGCAGGCTTCAATGGCAGCACATCTGACAATCATCTACTAAAATAAATATGAATAATAATGGAGTGGATTTATATAGCGCTTTTCAAGGCACCCAAAGCACTTTACAATGCCACTATTCATTCACTCTCACATTCACACACTGGTGGAGGCAGCTACGGTTGTAGCCACAGCTGCCCTGGGGCAGACTGACAGAAGCGAGGCTGCCATATCGCGCCATCGGCCCCTCTGGCCAAACACCAGTAGGCAAGTAGGGTAAAGTGTCTTGCCCAAGGACACAACGACCAGGACAGAGAGCCCAGGGATCGAACCGGCGACCTTCCGGTTACAGATACGATTCCCAACCCCCTGAGCCACGGTCGCCCGACCAGCCACAACATCTTCAGCACCTGCCTAATACTGTGCCATTCACCCTGAGCCGTCAGGACATGGACTCCACTACACCCTGAAGGTTTGCTGTGGTATCTGCACCAAAGTCCCACAGATGCTCAACTGGATTGAGATCTGGGGAATCTGGAGGTCAAGTCAACTCCTCAAACTGGTTGTTGTGCTCCTCAAATAGTTCTTCAGCCATTTCTGTTTTCAGTGCATTATCCTGCTGAGAGAGACCACAGCCATCGGGGAGCACCTTCTCCATGCATGGGTGTAGATGATGTGGAACAATGCTTGGATGGATGGTACGTCTCAAAGTAACATCCACATGGATGCAGGACCCAAGGTTTCCCAGCAGAGCATCGCTCAAAGCAACTGTCCCCGTTGGCTCGCCTGTGGTTCTCCATGTAAGCGACGCACAATAATCCGTCCATCTATCTGATTCATCAGACCAACCCACCTTTTTCCATTGCTCCATGGTCCATGTCTGATGTTACGTCTGATCGGTTTATATCATATGAACTTTGCTAAATAGATGTACGAAATGCTCTCAGCTGATCTATCATGTGATGAGGAATAAGCGCTGAGATCAGCTGATCTGAAGCTAAACCATATGTGTGCAGGTATGTTAGCTGTGGGTGAGTATGATTAGTCTGAACTCTTAGATTATGTCATTAAGCAATTAATGATATCACCCAGGTGATTGATTAACTGTGCTGTGGAACAAATGCATCGCTGCAATGAGAATGCAGGAAAGCTTGGTGCACAGGACTTACTTGCAGATGCGTCCCAAAACTTAATCGATCCGTCAGCATGCCTGAAAAAAAAATGTATTTAGTATGAAATTAATGACAACAAGTAAAACTTCCAACCTTCCCACTCACTTTTAGTCTAATTAGTCGTGTTAATGATTATTACCTCAGTAAATTTATCGCTGCATTTTTAAAACATCACACTGTTCATGAATCTGCAGCTCACCCGTCTTGTGGCTCACAGAGCTACAAAGTGAAGCTGGGTTCCTACTTCGTGAGAACTTGAGCATTTTTAGGTGTTTCCCGCTGTGCTTTCAGCAGTGAAACGTCTCCACGTCGACCTCAAAGTGCCGGACTGCCACTGATATCTGTGAGCGTTACCCAGAAGCAAACGCCACCCAGCGAGCAAGCTTCAGAGCAGGTTAACATCTCTGACAAAGGGGGCCTGCTCTCTGCTGGGGCTGGCACAGATAGAAATCAAATCTACGCAGCGCTATAAATGTAGAAAAACCCACAGTTGGTGGTTCTGTCACCGTGGCATGAGACACAGCTCAACTGTCCTTTTAAATGTGACGGGTGGTGTTAAAGAGGGGTCATCAGTATTCCTGTCAGCATTTCTAACTCACCCTGTGATGATGATCTCTGGATAAGTGTGGGAGCCTAATGTCCACGTCCCTCCACTGATTGGCCACTCCTGACAAAATAATCACAGCAGCACTGATTATTTTAAACACCCGGGCACATTACCCTTTCTTTCTGTCCCATTGTACCCTCGCTTTTCCTTTTGTTCTAAAACACAGGCTGTCATCCTCAAATACAAAACCGAATTGATTAAAAGTGATACGTGTGCTAATGATTACCTATAATTTAAAAAGTTCAACAGCAATTATTTTAGAAAGATGATTTTACATGACATATTATGAATAAAACTCCCTTCAGAGACCAGGATATACCAAAGAACCGAAGCGCAGACACACAGCTCTATACATATTTATACATCAGTTCTAGCATTGTATTTTCAGCACTATGAGGCGCACTTAAAATCCTTTAAGTTTCTCAAAAATCATCAGTGCACCTTCTGTATGAATTCTGGTTGTGCTTACTGACCTCGAACAGATTTTATGTGCTACACGGCGCTCAGAAATCTGTCAAAAATGTTTTAGTGCGACTTTGCTAAGCTACGAAGCCACCGCGTGATGGATTGTTGGAGCATTACGGAGGAATCTGGGTCCTAAACTCCGCTTCAGGTCCCAAAGTCAAACACTGCGGCATCACTGAAAGTTACAAACTGTCTAAATTCTTTCACCTTTAATAAAATGATCAGCATTGCTGCTTTACCAGGTGTAACAATTAAGTTTATCATCCAGGCATCCATGAAAACAGGAAGGTGGAAGTTAGCTCGCTAGCTTCCACCTAAGCATGATATAGCATGTTCTGACTGAGAGATTTCTGAAACGTACAGCTCTGCTGTCACTTCCAACATAATTGAAGACAGAAAACTAAACAGCAGTGACGTTTGTAGGGTTACTGAAGTTGGGCTAGCTGCTATATAATGATGTGCTACGTGACCGCTAGCGACACAGCTATGTTAGCCTAGCGTAAACACAGTGAAGCTGGAGGATGAACGCTAACTTTTTTCTACTCGATAAAAGTTAACGTGAGGGTTCCTGATGGTTAGAGACAAATGCAATCGCATGGCAGGATGCTGTAAAAGGACCAAACTTCAGTCAGGAGAACAACTGAGATAATCCATCCACAATACGAGGTTAGTCATTAATATACTGCAACAAGATGGGAACAGAGCAGCTGCAGAGAATTCAACATTAATGAATCAATGGTACAGAAGTGGAGGAAGCAAGAATGAGCTGAGTAAAGTTTGACTTATTTGACTGTTTTGTTTCGCTTAATGCGACTTATTGGTCCGAAAATACGGTATGCGAGGATTACGTAACACAAGAAAATCCTCCCAACATGGATCTGCACAGCAAAGGCCGTACTCTTCCCCTCCTTTACCTTCTGGCTGTAGCCAGTCTTCTTGTGTTTCGCTCCTATGGAGTAGAGGATGGGGATGATGTCTGGTGGACAGTCTGCGAAATAGGCCGTGCAGGTCACTGGCGACTCATGGATGTCCATGGGGTACGGGTTCTCAAAGACGGGGTAGCTGCAACAGGCAAGTACACGATGTGGTATATAGTAGACCTATGAACATGAAGCTATTCACAATCATTCCTCAGCTAATCGAAAGGAATAATTCCAGTTGGTCCTCCCATGGAGCCCACAGGAAGTGGACACGTTCAAAGGTCTGGATTCTTTATCTGTTCTCTAAGCAATAATAATTGAATGTGCCAATGACTCTAGCTTCATCTGCTTTATTGCCGATACAGTAAGATAAGAGCGACTGGTTCTTCACTAAAAGATGTAGAGGGGTGTTTCTGCAGAGCTCCAAATTCATGCCACTCCTTACTTATAATGAAGCATTTAAATACAATTAACCTGATTTACTTATAATGAACAATTTAAACACAATTAGCTCCTAATCAATGAGCTCAAAGACAATCTGGACATGTTTAAACTACTTTAGGTGTTATCAGGAGACATTTATATCTAACAGCTGTAATTAGCTAACCTAATTAACCAGGAAACTTCATTTATACCCGAGCGTTTTGCTACTCCTCAAATGTATGCCTAGCCTAGCCTTGGGTGTTAATCTGTCAGGACATCATCGCCGCGTCCAGCTTCAATCTTTTATAACAATGATAGCGAGTTAAATCTACCCACAGAGCATTGAGCTGTGCTTGTTCAAAGGATAACCTCTTTGGCAGTTTTTACACAGGATCTTATCAGACCTCTGAAATCACAACAAAAGCACTGAACTGTTTCCCTTCAAGACATTGAGCTGCTGAGAGCAGCTTTCTGATAGATCGATACAATTAATCCACAAAAGTCCAGAAATTAGGATAGTCCACATATGCTTATGGTCATACAGCATTATACGCTGATACCTCTCTGAACTACAGCTGCTTTCACTTTGTTGCTGAATGTAAGAACAGTTTCACTCTCTGAGTGATATTCCTGCACACGCGATGGTGTGATTCTGGTATATGATGTCTTACTGTATGATTCACGGTGACGTACTTGCTCTGTGTTAGATCCACCACGATTAAGTCTTTCTCCAGAAGCACGACCACAGCGTAAGGCTCCTGGACCTCTGTGAAGGCCAAATGCAAACAGAAAGATGGAGAGGTAATGCTAGTTACCACGACAACATCAAGGAGGGACGCAAATTTAAAATCAGCTGAAATTCATATAAAAATGACTCAACGTCAGTCGGTGGTAACACTTGGTGAGTTTTAAGGAAGCGTGCTCTTGTGATTTCCACATTATGACAGGATTACAGGAGAAGCCGATGGCACCGAGCGGGTGAAAAACCCCCCGTGGCTGAAAACCACATTTCTCTGAAAGGCTTCAAACTCACTGAAGCGAGACCACAAAAAGGGACACAGCTCTTGTAATTGAATCGGTACGCCCTTACCGTTGTTGTAAGGAGTCTCGCACAGCACCATGAACTCTACTATGGGGTAATCCATCTCCAGCACAGTGATGGCTTTGCCGTGCATGATCGTCAGTGCCGGCCGTCGTCCCGCCTTGTCATATGAAAGACCCCCAGAGAAGATAACAAAAGGCTCACTGTTGTGAAGGAAGAGAAGGGATTTAGAGATGCTCACCTCGACAAAGCAGAAAGAAAGAATGAGCAACAAGTAAAATGAAACACGCTCTTGTTTCAAATCGAATTAAACGCCAGTGATCGATGAAATAAGTGACGCATACACAACGGTTGTTTGTTCCTGTGAGGACTCAAAAGAAATCTTTAAATCTCATCTCAGAGGTTAATATCAATAAAAAAAATGCGGCGCTACGTCTGTGCAATCAGGAAATGAAATGTTTAAGACACACGCACCTGTTCCTGCAGGTCTTGTATTCCACTTTGAGAATTGGTTTGCACGACTCCTTCCTCGCATCCTTCTGTATCTTTCCTGCATCAGAGGAAAAAGCAAAGGAAGAGCAACATGTACAGATTAAATTATAGTTCCATAATAAGATGAGAAGATGTAAGAAGAAAAGCTGCTGTTCACCTGTTGTTATGTTCATGTTTTTCCCTCTTTTAAGCTATTTGGAGTTGCTACCTGCTGCTTTGTGAAAGTGACCAATGCACGGCTCTACACTGTGTTCATAATGTTACACAATGTGAGCATAATCAGGACATAGTGCGCCACAGGAACCCCCTTGAAGGATCAAATTTAGTCTCATTTCCAACTGGAGTTTTGTGTGTTTGCTGTGTTTCCAGGTCCTCTCTTCACTGAATGACAGTCCATTATCAGAGTTAGCGTATTAAAGGGAGTAATTCATGCTTCTCATATTAACATCTTTGAAGAGAAGGTCTCCTAGCTTGGAGGCAGTGAAACCTTGAATTCTACCTTTCAACAAAGGCTCAGCACTTTCTGAACAAATGAAAGAAACATCATTTCTAAACTGTTGGAGCTCTGCTGCAGCATCTTTTATTGAACGCAATAAAAGGAATCATTTTAAGTGTACCTGGATTCTCTGAGAACAACTCGTCCTGTCGCAGATTTCTTCACATCATCATTATGAAAAGTGGCTATAAAAAGGTCATTTTGGTGCCCTTATGTACAGGACATTGTGCTTAAAACAGACAAAGTGTTGGCTGTAAAAAGTGAGAAACTTCTGATAGTTTAGTTAAAACACTACGCTGGCCAAAAAACTAAAACTTCTGGTTAATGGTGCTCTGCAACAGCCTGGCCTGCTGAGACCGGCTCCTTTAATTGGATACACCGTTAAGAAAATGGACGGATGGTTTCTGAACTATGCTCACCTATCCAGGTACAATGCTCATTACCTACATGTCACTGACACGATTGTAGCTGAGAAACACAAAAGGCAAAGAAAGCCCCAGTCGTCACCGAGCTCTGCATGAAGCAACAGCTCAGCAGGTAAGTAAATGATGGAAAGCCAAACACACGTGTAACATCTGTGGTTAAGTATTTAGAGCACTGTGCTAATTGCTAATTTAAATAAGCTAAAATTTGTGAGCATATTTGGCAGCTTCAGCATTTTTTTATAAATAAATAACAAGATGATGGATTTTTGCCCGACTGTGAAGAAGTCGACTCAGCTGTGTGACAGAGGGAACAATGGCGAGTGATAACAGGTATGCAGAGGTTAGCCTGGAGTGTTAGAGGGGCAGTGTGACATGTACGGCTACAGGTTCAGACATGAACAGCAGTTTCATGCTTGGAAGAAGACAAACATCCATAATTCTCTACAAGAAGTCGATTCTGACATTTAAAAGATGTTCAAACTAAATACTGAATCAGACTCATTCAGAGTCTTTGTATGGATCTGCATAGGCAGCATGCTAATGCTAATCTAGCCTAGAAGAAGCCAGCAGCTGCTTTTTAACTTTCTTTGTTGTCAGTTTGTGTTCAAATGCAAAAACTAAAAGAAAGACGGTGTCCTCATTAGGAATTTGTGTCAGTGTGTGGGAACGTAGCCTTGGGTTTACAGAGTTAATTGATAATTATGAGATAATGAATTTCAGGTCATATTAACATGAAAGTAACAAGTTCTCTGATGGGTAATTAAGTAACATACTCCATTACCTCTAAGGAAAGTAACAAGTAATAAGTAATGCATTACAAATTAGTAGTAACTTATTGTCATATTGAAGGAAAACAAACACATAATAAAATCAAACTGGTTTTGATTTCTGGAAGTAAAGTACGTTTCCTTACAGAGGTCACAGATAGGTGCTAACTAAGCTAATAGCGCTCTGCTAGTTTTGAGCTATTTCAAATCACTCAGCTGGACATGTTTGTGATATCGGAGCATTTGGGAGTATATTTAATCCAATTCTTTGATAACTAAGATGCTGCTCTGCTGTGAGCTCAGTGAAGTTTGTTGCCTACTACACACTCAGACTATGGACACACCATGTTAGTCACGTTAGCTAGCATTAGCTCAGTTAGCACTCCTTCCCCTCACTTAGCCTCTTGCTACTAAAAGCCCGAGGTGCTGCAGTCGAGCCGTTTAAATGCTGAATTTTAAACCCTCACAGTTTTTAACTCATTTATTTATAACTAAAAATGTCCGACTATATCATTCTCAGCAAATAACATTTTAACTGTTTACTCTTCTTCAGCTTTATGTTCTTAGTTGACCTCTACTCATTTTCATGCCTCCCTTTCCTCTTCCTCCCGTTTTCGCCCTGAGTGACACTAAATATCTGACAAATAAACGATCTGCTGGAATTCAGCTGTGCCCCCCTCCCCGTCAGCCACATCCTGCCTGCTTTTTGCTTTGTGATTTTGCCTGAGATTACAGCTCACAGCAAGAAAACACAAATCTGACGAGTTCGGTGGGCCCTGCATGAGAGGAAGCCGTAGGGAGACACGGCAGAAGAGGAGGCAGATTTCACCGAGTGTGGAAATCAAAACGAAGCAGCAGCGAAACGCCGCACATACGACAATCACTGCTGGATACAGCACAGTCTACCCTAAATGTGCAGGTAACCGAACATGACTGTTGGTGAATGAGACTGAACGGTGGCTGGTTACACTGAGAAAAGCAACATAACCACGAGCTGCTCGGCAAATCAGATGACAGCATATGGTCCACAGAGGTTTGTTTACAGTCTATGATATTCAGATCCATACAAAGAGTATAGACCCAGGATTTGTCTCTGGGATTATGAGAGTGTGTGTGTCTCACCGTGAGGGAAGGTGACCTGGAATGGCTTGGTGGTGTTTCTGAGGTTCCACAGCGTCAGGCTGCCGTCCGAGTGACTGCACATGAACTGCTTCCCTTCGTGATGCCAGCTGACAGAGTGGATGGCCTGCACCGATCACACAGAGTCAGTGTTTCTCTCAAAGTCATAAAGCACTTCAAGTGAATCATTGTGTCATGCAGTGCCATGAGAAAGAAGCCTGATTGGGGAAGAGGAACCAGGAGTCCTGCAGCAGACCCCACACGACGCCGAGCTCGGCGAGCGGCTGAGACCAAAGTCCACCGAAGAACTGTAGCAAGTTCAAATGAACTGTAACAACCTACCGAACAGCCAAACCGAAACTGCACACAGGAGAAATTAAGCTGATTCAGAAGTGAAACGTGATGACACACGACACTGATTCTTGCAGCATTTAGCTTTAGGCCAGATCTGGAATAAAACCTCGTTGGTATCGTTGTTGAATCCGTCCTCACGTAGTGTCAGTGCCCTGCTACGCTTCAAATGAAATATGAGACAAAGGACGAAGATAATAATCCTTCAAAACTGGTGAGCACATAGCAAAGTGCTTCTCTCTGCGGATGGTAATTGACACTTTTGTCCAAATACAATGGAGAAAAATACAACTGACAAGATTGTTTCATACAAAGGCAGACCACATTTTCCCCGTGGAGCTCTATCAAACACACTCCTATTAAAAACACAACAGTGATGTTCATCTGACAGCTTTGGTGTCCACACAGAAGAGCAAAAACGCTTCTGCAGCATGCGACACACGGTGATATGTATGTGATTCTACTCAGTGATGCCACAGCTACCACACCTTAGCTGTACAGGTAAAAAACGTCACGCAAGCCAAAACAGCAAAGTCGTTTTCCTGGTATCGCCCTGCGCTCAGCACGTCTGCCGCTGTTCTTCAGAAGACCTCGCTGGGTAATCTTTAGCTTCTTAAAAACATTATTCACAGTTATTCATGTCAAAGCCACAGAGGTCACGGCCCCGGGGAGCGGCAGCAGCAGAAAAACAGTCTGGATAATCCCGCAGATGTTTGGCCTGACATTGTTCCAAATTAACCTTTTTCTCATTCGCACACTGAAGCTTATTCAGGAGGCTTTTGTTACAGCTGTGCACTCAGCAGTCCTAACGTGGTCGTTATTGTGGTAATCACAGTAAACTGAATTTTCTCAGATGGCGGCAGAAAATGCTTAAAGCCGGGGGTAGGCTGCGTTTTTCCCCTCGTCATCAGACGGAGAAACATCTATAATAACCTTTCAGCGACTCGATGCTGGAACGAGGCTTTAGAAAAGGCAGCCAGTGATGGAGATCGATAGCAGGTCCTTTCACACCAGATAGGAGTTTATGAAGTGTTATAGAAGAAAAAGTGCATTTAACCACAGAGACACGGAGGCGCAGTAGGACTGGGTGTAAATACAGAGCAAAACCAAATGTCAGTATTATTTTTAGTGCATATGAAGAGCTGACAGCTTAAAGTTCGTACTTTTCTTTGTCCTTTAAATCACATTCAGATCCACAAAGAAAGCTCATGAGCGTGAGTGTTACTGTTCACAGGAGGAGGAGGACGTAAGAGGTGGCAGCAGATGTGCTGATGGTGCGTATGTTTGAAGACACACGACTTAATGACCTGTTAATGAAAGACGTTTGAATATTACATGAAAATATAGTTTTGTGTGTAACTTTTCAGCGTGCACTGTGATGAAACGTTTTCTCCCTGGATGCTGAAAGCTGCAGCACCTTTGGCTGAGTACAGACTGTGTAACCTAACACACCTGTCTGACATGACGCGTTTACGCTCTGCTGGTCTCTGGGTGCCAGCGTTGTCGTCTGTTCCAGCTGACAGTGCTGTGCAAGCTGCCCGAGGCTGCCCGGACCGGCGTGAGCGTTCCCGGGTCCTGTAATGACTGCTTCTTCAAAGAGCAGTAATTGGTTTGGCAGGCAGCTTTTCATAACAAACACCTTGTTAAAAATGAGAAAAGTTGCTGCCGCTCTGAGATGAAAAGTGCACTCGACTTTGGTCAGTGAGGGTAACTTGAAGAGAGCGCTGAGAGTAAATGTTGAAGCACTTCCTGTTTCACCTGAAGAACCTGTAACACTTCAGTGTCACATGTTTTTATTCAGGTCTGTATGTAAAAAAGAAAAACTCGACATGTCTCTGCAGGGCTTTGATGTCATAAACAAGCTGAACGTTCCCACTCGTGCACCCCCCTCTGGGACTCATTTCCAATTTGTTTTTAAAGCAATTTGTTCTCCATTCCTCTCAATTTTGCCAGATTCTTGTACATATCCTGCCTCCTGCTGCTATAATCAGGCATCCGCACAGAGACAGCTAAAATGAAACTACAGCTTGATTATTAAACAAACAAACACAGAGACCACAGCAGACGTAGAAAGAGGGCAGACAGAAAGGCTTCACCTATCAAACTCACCTCATCGTAGTAGATCCTGAAGTCAGCCTTCTTGCCCCGGAGGTCCCACTGCACGATCGTCCCGCTCTCAAACCCTATAAGCAGCTGCAGACACGAGGACAGAGGAGACTGTTCATAATAAAAACATGCACGAGGTCTGTGCTCAGTGTGATGATGATGATGGTCGGCTATTTATGTTTTAACCATTATTTATTGACTCAGTGCCAGTAGAGTAAAACAGGACAGCAGCCTCCTCCTAACTTGTTACCCAGTGATTAAACTGGATTTTTTCACACTGAGCGGCTGATTGTGAGCAACCAGCTGGTTTCCCAGAGGCTGAGTGTGCAACACCTGCAGCTTGTGTGACCACAAGCTGATTACACAGCTCACCTGGTGGGAGGAGGTGGTCACCAGGTGGTCCTCCCACCAGCCTTCAGACTGACCGTCGTCACGGTCAGACAGAAGATTTAGCAGACAGACAGGTTGCCAACATGGTGAAATCAGCCCGAGTCAATCAGTGCTGATGAGTGTGAGTCATTGGCAAAGTGTCTGTTTGCAGTAGGAGACTGGACTCAGTCGCTGGTTGCATTCTGGATATAGTCCTGTACAAACACGGTTGCCAGGTGCTTGTGTTATTCTGCAGTCAGATTGTTTCCTGCAGCAACTATGTCACCATGTGAGGAAGGTTAGTTTCTGTGTCAAATCTATGAAGTTCTGGCTGATCTCTGAATGTAAGCAGGTAAATTGTAGGTGGACAGCAGCAGATTGGCCACACTTGATCCTGTGGTATCACAAACTGATTGCATGTTACTGCAAACTTGCCATTCAGTCTTAGACTGATAGCAGACTGTCTTATTCCCATTTTAGACGACAACATAAGCTGCAGATGGTGTTAGAGGTGCAGCCTCAGCTGTGTCACTGGCTCGGTTTGTCTCACAGTCCCATCACTGGCTGTCTAACACACACTGGGTAAAACAGGCTGTTTATCTGTGTCTCTACATGAACACAAATGCACACAAACACAGATTTACTGATTTACACACACTGAGAATAACACACACTCCTTCATGTACAAGGACAATTCGTTGCAGTCCTTACCATATCAGCTCTGATTTGTATAGAATACACTGGCACCATATGAACAGGCTCCATAAACAAACAGCCCTGCATGCACCGGAGGAGAAAAAGCAACACTCCCACATACTACAACCCAGTTACACACAAATTCACAAACAGACGATAAAAGGGGAAGCAAAGCCGACCCAATCTGATCAGAGATCAGAGGAGAGCTGCTGCAGAAGCACAGCTTTAAAGACAGAGAGGAGGAACAGCTCTCCTGCTGAGTGCAAAGACTGTGTGACACTGCACATCTGAAGAAGGGAAGCAGAGTGCAGGTGAGGGGGAAGCAAACCCGGCAAATTCTGCAGCTCTGAATACATTTTTAAGAGTGAGGACGCATGAAGGATTAACACTGTAGCATCTGCAGGCAGGTCTGCTGTGATGTGAATGAGACATATCAGTGACATCTCATTAACATAATAAATATCTATTAAGCATGAAGGCGGTGTTCATGCGGCTCTGTTGTGGGCAGTTTAAAGAGAATTCTGCAGCACGTCGACAAACTGCAGTGAAATTACAGCCGTTTACTCCAGCAGAGATTTCATCAAAGGCAACAAAGCAAAACCTGAGAATAATCTTTTATGGGCTTTGGTGAAGAAAATTGAACTGCTTTTTAAACAATTTTTCTTTTCATTCACTTTTTGGGGTTTTATTTGATGTTTTTTGCAGCACGTTGAAAGAAACGGCTTAAACAAAACAAAATCTGTTCAAAACAGACCAAATAAAGAGCAGACGTTACATATACTACATATTTATAAGCTGAATAAGGGATGTTGCCACTGGAAACATTCATTTAATATCTGCTGTCATCATTAATTCAGTTTCTGCTTTGGTGGAACCAGCTCCCAGTCTGGATCCAGGAGACAGACACTGTCTCTACTTTTACGATTCAAACTTTCCTTTTTGCTAAAGCATATAGTTAGGGCTGGACCAGGTGACCTGAATCCTCCCTTAGCTACGCTGCAATAGGTGTAGGCTGCTGGGGGATTCCCATGATGCACTGGGTGTTTCTTCTTCTCTCACTATGTGTTAACAGACCTCTCTGCATTGAATCATATTTGTTATTCATCTCTGTCTCTCTTCCACAGCATGTCTTTATCCTGTCTTCCTTCTCTCACCCCAACCAATCACAGCAGATGGCCCCGCCCCTCCCTGAGCCTGGTTCTGCTGGAGGTTTCTTCCTGTTAAAAGGGAGTTTTTCCTTCCCACTGTCGCCAAAGTGCTGCTCATAGGGGTCATATGATTGTTGGGTTTTGTCTGTATGTAGATGTCTGTGATTTGGTGTTATATAAATAACATTGTTCCAAACCTGTGTTAGTGATCAGTAATATAATAATAATGCTCTGTATTTCCTGCTGTATGTTAAACTTGTTGAACTGGATTTTTAAAGACTTCCAGTTGCACAAAGTGATGCTGAGACTGATGTCATCTGAGGTCGTTTCAGGATCATTTTTCTACAGAATGACATTTATCATCTCAAAGCTTTTATCCAGTTTGAAAGACTGACTGAGCGGAACAGGAAAGCGTCCTCCGGCTTCATGGTAGATGAGCCTGCATGAGCACTGACAGCAGACAAGCAAACTCACACTAACCTTTCAGTGACAATCACCATTACCAAGCACACTGAGGCTAGCTTAACTAACCTCAGCTACAGGACAGCAGCATTAGCGTGAGCTGAGGGAACTTGTCCCCTTTGCTTACGAAGGGTTAACTTTGTGCTGTTCAAGGAGAGGAGACGTCTCTAAACACACGGCCTTTGTTCTTGCTTGCAGTGAGCGACTGCAGTAGGTGACGGCAGCTGAAAATTCATGTCTCATTCTTTTGTCTTTAAAGCTTTTCAAGTCTGGTTTCATCCGAGGGCTACAGAATTCCACTGGCAAAAATCAATATGCCTCTCAATGACCTCTCTTTCTCTTTCTGCAACTTTTCCATCCAGCTTCTTTCTTCTTTGTTCGCGAGTAAAAAAAAGAAGCAAAACAAAGACGAGGGCACCAAGAGGAGCGACGCTGCACACAGGACGGCTCTTTTTCAGCGAGCACACAAAGACAGCCAAGGTGAGAGAGTGAAAGGTGAGCAATTAGAACAAAATAATGGCCGACAGGAAGAAAGGGTCAGGACCGAGGATGAAGATGGGGGGAGTGATGGGGCAGGGGGCGGGATGACAGAAACGCAGCAGAGGAAAAAGCTCAGATTTTACTGGAGGCACAAAGCGTGAAAAGGGAGGCAGCTTCAGTGCAGCAGACTGCTTCAGCACTGGTGCTCGAGGAGAATCATGAAGGTGATGCTTTGATGCGCCTACACACCTTTCCTTCATCCTTTGGGCTGTCACTCAAATGAACGACTGGTCCTGGGTGAGTTTTAGTTGATCTGTAATGAGAAGGAAAAATAACAGAGGTGAGGAAGACAAAGTGTAGCGCTCTGAAACAATACTGCAACAAACGCTTTACTGCAGCCACGCACACGTACTCAGCATCACAGCCATGCTTTACGCTAACACGCTGCTTAGCTGTGTGACATCCGTCGGCACTGTGTGGAAGAGAAAGAACCCACTTGATGTATTCAAACTGCAGTCAGCAGGGAGCAACAACAACAAAGCCTTACTTGTGGTATTTATTACATTTTTAAGGTGTTTCTGTTATAGCTGTAATTTTCTGGCCCCTAAAAAAGCTGCCTGCTGCCAGCCACCATAATAGCACACAACACTGACATTTAGATATCAGGTACATCGTTTCTGTGGCGATGCAAAAATTACAGCCTGCAGTATAAAACACGCCGTAAAGGTGTCAAGCTAAACGCTCACGTTAGGCTCTTTTTATGAATAATGTGAGGAAATGTGACATATGCATCATTTCAGTGTTTAAATAAAGTAAGGCACATAAAGTATACAGTCCTGTGCAAAAGTCTTGAGCCACCCTCCTTTCTTTATATTTTGGGAGATATGTGACTGAAACGTGCAAACATACATGGAAACACAGCATGTACGGCAAAAACAGAGTCTGTGCTGAAGAAGCACAGTCTGAGCTCTCCGTCAGCTCTGTGAGGACCTTCAGGAACTGTTCTCCAGGCTTCCTGAAGGACAGTCAAAGCTCTTCCTTGGATGTTTCTGCCTTTGCTTGTGTTCTCTGTCAGGATGATCCCACACTGCTTCAGTGGAGCTGAGCTCTGAGGAGGCGCATCCATCACTGATGTGTGCTTTGTGTTTGGCATCACTATGATGCTGAAAAATGAAGCTGCTGCCAGTCAGATGTTTCCAGATGTTCCTGCGTGGTGGATCAGACTCTGTAATTCAGCAGTTTAAGATCTCCAACAGCACTGACTGACCTGAAACCATGACACAGCCTCCACCGTGCTTCACAGATGGCTGCAGACGCTCACTGCTGGACCTCCTCCTGACCTCCTCGTACACACTGACCATGATGTGGATCCATCTCTCCATCACACCTGTTCCTCTGACCTTCAGTCCAGTTCTGGTGTCATTTTCAGCCTCAGCCTTTCCTCCTGTTTCCCTTCAGCCGTCCTTCACTGAATCTTCTCTGATGAGGCTTCAGTGACGTGTGATCAGCTGAAGCTCCTGTGTCAGCTCCTGTGCTTCCTATTAACATGACTTTCAGATACCTTACGCTGTAGCATTAGCTACATGAACGAGAGGACTGAGTATGAGTGAAAACAGAAAGACCTGAACTTCTGCTCAACAGCACCTTAACAAGAAAGTCTGTCTCCTTGGACAAAAAAAATATCAGAGGAGAAGTCGTGAGGGTTTTCCACAGGATGGTGTAATATAGTATACTATTGTTGAATGATTTATGATTTATGATTATGATTTATTATTTAATGATTTATTCTTGCATGATGAGAGTTTGATGAGAGCTCCTTTAATTTAAAGTAAGTTGTTTGTGCCCTTGGAGCAGGCAGCTACAGCAGATCAGTGCTTGGCGATTCCTCGCAGCACAAACCTGCAGCACTAAAATGAAATTCATCGCTATTTTCCAAGAAATCCACAAGAGCTGCATGATCACCGGCAGATTCAGTTTAGCTGCCACAGTCAGGACCCTGTAGCATTGTGCCTATAATCTGGCGAGCTGAGGCAAAGTGTGACTGACGTGTTCAGATGGGCCCGTTTAGTTATGCCTGCTGCTGGAGAGCGATAAAAACATGAAACCAGAACACGCTCTCAATGCATCGCTGTTGCGGTAACAAACCAGGATATCAACCAACCATCTGCGACGCACAACACCTGCCTGGACACGTAAGTGCAGCACACAGGGTGAAAGCCAGGAGCTCGAATATATCGAATATACCCGGTGATGTAACCCGCCTGCTAACCCTGAACCCTCTGCACAGAGAAACAAACCTGTGCTTTTAGAACCAATCAGGACCGATCAACGATAAAACATGTCGGCGACAGAAAGTTCACAGCAGATATTGAATTTCTGATAAAGCAGAGATGAGTCAGGAAGCTTGTGATTGTGTGTGGAAGGTCATTTCCTGTGAAAGCCTTTCAACCGTGGGGACACGTGTGAATCGGAGCCGAGTTACTGACTGATAACATTTCTCCGTCAAGGCCAGACTCTGAAAAGCAGCCCGAGTGAATCTGTGTTTGCCGATGCTTGGGATGAATATTTTCTGACAAGCTGTGAGGCCAAACAGCTGAACTGTGCGACTTCTCAAAGTTAGAGACGGAAAGTAACTGCAGCGAGCAAGAAGACGCTTCACGCTGACGCATCAGCGAGCGTTTGTCTCTGCAGGCTGCTCACAGCTGGAATTATAGCCAGCGTGTCCACAAATGCTCATGAAATCATTTAATCAATGAATGTTTGAATCCCACCGCGCTGTCTGATATTCTAAGAGAAACAGAAGATCTGCTCATGTTTGATCCAGGTGATGAAGGTCATCTTGCAGTTGTTGCTCTCAGAGACTGTACGATGTTAGGATCCTTTTATTTCATGAAGAAATAACAGCGCTGCCAAGCAATCAAAGATAATCACATAAAGCTTCCTCTTAAATCCAATCAGAACAGACACACGAGCAGCTCATGGAGATTTTAACAATTAAAAGCGTCCTTCTTACATTACAGCGCTTTGTTCTGCAGCCAGGCCACAGTAAGCTGGTCTTTTTATTATTCCCTGCACCGTTAATGTGCTTTTTAACTCTGCCTTTCTATTATTCATGCTGATTTTCTGCTTGGGCAAACCTCTGTGGTCATTATTCTCCAGATCTTTGAAGATAAGTTGGTGGTTTGTTGTGTGGTTTTAGGGCAGCGTTTCTAATTGCGTCTCTGCTCTTAGGTGAAATGCTGTTTGCAAAGAAACAGATGAACACTTAAAGCCCCGTTAAAGGCAGGATGGTCCCAGTGCTCGTTAAGCAGTGATTTTACCAAATCTGGTGCCAAAAACAAATCGGCACTGCTTGTTGTTGATCTAAAATCAGACTGTTGTCCTGCCCGGTGAGCACGATTCACCAATAACTGCATATTCTGCATGAACTAAGAAAAAACACATTTAGACTGTTCTCATAATGCAGCTGGGAGGAAGAAAATGATGTTACTGAAATATTTCGTAAGCATCAGAGAAGCACGAGCACCTTTTGGGATCACAAACACAAAGACACCTTAAGCTCCAGGGGCGCCATGACAACCAATCACGGCTAGAAAAGGATAAATAATCGATATGACAGACGAGAGGGGGCGAGGCAGGAAACGGCACGTCAGCTGCAGACACCGCACTCGCCGTGTGTCGCATGCATTCATGTAATATGGCATGTGCTGAGGCTGTGGGACACACGTGAAACATGGCAACACAAACAGCAAAATGTGTTTGAGCTTGTTTTTCACTGCGTCTGGTTTTATGATGTTTGACATTCTTAGAAACCATTCATGTCCATGCTGGGATCTCTGGAGAGGAAACAGGAAGTCCAGCATCTGTCTGCTGTGAATGTCAGCAGAGTCGCCAGACTGACAGAGGAAGTGATGAAACAAAAGCTTTGACATAATTACTCGGTGACTGTAAGGCGTCCAGGCCCCACCCCTCCCTCACCATGCCGCTGCCTGAAGTACGGCTCTCGTGACAACGTTTCCAAAGTCTTTCTGTAACTACGCAGACGTTAACATGCCAGCTGAGGCTTTAACCTTATTCGATGTTAGAATTAGAAATGATAATATTTAAATCATCGGCTCAGTCTCAGAGTTACTGTGAAGGGCGGCAGTGGGACATCAGATTATGGCGGCGACCGCCAAGCACCGCTGTTATCACGCTCAGCGAGTTCAACAAGGCAAACCAATGGAACCGATCCAGACACTCATTTTGTCCTTTGGTGTCTGCATCAAAATTACTATTACAGATTTGATGTGTAATAGATTACTCTGGACAGGTGTAATCCTGTGGTGTAAACTACAGAGCACAGACAGACTTTATTTGAGCAGAAGCTCATGCAGCTCGTTTTATTGGAGGATCTGAAAGGATGATAAATCCAAACAACAGTAAACATGAATGTATTTGGTCAAGAAAACGGTTTAAATAATCTCCCGTGTTGGACTCAGAGGGGGTGTTGTAGAGGGGGGGGGGGTTACAGTAAATTTCTTCAAGCGCTGAATGTTTCTTGACCTTCAGGCAGGTGTCTGTAGTTTTTATGACTTTATCTCTGCAGCGATTTAGACTCAGAGCTCTCTGAGTGGGCTTTCACCCGTCCACTCTGAAACGTGGCTGGGTGGGCTATGAACCAGCACGCTCTGCTAAATGTCCACGTGGAAGGTTTGGAGAAACACTGTTTGTTGACAGGCCACCTGCTGCTTGTGCTGCATGCATGTGGTGGGGAGCAGCTCAGAGTGCTGATGCACGTACGAAGTGCAGGATTTCCATGAGAAAGAAAAACGCTGTTTAAAGTGGCCGTTCTTCACCAGCTGCACCAACGCAAGGCTCAGAACAGAAAAACCATTCTGTGAGGTCGGAGGGCGTAAACATGTCAGCGCGGCCTTTTTACACACAGTATTTAATAAAGACGATGATCTTTTCATAACCCTCCCGCTGACGTATGGATTCCTCTAGCACGGAAGCATTTTTGCTCATTATTCATGCTGTGAAGAGGCCGTGAAACCGGGCGGTGGCTGGAAGCCAACTGTTTATTTTACAGTCCCAATAGCAGAAATAGGAAAACGTGCCGGTGTTTATTACAGCTGACACGAAGCCAGGCGCAAACATACTTCTGCTCATCAGAGGGCTCTGTGAGGAGTGAGCACTGGGCTGCTGTGTTTCTCCTCGCATCTCATTTCTATCTCTCATTTCAGAGCGAATCTCCTGAAGATGAAATTGTGCATTAAATATGTTGCAAACCCGTCTGAATATCAATGAGAGCCCGGCCCTCCTGTTTGGCTGCACTGGTCCCATTTGAATTGGTTTTTTTGCACACTGAACCAACCAAACGACTCGTGCAGTCATACGTCGACGCGATCCACACCCTCCTGTTTGCACGGTTAGGAGACTTCGCCCTCGCTCGCTAAATGTTGCACAAAGTCCCCTCTCATCCTTATTCATGCTTCGTGGAAATCCTCCCCAGATAAATAACACGAGTCCCCAGTCACCCCGGCTGTTGATGAGAAGAGATTCATTCTCGACTCGTTCATGAACCCTACTTCAGGAAGATAAAGAGTGCTGACGGTTAGGAAATACAGAATATATTACAGCGTCGTGTATAATACATGCCCGTTGTTGAGACTGTGGTACACTCTGCAGCTCAAGTCATAAAGGAAAGTTACCTATTCTTAAATGAGCCATTATCTACAGGCCATCTCTCCCTGATATTTAATTATAGAGGATCCAGCAGACATTTAGCTGCGTCAGCACGTTGAGGCACTTTTCTATAGAAGCATTAGAGATGTCACCGAGATCTACGATTCAATACCAGAACACTGAAAACGAGGCTGTCTCTATACTGCAGGTACTGTAGGCAGGTGTATGCACCAGGCTGCAACTGTTCCAGGAAGACGAGGAAGAAGAAAAACAAGACAAAGACGGAAACCGCTGCACGTCCTACACTGGCCTCATAGCTCCGTCCTCACTAAAGGAGAATCCACAGAAGTCGACCGACGAAGGAGAAACGACCAACTCAATGAGCTTCTCATCCAAGTATTATCTTCTTATGTTATCCTGAAGTACACATGAGCTAATCTGAGAATGCTGGCTTGGCTGTAAGTGTGAAGTAGCGAGCGAATGCTTGTCCGGCCCTTTTCACTGCTGTGATTGGCTCCAGCTCAGCCGTGACTCTTAACTGGATAAGCAGAACAACAAAGGGTCGGATTCGGTAACGTGACCCGCCTTAGTCGGACGTGTTGGTGGCTCGCATGTTTTTGGCTGTTTAATTAACCAGATATGAACTTTTCCCGTGAACATGTACGATGTCAGAAAGCACTGAGGCGTAGCACAAAGTGCTCGTGTGAATGGGTGGAGGAAGCACGTTGAATACGGTGCTTTTAGAGCAGAAACACACCACATAAGAACCAGTTCATTTACCAGTCACTCCCACTGCATTTAACATTCATCTTTCTTTGTTGTGGGAAACAAAACGCCCGTTCACATGACACGCTCACTCACACTGACAGCTCGCAGGCTGCAGGTGGCTGCAGTCCTCTCATTAACTGCAGCTAATTACACGACGTGTTTCGTGTGCATCAAAGTCGTAACGCATTCGCATCGGTGTGTTTATCCATCATTATGTCACCTGGAAATCCTGAAGCACGAGCAGGTGAAGGTGGCTGCACGCTGCACGCTGTCTGTGCTGCACGCTGTCTGTGCTGCACGCTGTCTGTGCTGCACGCTGTCTGTGCTGCACGCTGTCTGTGCTGCACGCTGTCTGTGCTGACGGTTAATCCACACAGAGTCATTCCAAACAAAACCAACCAATCCTGAGCCGCCTACGTCAGTAACGAGGTACAAGTATCAAGGTGAAGGAGTATCGTAGCCTCAGCATGCTTTTCTAACCCTGATAAACTGGTAATATTTTAAGTCTTCAGTTAAACAAATATGACCGAGCCTGTGTTACTCTGACTGGACACACGGACGAGAAACAGCTGCTCTGAGCATGCTATCATGCAGCAGGTGTGACCACAGTCATGTGATCAAAGCAGGCCGTTATCACGCTGCGGTCCACAGACTACTGCAAAATTAAAAACTCATCACAGAAGGACACGATCTACACGAGGTGTTCATGCGCGCGGTCGCTTTCCTCCTGCGCTGAGACCAATTACAACAATATTTAAATGTGAATGTGATAAAGGACGTGTTGCGTGTGCACGCAGGGCAGCCTTGCAGCCAGAGCAGGTCTTCATCAACAGCCAACGACCTTCCACATGAAACACTTTTCTTCTTCTATTTCACTGCAACAGTTCAAACTTCTCAGGTTCTTAAACGGATGCTGAGCTTGTCCTTGTTGACTTTGTCCTGAAGAATCAACAAACCAAACTTCCTGCTAAAATCCCAACCGCTGCCTCTGCGTGATGATTGGCAGACAGCACCTCCCACGCACGCACATCGTGTCGAGACTGCTTGCCGTAGTTTCAACTGTCACAAGGCAACAAGATGGCTCGGTATAAGAGCGACTTATGACTGACACTGCAGCAGGGGACTTGTCAGGGTAACAGCAGAAGAGCAGCGCGTAGGTGGGTGACGCCGCGGAAAACAAACGGCCGTACAATGCAGCCGAGCAGCGTGTGCGTGCCTGATGGCGCCGAGCTGTCAGTCGGGGGCATGTGTCAGTTTCACAATAACCAAACACAAGAGCGTGCACATCGTGTTTCACTGAAGGAATCTAACGGTAATGTCTAACTCTTGACCCTTTGAAAGCCTGCTAGCAGTCAGCCTTGAAGCTCTTTTCTGACATATTTCACGCCTGCTTGTAGAGCAAAATAACCGTGTTTGCAGGAAGTCTCTTCCTATACCGCCTCCCTCGGGAAAAACAAACAAAATATTCCAATGGTGATCAAACCACGACTTTAGAGATGTCAGAACCGCTCACAAAAGGCAGATGGAGGTCCTCAAATGCTGTCATTGGGGAGCGTTAAGGAAAGTCCAAAGGAGGAAAAGCTCAAGTCTGGTAGCTGCCGTTACAGTGCGACGCTTACAGCATGCATGGATCTAAGCATGCACGTTCAGAATAAACTCATCGTTTATCGTAAACCCACACCATCCTCACGATTTAGCACCGCTTCTGTTTCAGCCTCAGATACTCACAGTTCGATGGCCTTGTTCCACATGATGACGTATCCGGACAAAACGAAGGACTCGATGTTGACGATGTGTGTGTTCCCGCGCTCCGTCCCCACATACAGCCATTTACTCTGAAAGGGCAGGTGGCAAAATGTGATCCTGCAGAGAGAAGAAGGAAAACCGGCTGAGCGTCAGCCAAACAACGCTTTGTGCGTCTCTGGGTCAAACACATAACCACGCCCGTCTCTGAGTGTTAGGACACTAATATACGCCTGGTGCTGCTTATGCTGATGTGCTTATATGTGTCCAACATGTTGTCCATGTGAAACCTGCTCAAAACATCATTTTAAAGATATAAAGATAAGAAATGTCTTAAAAAGCAACGTAAGAGCAGGCCAGCCTGTGACGTGAGGTAATTACACTGAAGTCTTCTCTCTGGTGTTTTGTTGCCTGAGTGTAACTGATGCAGGAGTGTGTGTGTGCTGTATGTGACACCGTGTCACTGTCACAGTCATTTTCTCCGTGATAAGCTCCCTTCTTCAGACGAGTCAGAGCCTGACTCATGCACGGACGTCACGGCCTGACTCATCCTTTGTCGAGGCTTAATTTAGAACTGTGTTGTTGCAGGATAGCACCTTTCACGCAGGTATGATTGCCCACATTTGCTCTTCCTGCCCTTTAATGATGCAATTCCTGCTTTTCTCATGTGAGAGGAACTTTTTCCCTCAGTCTGCAAGTCCGGCAGAAACACTCTACTTATGGTACTTCACAGAAACTCCCAGCAGTAAAAGCTTGATCTTTTTATGTCTTCTGTAACATTTCACACTGTTGATATTCGCTTCAAGCTTAGCCTGGTCCATTCCAGAAACACCCACCATCATTCTGCACAAAACTTTACATTTGATGTATGAATTACTGAAAACGGTCCCGTCTGCTAAGACAGACGGCGTGGAGAGAAGGGGATGTGGACCTAAACGCAGACAAACGGAGGCGGATGTTAACAAAAAGCGAGCCTTTATTTAGGGCTGCAGCAAACATTACAAAACAAAAGGCAGGAAGGGAACTACCAAAAGCTAAAGATGAAACCTGGGAACACGGCGGGAAGAACGGCAGAGGAAATGCAGACGATCCAGAAACAAACAGAGGAACAAACACACAGAGAGACAGCTGGGAGCGACCGCACAACGAGACCCGAGGAACGAAGCCGACGACACTCACGTAGCGCACGAGACTGTCAAAGTAAAACAGGAAACACGAGGAGGAGGAGCACACAGACCGGAAACGCACATCTATGACACACAACACTGTGTCGCCTACAATCAGCAAACCTGTGTGAATGTGCGTCTCCTGGAAACAGCCGATAACAAATATTTCACCTTTTTTTTAACTGTTCAGAATTTAATGTTTGGAAAAAAACATTTTTTATTATTACTTTGATGTTTCAGGTGTTTTTCACGACCACATAAACACTTACAATCCTGCTGAATAACACATGATGTTATTGCACAAGAAAATAACTGTGTGACGCGAGGCTGCGTCTTCACCGTCTGGTTTTGTGAGCAGAGAACAAAGACCAGAGCAGTAAGTCACTCTCATGCTGATCACTGTGGAGCCCAACAGCCACCCAGCAAGGCAGCATTATTAGACAGAAGACAAATGAGAGGGCAGGCGATTCAATAAGGATTTAAGGGGCTCGAGGAGATGATGATATTCAAACTGGCCTGGGGAAAGGTGGGGTGTGCAGCAGCACGGGCAGCAGAGGGTTACACAGGCGTCTATTCCCACAACAAGCATT
Organism: Haplochromis burtoni; assembly: GCF_018398535.1. Taxonomy (NCBI): domain Eukaryota; kingdom Metazoa; phylum Chordata; class Actinopteri; order Cichliformes; family Cichlidae; genus Haplochromis; species Haplochromis burtoni. The sequence continues at coordinate 2,094,109 of NW_024582435.1, forward strand.
TAGGCTTCAGACGTCCAATTTGTACATTTCCTTGTTTAAAGAAGCATTTTATTCATCGTTATTACTTCGAATGGATACACAAACATCCATCCAAGAGCACAAATTCTGAAAAATGTTGACATTAAATGTTTAAATTGCTGTATTTTAAGAACCAGACCTGGAGTTTCACAGCGAGTCGTGATAGCGTCCCTGTGGATGCAGAGGAAGAAACTCCTTCTTTAGAAAAGCCTTTCAGCACTGAGTGCTTCAGTTTGAGATAATCGCTCGCATAAAAGACAAAGTGTGGAAGAAATGAGACGACCACAGGAAGTGGGAGGAGGCCCGTAGTGATGAATACAGATATATAAGGAAAATCAAAGCTTTTGTTTTAGCGGCACCATGCAGCATCATAATTATCGATCTGAGGAAAGAAGAAAAGCATGACTTCAGCTGCCGGCAGAGCAGCAGCTCCAATAAATACTCCTAACGAAGGAAACGGATGCAGAGATTAATCAAATTGGTGACTTCATCTCAGGAACCAGTAACCTCGCCATCTGCTGTGCATGACCAGTGACCAGGACGTCAGGAATCCCACAGCGACTTCCTGCATCAGCAAACACTCGTGTTATTATTTTACTACGACGGCCGACAGTCATCACAGAGCGGGTCTCTCTGCTGAGTCATGCGTTATCCTTGTGGGACTGTGATGAGGTATTAGGACACTGACTGTCAGAGGTGCAGCCTGGAGACACAGAGCTAAATGGAAAGGCAGCGCCTGTGATGGATGATGCACGATGCCCTTTTCTCCTTTTGTCTTACAGCGTGACTCGCTGCTCTTCCGCTGAGCGGTTCTGCCTCCTACCTTATCGCACCGACAGGCAGGTGGAACGCTGCTGAAAGAGGGTTTCAACACCTTTGAATCAAAGCATTACTCCGAACATTTACCTCAGAGCCCGTGTGGGCAGACTGGCTGTATCACGCACAGCTGCGAGGCTGTAAGACTCGTAGACTCTTATGCGATGACGCCAGCTGCAAAAATAGCTCAATCAGAGACTCCAAATGCGAGGATGGAATGATGTAAACATGATAAAATGATTAGAGTGGGTTAGATTATAGAAGCAGTGGCTTACAGTCAGCAGCAGTGTAACCACAGCATCTCTCAGGCTGCAGGTAACATCCAGCCCCACCAACATCCATGAGCCTGATCTCATTAAGAAACATAATAATGTTGAAGAACGCTTGTATATGTTCGGCCACAGCTACAAACAGGACGTGCAGAGTGAGTGTGCCGTGTTAACAGTGCAACATCACTCTGTAATAACACACGAGCACCTCCTCCCATGTCTGAGGCAGCTAAGTGAAATCTGCTCATCTCCAGGCTCCTGCTTAAATAATCAGTTGTTAATGTCTTTGCATTAAAACAAATACTTGTGTTGAGGCTCTGTTACAGGCACAAAGTCCTCCCCTGTACTGCGTAACACACTGTTCAGACTGGCTCACAGCTCGTTGTTCTCCTGCTTCTTACAGGAAGTTTCAGCAGAGAGAAAACGGCCTCCATGACTCAGATGAAGCAACAGAGTGAGTCTTACCTTCACTCGCCTGTATTAAGAGTGTAACCTGCCAGCAGCTGGATGAGAATGATGATTACATACAGTTAGAGCGAGCACAGAGTTATGTTCACTAAATGTCCTCGCACAGACAACAGGGAGGCTCGATGTTCAAAGCTATGAAAAGGAAACTTTTTCCTGCTACCTCATCTGTGGCATCGCACTCTCGATACGCTCTGACCGTTTATCAGTGTTTCTCCGCTTGTTTACCGACTCAGACACCGTCAGAAACCACAGAGTTAGCTGAAGGTTACTGTGTGTATTTAAGCTGACGGAGCCAACGATCCTGACAGGACCGCAATATTATGTGTCTGGAATAAAGCATGCAGCAGCGGAGGTGCACCTACAGGACACTGCAAACTTGAACACAGCAGCTGAGGTGCAGCAAACGTTCATACTGATTCCTGCTCCCTCACAGCAGCAGCCTGCTCTTTCCCCCTGCAGACAGAAATGGCAGCCTGCAGGTATCAGAATAATCGAACGGTGCTACACTGAAGCGCCTGTGTCTGAACGTGCTCGGCTAAGGCGCTCACAGCATTTTGCCCATTTGGGTCACTCGGAGGCAGCGTTTGCATCAACTGAGTGACCCTTTGAGGTTTTCCTGAGGAGGAAACTGGGGGAAAAGTTTTTAAAACCAAGCATCAGCATCCAGAGTCCATTGTTTGGCATTAATGTTTAATGGCAGAGAGCAGAAAATGTGCTGCTGATGGGAAACAGCAAAGAGCCAATAGACAGAAGAAAAATGGAAAAACAAGCGAGCCGAGGATGGGAATCTCTTTCTCCATTCAGAAACCAACGAGCTGAGCCAGAAGTCAAGACACACAGAACACACTCAGCCTGCTTCAATGAAGAGGAGATGAACATAGGACTTGATCACATTTGTACCAGCTGGAGGAAACGTAGTCTGTACCAAGTAACGCCTGCTGGCTTTGACCTTCCTGCAGATAATCAGCCAGTATTGTCCAGTGTTGCAGGAGCTGCAGCTGGCGTCTCAGCCCTCTCTTTTCTGAGACTGGCACGAGGTGTCAAATATGGAAGCTGTACAGACACTGACACGCAATCAAGACATCGAGCAGGTACTGTTACACCCACATCACCCCCCACCCCACCAGAACGATGACTTCTGAAACAGAAGAGGTTGTCTCCTGGAGCAAAGACACCAGATTCAGCTCTCTGACTGCTGTTCGACCCAGGCCGTCATCAGCAATGTGTTTTTAAAGTGTTGCACAGGTGCAGAAGCCTGTTTGCTATAACCGTGTAAACACTGCTTCATGTGGTTTTCAGGGTTTAGGTGATCAAATGTGAAACGAGTCGGCTGTGGCAGGGGCGTGGTGTCGCGGGGCACGGGGGCCATCGGCTGAGGTGGAGCAGCGCTTTTAGCCAGCATCAGAGTTCTGTCCTACATCTGAACAACACTCTGCTTCTCCATCTTTAGGACGCAGCCAGCATGACCCCAGAGCGTGCAACAGATCCGCTTTTCTGCAGGAGACATCGTGTCAGGTCACGTTTGGTGTAACGGACACATTTTCAGTTCAGTTGTGAAGAAAGCCAAAGTGGTAAGGCTGTTCCTCTAAGCACCCACACTCTGCTGTTTGGCTTTGGATACTGATGCCACAGCTGAGGCTGCTAACCAGCACATGCTTGCTGGGATGGGATGTAGCTACAGACCATCGGAGCCGCGCTGGGTGAGAAGGTGTCCACCTCTATGCCTCTGCTGTTTTTAGACGTAATGATACAACACAGAGTTAATAAATCATGATCCTCAGAGGAGGATCAGTGAGTTTGAAGTGTACACACAAACACTCAGCTCGAGCTGATTCGCTTACCAAAGGATGACATCATGAGGCCTATGTCCATCTTTTTATACAGATTTTATGTGCGAGTGTGTGCATACCTCTCTCTGTTAAACTTGAGTGAATGCAGGATGGCCGGCCGCCTCTGGCGCAGATTCCACAAGTGCAACGTGTCGTCTGCACAGGCTGAGACCAGCGCCCCCTGGAGGACAGAAAAGACACAGCCTGTAATCCTTCTGCACAGCAAGAACTGCTCATACACAGCCTCTGCAGGGCAGTGATAATAAAGCCACTGCATGAACATGAGCCCATCTCCAAACATCTGCTTACTGTCCTCACACCTTCACATCTGGGCTCTGCATGAACCCAATCAGATATTTGTTTGTCCAACTTTCCATTAAAACACAGTCGCAGCATCACAGACAGAAGCAGGCAGTGGTGACCATAAGGTGGAGCATCGCCTTAATAGCACACATGATTTGATTTTCTCTATTTTTAAAAAATGACTCATAAATGTGATTTTCTCCACCAATTACAGCGAGACAATGAAAGCATTAAGAAAACTGTGAAAGCATATCTGTGAGGATTAAAGGTCTCGACTTTTACAGGTTACAGCTACTACTGAGCCTGTACATGGAGAGAAATAATGAAAATAATCTTCTATGTTATTTCACGTCTCCCCGCCCCGCATGGAGAGACGGTATAAATATATTAGCCTCTTTTCTTTTTACATAATCTCACCGAGAGCTTTTCTTTGGATTGAAGTCGTTCGTGTCTTGCCCATCATATAATTCCATCCCACTGGGATTAACATGGCCTCACACTGACTTGCTAATTGTTCATTAAATTGCACTCAGTTTTGCTCTGAAACAGCTTCCACAAGTGAAGATAATGTTTCCAATGTTTGCAACCTGACTACTTCTGCAATCACTGTTCTGGAATAATAATGTCCCTGTTAGAGTGGCACCATTTCATTAAGTGAAAGTAAAATCAAAAGTGTGTGTGTGTGTGTGTGTGTGTCGGTTTATTTCTCTTAAATGATTCGAGTAACTGTTCAAAATCACGTCTGTCCTGATTCTTTCAGATCAGGCGGTTCTTTTGCTCTAACGTGAAACAAAGATCTATGTGATGCACACGAGCTTCAGTTTCTTGCGTGTTAATGAGACGCTGAGTATTTGCTTATTTGTAGCTGGACTTTTTAAACTTGATTTAAATACTGTATTTTGTCTTTACATGGTAACATTGTTGCGTAAGATTAGTGACATTTAAACTCCAGTAAACCTGTGATTCGGTGCTCTGGCTGATTCTTAACACGGTCTGAAGCTTAAAGATTATTTTAACTATGCTGACTGAGACAGTGATGCCCCCCCACTAATCACCCATCTCTCCCAGTATGCAGCAGAAAACACTGTAAGTACTGTACTGGTGGTTCAGCACAGCTGTGCTGTTTTTTCTGCACCACATGTAATTTACTTTGTGTTCAGCTTTAAGCTTCTTCTTGTGATAAAAGCACCTCTAATGTTTTTTTGTGCACGTTTTAAAAATGACATATTGCAGTTTGGATGTCTGCTGGTCCTGGGGAGGAAGGTGCAAAATCCTTTGTCACTGAGTGAGATTGTAATAAGTGTTTGCTGAGTTAGCAGTGACCACAGTATGAATTCAGTGGATCAGCTGAGGTAATGGCTCAGTCACACAGTAGTAAAAATAGGACAGCAACCTCCCTGTGACTGGGAACAATGGGAACAATGGGAGGTTTCACTGCATTTTGTTGCAAGTCGTTGTGGATACCAGCTTTTGGCATGACCTGGAGTCAGCCTGTAGCAGTAAGTGCAAACTAAACTGTCTGTATTGTGGTTGTATTGCTTCTGTAACCTTTGAGTGCCTTTGTGTTTTTGTCGTTGCATCGCCGTCCTGTAGCGTCAGGCGCGTCCACGTCACCGGGAATGTCGAATTTGTGTTTCAAATCTACGCGGTTCTGGACGAACGCTGAATGTAAGTAGTTCATGTGAACTTCTGTGATGGCAGCAGATCTTCTCTGGTCACAGTGAATCGAAACATCATCATCAACAAACTGCAGACTGACTCGCTGCTGTTCCTCTCGAGGCACTAAAGTTGCGAGAGGTCACAGATTTCATCCTCAAACATTTCAAAGGCAGCTAGACTGCAAGTCCACCGCACAGAGTTACAGTAACTCTGGTCGTGCTGCCATCTCCTGACTGTAGTAACAAACCAACAGGGTGCTCAGTTTAACTCGACTCTGTCGTTTTGTCAGGATTGAACGAAGCCCAGTTTTTCTTCTGTAGCTCCATTTACAAATATCCTTACATGCTGACAGGCACGTGTGATGTGCTTGGGTTTCGCTGCAATGCAACATAGCACTGCTAGAGTTGCTCAACATCATGTTTCATCAACACTCCTGAAGAATCACTGCACTTCATAATTGTCAAAGGGCGGAGAAGGCAGAGGAGGAGAGAGCGAAACAGAGTGAGGTGGAACAGCCGCTAATGAAGAAATCACTCCAGACGGGGAGAAGAGAGAAGCGAGGCAGACAGGGTGAAAGCCTGTCGTCAATTATCTTGATGTCTTGATGGCAACAAAGGCAAGATAACCAGGCACAAGTACAGTGAACGGCATGGGTGGAAATGAAAGCCGTGCCAAGAGAAATTACACAGAAAGACATCAGAACATCTCTTGGTGCACGTATCTCTACCTGTACTCAAAACCAGGTGAGGATGAGCCCCGTAGTCTAGATAGCAGCTTCTTTCAAAAAGCAAGAACAGAGACAAACAAAGGATCTGCTTAAATCCACCAGAACCTTTCATCTTTTGTCTGTCTGTATTGATCTGGTCAGTAGGAATGACTATTAAGACACTCATCACAGTACACACTAATCGTTCATTAACTAGTCAATATCTAAGCCTCATCATGGCCTGACATTAATCAACACCTTTCAGAGGAACTCCCTGAAAAGTGAAAAAACAGAGCTGAACTCAGCAAACTGTGGAGCACGTTAAACCCGACGCCGTTCAGAGCAGCAGGGAGGGGAATAATGTTCGCTCACTAACAAAGAAATGAGCGATCTCTCATTACAAATGTATTTTTAATTTAAAGGAGTGAATATCAACCCCCACGTCACTGAGTAAAAGAAGCATTTCAGCCCCTACAGTCGCAATCGAGCTCTTTGGCGTCAGCTCGACCTGCTGTGTTTGGAGGAAGAGGAGCGAATGATGTGACTCGTACAACATCATCGTGGTTGGGGCTGCTTTTCTGAGATGCGTGACATAAAATGTTGGACCTGAGCCTCCCTCAGCCACAGTACTGAAGATTGGTTATGGACGTGTTACCTGAGTCACTGACCCAGTGCTTTGGTTTTACGATGTTCTGAAGTCTTACTTTCTGTACCTTGTATTTCCTAGTTTCTTAGTTAGTATTTGATCCTGTTCATGTCTTCCTCTCCCCTTGTCTCGTCTTTTGGATTAGTGCCGGCTGTGTTTCCCAGATGTTTCCTCTTTGGCCTGCTCCCCTCGTGTATTGAGGGTCTGATTCTTCCTCGTTCCCGGCCGTGTGTTCTGCCTGTTTAGTCTCATGTGTATTCTCAGCTTAGTTAGTTTTGTATTTCTGGCGTTCAGCAGTTTTGGGTCCGTTCCTGCTGCCACACACAGCAAACTTGACAGGATGGGTCTGTTAGTACGACAGTGACTCAAAACTCACCACCAGGGCAACAAAGGAGCGGCTAAAGAAGAAGCACATCGAGGTCATGGCGTGGCACGCCTCAGGCACACAAATAATCTGTGCAGGGAGCTGAAGCTCGGAGAGTTTCTGTACGGAGCAGTGAGCCTGATGACCAAAAACACGTCATCGTATTGTCTTTGGCTTTTTTATAAGATCGAATGATGACAGATACACGTTAACACTGGTTCAAGCAAATCAAGCTACCAAAGTGCGAAGACAACCTTGGAGACCTCTGCTACTGACCCGTTCAGAACATGACTGAAGTCTGTGTGTGAAGCAGAGAAGAAGAAATGAGGGGTGACTCCAGAATTCAGCACATTGCTGTACGTTTACACCTAAACACAAAACCACGCGTCGCGTTCGGTCCCTGCTCAGCTCAATAATCGCCTTTTTCTTACATTAGCACTCTGCTCTCTTTGCCCCGACTCCAGCACCAAACCAGCCTCTTTACATGTTTTATTCATTAAACATAATAATGAATTCAGAATAGAGAAACGCACACATTAGTTAGCCCATTCATACCCTCCACTGACAGTGCCACCAAATAATAATCTATAAATATTTTTGCTCATCAAATACGAAGCGAGAGGCCCACGAGGATGGTACGAAATTACTAAGTAATAAAAGACACGACGTGTGTGGGGGTTTGTGTGCCAGAGGACAAAGACGCTCTTCATGCATGCAGCGCTCTCGAGTACCTGAGAAGTGGCCTCGTTTGTGGGTTGGTGCTGCGTGTCTAATGGGGAGAAGTCATTACACCTCACTGAGTGTCAAGATCAGGTCTGAATGCACGAGCCAACCAGGGCAGCCCACGCACCGAGTCCACGAGAGGGTTCTGACATGGAGCACTGCTATTATCCACTCTGTCAAGCGATGGGAGGACCTGCAGTCAGTGAGGGAGCATTAACATAGAGTGTGTGCTACACCATGCAAACATATTTATGAGCAAAAATTCATTTCTGAATCCCGCTGAAGACGAAGAAACCTGGTGGATTTCAGCTGGTTGGGGACAAAAAGTAACTGCACGATTAAAACATATCTGGATGATTTTAACGTCAGTGAGGAGTCAGCGGATTCACTCTGGTTTTGGTCTTCTGTGTGTGAAGTGCTGCCTATGAGCTTTGCAGCATTTGAGTGATTCTGCCTCTGACAGATGATGGGCTTTAACGTGGATCACGAGCACTGATCTTTCTCCATCCCCGTCTCTTCCCATCGTTCTGCTATCATTTCATCTTGTTTTAGCTGATAAAAAACTGTGTCTGCTGTCTTCTAGGAACATGTGATCTGTCCTTCAGTCTTGCTGGTCTGCATCTTAAAGTAACTCATCTGTATTTACAGACCTGAAAGCGTCCTCTGTGGATTCAGGATGTTGTCAAGAGCACTGATACTTACAAATATTCACGAACAGTATATATATATTTAAAAAGCCCCCACTCGCCCCTGCAGGCGGTTTACCCTTCAAGCTCGGGTCCTCTTCCAGAGGCCTGGGAGCTTGATGGTCCTGCGCAGTATCTCTGCTGGTCCTAGGACTGCGCTCTGCCGGACAGAGATCTCCGATGTTGTTGGAGACTGGGGAGCGCGCTTTTTCTTTTCATGCCCCATTTTTGTGGAACAACCTCCCTCAAGATATTAGGCAGGCTGCTCTGTGGAGGTTTTAAAGCTAAGTTAAAGACTTACATGTTCACCATATCTTATGTGTCTTTAAATTGTTGTCAGTGTTTAAATTGTATTGCTTTTATTTATTTATCTTCAAATAACTGTTCAGCACTTTGTTTGATAGCGCTTTATAAATAAAGTTGTTGTTAATAATGATAATAATGGATCGCATTTATATAGCGCTTTTCTGTTGTTGTTTTTGTTGTTATTGTTGTTGCTGTTCCCAGGACTGCGCTCTTCTG
>NW_024582435.1:2107950-2120204 GCF_018398535.1 Haplochromis burtoni
TTGTTCCCGGGATCTGCTGGAGCCGCTCACTTAGCTCGGGAGTCACCGCACCTAGTGCTCCGATTACCACGGGGACCACCGTCACCTTCACCCTCCACATCTTCTCGAGCCCTTGGTACTCCTCCAGCTTCTCGTGTTCCCTCTTCCTGATGTTGTTGTTATTCGAAACTACATCGATCACTACGGCCGTCTTCTTCTGTTTGCTACCACCACTATGTCCGGTTGGTTAGCCACCACCATTTTGTCCGTCTGTATCTGGAAGTCCCACAGGATCTTAGCTCGGTCATTCTCCACCACCCTTGGGGGCATCTCCCATTTTGACCTCGGGACTTCCAGGTTTTTTGTACATAACTAACTATGACTATAGATGGTTTATATAAAGCTGAGGGTCCATGCTTCAGCACTTCAGTCTCCTTTTGGTCCCTCTGTTCTATATTAGTGTTGGACAGAGACAGAATTACTATTCAAATACTTATCGAACCATTTTTTAAAACACACACACACACACACACACACACACACACACACACACACACACACACACACACACACTTCATGCTTTTAAAAATCCACTAATATGACAAGATACACTTGAACCCACACACTGCTGTAACGTGCTCTCAGCTACACTCTTACACTATTACAAAAACTTTTAAACACACACACACACCCACACACACACACACACACACACACACACACACACTGCACACACGACAACAGACACAACCATAACCCTCTTCAGGCTCATCCACCTCCATTTGCCTCAGACACATCACAGGTAGGCCAGTGAGTGATGGAGAAGTGGGCTGAAACAGCCAGTGGGCTTAAAAAGAAAAACACTGAGGAAAGAAAAAGACGAGAGGAGCCGAGAGGAAAAGAGATTACAGCAGAATAAAGCAGAAGATTGATGAGAGACGGCTTTACGTTTGAGACCTGTGTCAACCTTCTGCTCTTGTAACCATCGTGAAATCCTCTTCCCCCAGTACAGCGTCAGTATTTTGTTAGAAAGTACAGCAATAAACTGCTGTTAAAGTCCTAAAATGAACAGCATGACACAGCACTGTCACGTGTAAGCCCACACCACAGTTTGTCAGGGTGGAAAAGAAGAGGAGAGAATAAAAACCACATCGGTGTAACTAAGCACTGCTCACAATTAGCCTTCATTTAAAACGGTGACATGTGCAGTGTTTTGGCTGCTGCCACTCAAAGATCAGTTAACTGAGAGTTAATCATGTTTACTTATAAATGTCACGACCATCAGACTGCAAATGAATTCAACTAAATCTTCATTTACACAATCGTGAAATGCACACTATGCAAAGTATAATATGACTGGTTATTATATGGTATTAAAGCTTCCATTGTAAAAGATCATACACTGCAGTGTTGAAGTCTTCAGCTGACACAAAGCTTTCCAGAAACCCTGCCTGCATCAGATGCTCCGTGAACAGTGGAGCGTGTGTGGCCCTTATAAAGGTCCAGTCAACCAAACACTGTGTGAGAAAACACACAGTGTGGTGACGAGAGATGGGCAGTAGCGCGCTACTGTAATCCCATTACTTTTTTCAAGTACGAGTAAAGTAAGGGATTACTATTGCAAAAACGGTAATTAGATTACCGTTACTTTCCCGTAGGAACGCTGCGTTACTGCGTTACTAAAACCGTGATTTTTTTGCGAGAATGTCTCATGACAGTGACGTAAGCGAGTGCGACGTTCGTGACACAGCTGTGTGCAGATCAACAATGGATCACATATCGAGTAGAGATGGACCGATCCGATATTACGTATCGGTATCGGTCCGATACTGACCTAAATTACTGGATCGGATATCGGAGAAAAATAAAAAATGTAATCCGATCCATTAAATATCACGAAAGCACCTCACAAAACTTGCAACACGCCGTAACTCACCTCAGAACGTTAGCACGTCGGAGCAGTATGCATCACGTGATAGAGCGGCTGTGGCATGCGGGACCTGTCGGTGGTCTGGATAGCATGTGGAGCTTCGCTAGCAACCCGGCATTTCATCTCCGACAAAGTTATCCCCGAGAGAAGTAAAGCAAGTGTGTAAGTCCATCTCTGAATGTTTGTAAAGCATTCCTGCGTTAAGCTTAACAAGCGATATATGGAGCGACTGCCTCTTCTTGCTGCTACTTCAATCATGAAACTGCTTAACGATCAGCTGATCGGCTTTTCTGTCGCGAGTCCGTCTCTCTAGTTTGCTTTTGGCCCACTTTGCACCAGAAAGAGGAAACCAGCGGCTGAACAACAGCAGCACGTTTAAGCTTGATCAGCTGTTGTTAGAATTTATTTAATATTAATTTCTACTCGAGGATCTTTTTCTACAGCTGACGGCTGGTAACTGTGCAGGGGCGGATCTAGCAAAGTTTAGCCAGGGGGGCCGATAGGGCATGTAACAGGGAAAAGGGGGCACAAAGACATACTTTTCTTTCTTATTCTCATTTAAAATGTCGAGCTTTTAATAAATAATTATCTGACACCCAAAGTTTTAATTTGATGTAAAATGAATAGAAGTCAATTACTGTATATAGTAACTTTAAGTCTATATATACCCTAGTAAGCTATAGTACTTTTTCCTTTGGGAAGGTACCATCTGTGCAGTCTGCAATTTTGTTGAAGAAAGATGTTGAATCTATTTAATATTTCTTGAAAAATAATTGATTTCTGTGCATTTTTTTTCACACTGCATCAAATTAAGGTTGATTACGTCGATTAAGCATCATGAGGTGGAGCGTGAGGGGTGGTTCCCTATTTTTTATTTATTTATTTTTGTTGTTGCTGGGAGTTGGAACCCTATTAGTTAGGTTGCTTAATATTTACGCTAAGTACTCTTTAAAATACCAGAATAGGGAGGATGGTGTAGGTTTAAGTTTATTAGATTGATCAGTATTGCTGAACTATGAAATTTTTTTTTTGCATACAGGACGGGATTACTTTTTGGGGGAAGTAATCAGTAATTAGTTACTGATTACGTTTTTCAAGTAACTTGACCAACACTGGTGGTGACTGTTGAGACCGGAGCTTTACACTCTTATTGTGACTTTATTTCATTATCAACGAATCCCATAATAAAGGAAACCCAACCTAGCCTCCATGCTAACAATCTCCGGGGTAGTTAAAGGCAATTGTTATCACCACCGTCATCGCTTCATTGTTAGTTCTACTGAAGAACTAAAAACGTTTCATAATCATCATTATAGCTACAAAGTTATAACTTGTTATTAGCACAGCTCCGGGTTTCCAAATATTATAAAAAGAACTAAAAAGCCTGAAAGATTGTGGCTTACCTCGTTGATGAGAAACTGCAGCTGAAGAACAGCAGCTCCGCTCTCATGCTGACAGTAGCAGTCCACCCCAGGTCGGCCCAGTCTGGTGACAGCACAGAGTCAAGGAAGAGCACCGAGTTTCTGTGGGTGTGCAGTGAGTGCAGGCAGACAGGACATCCAATCAGTACATAAGCATGGAGCAGATATGATGATGAGCCAAAACATCAAGTTTATTTACAGACACAACAACAGCACACGTCCAGGTTTAACTGCTGCGCTGCTGCACAGTCTGAGGTGCAACACAGAATAAAGGGCTTCAGGCTGACAGTAGCCTCTGTTCCTGGTGGTGTGTGTGCAGTGTGAAACTGTTGTTTTGTTTTTACTTGAAAACGTATCTAAAGGAAACGTGGCTGCACAGCAGCTGAACGACAGAACATCACCACAGCACAGGCAGATGGAGCAACGTCAGATCCAGTTATACGGGACGACTGGATGTGAACGAAGACGTGCACTGTAATCTCTGCTGGCTGCTGACAAACTGTACCTCTCTCACCTTGGAGCACCCAGGTTCACAGGGAAACAACATTCAGAAACAGTGTTTTTATCAGTGTGTGGTGCCGGCGATGCATCACAAAAAGATGCCGTTCAGCGTCTTCATGCTGTCAGAAATAACCCTGTCGAGCCCATTATTATTATTTTTAGCAGTTTTTCTTAGAAAGCACTTCTCCTGTGTGAGCTAGTTAGTTAACAGTTGGTATAACGATCGGGTACAACATTACTGTTTCCTTGCGGCTTGTTTAGGAAACAGGTACGCTCACCAGAGGAAGTCAAATCCCCGAGAACATCCTTCAAAGCAGGTGGAAACCAGCAGGAGGCAGAAATGACACAACGTGGAAACAGAGCCAGTTGGATGAGAACTACAAGCAGTTATTCAATCACTACAGCTTGTTCAGTTTGTGCGCTGTGTTGCCAGCATGTGTCAGCACACCGCAGTGCAGCTGAGAAACAAGCAGCCCTGCAACGACTCTCATACGTCTGGTTATTATAAAGCAGACATGCAGCCAGAGCCACGACTGTCCTTATCAAGCAAGAACTGAAAACAAAGAATCTATTGGACAAAATATTTACTGCTGAAGTTTGAGTCAGCGGAGAGGTTTTCACCTTTTCTACCAACAAAGCTCGTTTGCAGTTTCTCTGCTGCACGCAGCGTTAGCTCTGCTGCGATTTCACGAGCACATGAGCTGTAATGTCTCATTACAAAACCTGTGCTATGATGTGCCCGGCTATTTTGCTCTACCCTTCTCCCTAAAGAGATTTCTGTCCACCTCGTTTAGCGTCAGTGGCTGCCCATGACACCTCGCAAACAGCTCGGGGCAAGGTGATCGTCTGAGCCATAATCAAATGTGTGTTCATCTGGTTAACAGCACAGCGAAAAAAAGAAAATGACAGTATGTGTAAACGCTGTGAGTGGAAAGAGCGATCAGAGATACGGGTTCAGTATTAATGAAACCCAGAGAGAGGAATCAGAGAGCAGGAGACTGAAGAACGATTTAACGTGCACGAGGAAGAAAAGCAGACTTAATTACGCTTATTTCAGCAGATCCAGTTATAAATCCTTCAGTTACTAGTAACAACATCCACACGTGGCTTTGGGATAACGCTTCAGCTGGCAGACGTACTGATAGCATGCACAGATGTCCTCTGAAAGCAGCAGGGCAGAACCACCCAGACAGTCCCTCTATACAGACTCATCTACAGCAGCAGCCGTGGAGCCGATACGGCGAATCCTTGAACCAGGCAGCAGAAATCAGCTGCACTGGGAAGGAAAGACTCGGTTTATGGTTCAAAAGGCCGGCTGTGGCTTTGGGCTAAAGCCAACTTTAGTTATGAACATTTACTTACTCTATACATGCGTGCAACAGCCTTATAGAGAAAACTAGCATATATGCTAACATTTGAGGTATTGTTGTCTGTAAAACCTTAGTACCAGAATATTTAGGTTCCTGTGATTATCAGTGACAATAATCACAAACACTGTTTATTAAAACATTAAACGTTTCTTATAGTGTGTTAAGAAACGTATGAGTTGGACCACAGAGTGTTTTTATGAGCGTCTGGTGCCAGCGAGTGGATTTGAGGATGGCTGGTTATGGTCAAAGTCAGCTCGATTACTGTTCATACAAAATGCTATTTAATTATCATAATTGGCCCTGCCAGTATCTCTGTATTACATATTCTGTCTTTCATGCGCGCTGCAATCAGGCGCAGATTTGTAAAATGCTTCACTGTCCGTTTTAATTTATCAGATTAACGGTTTGATGAGACACCGTGGCAGACGTCCAACATGATGCAGAGGACGCGTCACAAAACTGTGACCTTCACTAACCAGCGGTGCTGTGTGTGTGTGTGTGTGTGTGTGTGTGTGTGTGTGTGTGTGTGTGTGTGTGATTTATATCGTTATAGCATGTATGCATAAAGAGCTGAGCTGTTCCTGAATGATAAACTGACTGTGCTTTTACTTTGGTGGGACAAAGTATTTGCCCACTTCCTGATTTCTTATGTTTTTGTGATATTTGTTGCAGTCACATGTTCCAGAACAACAAATATCTGTCAAAGAGAACCGGAGTAAATACAAAATGCTTTTTCATTTATTAGGGGAACACAGTACCTATACCAACCTACCTGACCCGTGTTTAAATGTGACGTAAGCTGAGTTCAGTGTCACCGCACTCGGGTCTGATTACTACCTGATCTGCTGAAGGGAGAAATCACATGTCTGAGACGTTAAGTAGGCGAAAGGAGCTAAAAACACTCAGCACATGATGCCAGGATGTAAAGAACCTGGAGAACAGCCGAGGAACAAAGCCACTGCAAAAGTCATATTTCTGTCTTACATTAAAACTTGTCAAATGACCACAATAAGAAGAAGAACCAAAGACTTCACAGCACTGTTCGCTCACATGTTACTAATGAAATTATAAAGTTCATGTCAGGTTAGGACGGGTCTATAAAAACAGCTTTAAAGGCGTTTAGCAGCAGATATTGTAGCTTCTCTGTCATCGCGTCCAATCAATGGACCTCTATCACTGAAGGAAAGAAGACAGAAAAGACGAAATAGCAAAAACTTTAAGCTTTCTTGAGCCTTTTGTGCTCGTACACCCACACCGAGCCGCCAAACCTAAAAGAAAAATCTATCCTGTGACCTATGGAGATCCATGGAGCACAGAGAACAGGCCCCTCGCACAAACCAGTCGATATGGACTGTTTCTCCTTTGAATTCCCACACAGCAGGTGACTCCCAGCATTAAAGGCTTAAATGACAATAACTCAGAGGAGGGAGGCTGCCTGTGAGTGTGTTGGTGTGCGTCAGTTAGCGAGTTGTGCTAAAGAAGCCTGCACTGGTGTAATGTTCTGTGTCAGGACACTTTAATAGATGTTTTATAATAATATAAACGTTTGACACAGGCTAGCTCTGTGGCAGTGATGCTAACATGTGTTATATGTAAAATGAACATTTTACATATACTGTAACACATGAACTGTAACATATGAACTGTAACACATGACCTGTAACACATGACCTGTAACACATGACCTGTAACACATGACCTGTAACATATGAACTGTAACACATGAACCGTAACATATGAACTGTGACACATGACCGTAACATATGACCTGTAACATATGACCTGTAACATATCTGTAACATATGACTGTAACATATGAACCTGTAACATATGAACCGTAACATATGACCTGTAACACATGACCTGTAACACATGACCTGTAACACATGACCTGAAACAAATGACCGTAACACATGAACCGTAACATATGAACCGTAACATATGACCTGTAACATATGAACTTTAACATATGACTGTAACATATGACCTGTAACATATGAACTGTAACATATGAACTGTAACATATGACCTGTAACATATGAACCTGTAACATATGAACCTGTAACATATGAACTACTATGAATTAACATATGAACGTTAACATATGACCTGTAACATATGAACTGTTAACATAGACCTGTAACATATGAACTGTAACATATGAACTTTAACATATGACCCGTAACATATGAACTTTAACATATGAACTTTAACATATGACCTGTAACATATGAACTGTAACATATGAACCGTAACATATGACCTGTAACATATGAACTGTAACAAATGAACCGTAACATATGAACTTGTAACATATGAACTTAACATATGACCTGTAACATATGAACTGTAACATATGAACCGTAACATATGACCTGTAACATATGAACCGTAACATATGACCTGTAACATATGAACTGTAACACATGACCTGTAACATATGAACTGTAACATATGACTGTGCAGAGACGATGTGCGTGTACGCTGGTTTCTGAAGGTGAGGAACAGCAGCAGAGCAGCTCTGTGGCTACACGGGTGTAAGCTGTGTCGATGCAATGATCACGCTCTGTGTGTGTGTGTGTGTGTGTGTGTGTATGTGTATGTGTGTGTGTGTGTGAGAGATTCAGGAGCTGACTTGAAAGGGAATGGTAGACTTAAATCATCTCTGTGTCAGTCTGCATCTTTCTCTCCCTGACAGGCGAGTCTTTGTACAGATCACATTCAAATTCACATCACAGTCAAGGGCGCATCAAAACACACAAGATGCTGTCAAAACACAAAGCTCATGTGAAGGTGAAGTCGCCTACATCCATAAGAAGACAACGCTGTGCTGCTGCCAGCCAACAGGACAGAACGGCAGTGTGTTTTTGTTGATCGTGTTTGCCTCTAAAACCAATGAGTGGAAGCAAATGTGTCGTGAATTTAAGTTCGTTTGTGATGCTCAGGTTGCCTCTGAAAAAGGATGGAGGTAAACAGAGTAAACATGTTTACCTCCAGGTGTACAGCACGTTCCCATCCCAGGAGGAGACATTCCCATTTTTAGGTTTTCAGATTTCTTAAAACCGTATCTGCGATGGACCTGACCTGGGGTACCTCTCACCAGTAAGATGGGGCATATCCCAGCTCGCTGGATCAGGTGGGTGCAGCCGCCCACTTGGCTGAGGATGTGGGCCGTAGAGCTGTACCCCTCTAACTCTTGTTTTAGTATTCATTTCACCGACAGACCTACAAGGATGCCGGGTTTTCCGTGAGTTAAATTCTATTAGAATTTCATGAGCATCTTACCGATAATTATGTGTCTGTGTCCCTCCCACACGGAGCAGGAGTAGCTAGCAAACATTAGCACTTCGTCGCTCATGTGCTTAAATCTGCCTCCAAAAACAAGATGGCGATAACTACAGCAGAGGATGATGGCTGAATATGTTCATGATGTACTCTGACACTTTATTAAGTACACATTGCTAATACTGAGTTGGTGCTAAGACTGCTTTAAGTAATAATTTGACAGCACATGTTAACATTTAACTTCTACATATGAAAAATAATCTTAACTGATGTGTTTTTGGATATTTGCTTTTATGCTGTGGTCCAAACACAGAGGCTTTTTGTCTTTAGATGTTTTATTCTATATATTATTTCTGTGGGCACACCATCATTTTCATAATTGTTCTAACTGTACCTCAGCTCTCAGTCATGTTTGGTCCTGATGTTTGAATATTCAGGTTTCAAAGGTAACATTATTATTATTAGTAGTATTAAAATGATAAAATCATGTATTATTTGTCTAGCGCTTGCTTCTAAACTGGTGGTTGGTATTACTTTAGCAAAGATTAACTATATTCAAACAGAAAAAGTGTTGTATGAGAGGCTTTGAGATGCACTTAACAGAAACGAGTGTTTTTAGATAACAGCACCTGTAAGGAGGCTAAAACAAGGTTAGCTTACAGTTTTCAGTAAATTATTACCAACTCTCCCTGCTGTGTGCAAACAAGAAAATTAGTTCAGAGCTGCACACAATAGGCTCCAATCACACACATGTGTTTATCTCAGCAGGAACGCCAACACTTATATCAAGTCTACTGTGAGGAGGAAACAGCGTTTGCTTCCCAGCAGCAGGACGTTGTGCTGCAGGAGAGACGAGAAGATCTGAATTTAACTGATTTGAACTTGAAACATTTCTCCGTGTTCTGCTTTAACGTCTCTGCATCATTTTTTCAGGATCTTTTCAAACACTTCACAAATATTTCCAGTCCTCTGAATCAGTTCACGTCTTTGGCATCGTGACGTGAAATTGGAGTTTCTGGGATGCAGAAAGATCTGCTCCAATGAGCACCGCGGGAGGACTAATGATTAGCCAATCAGCACCGTGGGTGAGCGGTTATCATTAGTTGTCATGCTGTGCACTGGAACCTAGGCGTAATAATAAAAAAGGGAGATGGTTGTTGTTGGAGTCAAATTGTTAAATGTTGTCATTGTGTTACTTAAATTTGTAAGTCTTAGTTCAAGCAGCAGACATTCCTCTGTCTCTGAGCATCTCCAGCCTGCTGGACGCTGGGGGAGGCTGCAGCGTGTTATTACAGGGACATGTGAGGGTTGTTTTCTTGTTTAGTAAGCGGGAGGTCACACAAACGCACACACACTCTCGCACATGCATACACACACACATACACACACATGCACACACATAGTGCCTTATCTTTTGTGACCATAGGGTCACAATGGGAGGTGCTTGTGTGTACTGTAACTGTTTTCAATAAAAGGCGGCGAGCGGAGGCCGGAGTCGAGGTCGTCTGTGGTTGGACTCAGAGTGTGAGACACCAACCGGCCGCCATTGCTAGCAAGTAAAACTGTTCCGTCATTGTTTTGCTTTCTTCATGAGGAATAAGTCTCTAAACCAGCGGAGCCTGTGGAAGCGCAGCCCCAACAGCTGGGTTACAACAACAACCTTATCGACTGATATGTAGTCTCAATACTGACTACTGGACACTTTATTAGGTACACTTTGCTTTTTCTGGGATGCACACTCTTTTCCCCTCAGAGCTGCCACTTTGGGGCATCGATCCAACGCTGTGCCGGAAACATCCCTCAGAGATTTTAATCCATGTTGATGTGAAAGCTTCGTACTATTCCACCGAATCCCAAAGATGCTCCGTGGGCACGAGATCTGATAACTGTGGAGGCTGCGAGCTCGCGTTCAAGAAACCAGATTATTTGAACACCATGTGAAAAACAATATCCACCACATTATTACACCATCAGCGACAGCCTGAATCCAACAACTATCATGTTGTTTATCCCAAATTCTCACATCCACATTTTTCAGTCTTCTGTCTGGTGTGGTCTTCTGCTGCTCTAACCCATCTAATTCAAGGTTTTCACATGCAGAGCTGCCTTCAGCTCAAAGCAAACTTCTTCAACCCTTCTCTGTAAAGTCTGGAGATGGTTGAGCTTGAGCACCAGCAAACAAGGAGTTTCTGAAATATTCATACCAGCCTGTCCAGCACAACAACCATGCAACCTTCAAAGTCACTTACATCAGCTTTCCTGCCCTTTCTGATGCTCATGTTAAACTTAAATTAAATGTCTAAATGCAGTGAGATGCTGCCATGTTTAATCAGCATGCCAGGCTGATTAGACGTATTTAACGAGCAGGTAAACAGGTGTACCTAATAAAGTGTCTGCTTCACTATTAAAAACCTAGAAAATCCAATATTCGAGTATGGCGTCTTCTGTGTGTTGTTATTAATAAATAACTAATCCCACAGAACTCTGTCCGAACAGATGTGATCTCAAACTGTGGCTGGACTGAGCGACATTTCCTAACGAGGTGCCGCTGCTGTCTACTCATTAGGAAATGCCTTCTGCTCAGGACTGTGAGGTGTAAACACGAGCTTCCTGATTCCGACCTAATGCATCCTGGATCCATTTCTCTTAATTGTATTGCATTAAACTCACCCGCCTAACACGCAGCACTTGTTTTTCAGGTGTGATCGTGCTTCACGCGCTGGAAACTAAAATCCCTCCATGACCACAGCCCGGAGCAGCTAAAGACCGTCCTCTGTCTGAACCGCACTGGTTCAGACAGAGAATGTGTTGAATGGCACAAGAATGCCATCTCTGGTTTCTGCCTAATCCCTGATATCTGACTACAGAACACGTCTCCACAGTCACCTGGTGTTTTTGTTCTGTTCTGTCATCTCAAACATTATTCTATTATTATAAGAGGATGAGGTTTATATTAGCATTACAGAGGCATCCACGTTATCGTCCTGCATCAGTGTTCACCGTTTCTAAACCCTGCAGAAAAAGCTGGGAGCTGTTACAGCTGTTACAACCGTGTTCTTCTGCATGCAGTGATGTTAGCACCGGGGGCTGCGCTACTTCAAACTGCTGAAATTTAAGATGAATCTTGATTAAACTCATTTTACTCCACAAAATTATACCACAGTGCTTCTTGAATTGATCCCACTGCATCCTCTGGCTATCACCCAATCCATGCTTAAAATCTATCTCTCACCCCACTTTATCTCTTACCTCTCTGCCTCTTTCACTGTGTCTGTGTGTGTGTCTGTGTGTGCATGTGTGAAGGAGGGTGTATAATAACTGGTTTGTGTGAGTTTAATAATACTGGTGAAGGAGTGGAGACACAGCTGGGCAATTTAGATTTGAGTATAAACATCTCACAGCAGAGTGGATACAGAAAGAATGTGTGCACGAGTGTGCGTGCATCAGTCATAAAGCTTTGTGAAGCAGCCATGATGTGAGACATCCTTTTTTGGCCAATGCTCTGTGTCTGTTTTATTTTTTTATCGAAATCATTTAAATTAAGAACCATGAAAATGCTCCTCAGTGCTGCTTAATTCAACCAGCCAATAAAATCTGAGTCCTGAAGATGCAAGCCACTCTGGTGCTGACATCACACGGGAACATGAACACCTGGGAGCTGTCCCTCGACTCCATCCATCAATCGACCCATCATCCATCCATCCATCCGTCAGTCATCTATCCATCATCCATCGACCCATCATCCATCCATCCATCCATCCATCCATC
>NW_024582435.1:2122041-2127678 GCF_018398535.1 Haplochromis burtoni
ACCCATCATCCATCCATCCATCCACCCAGCCATCTATCCATCATCCATCCATCAGTCATTCATCCATCCATCAGTCATTCATCCATCCATCCGTCATCCATCCATCTGTCAGTCCATCCATCCATCCGTCATCCATCCATCCATCGACCCATCATCCATCCATCCATCAACCCATCATCCATCCATCCATGCATCCATCCATCCATCCATCCATCCATCGACCCATCATCTATCCATCCATCCATCCATCCATCCATTAATCCATCATCCATCCACCCATCATCCATCCATCCATTAATCCATCATCCATCCATCCATCCACCCATCATCCAACCATCCATCGACCCATCATCCATCAATCCACCCACCTATCATCCATCCATCCAGCCATCTGTCCGTCATCCATCCATTCATCCATCCATCCATCGACCCATGATCCATCCATCCATCGACCCATCATCCATCCATTAACCCATCATCCATCCATTGACCCATCATCCATCCATCGACCCATCATCCATCCATCCATCCATCCATCGACCCATCATCCATCCATCCCCTCAGCCATCTATCCACTCACCCATCATCCATCCATCCATCCATTCAGCCGTCATCCATCCATCCATCCATCCGTCAGTCATCCATCCATCCATCCACCCACCCACCCATCATCCAGCCATCCCGCCATCTATCCGTCATCCATCCATTCATCCATCCATCCACTCACCCATCATCCATCCATCCGTCATCCATCCATCCCTCATCGATCCATCCGTCCAGCCATCTATCCATCATCCATCCACTCACCCATCATCCATCCATCCATTCAGCCGTCATCCATCCATCCATTGACCAATCATCCATCCATCCGTCATCCATCCATCCATCCATCCATCGACTAATCATCCATCCATCCACCCACCCATCATCCATCCATCCAGCCGTCATTCATCCATCCGTCATCCATCTATCAATCGACCAATCATCCATCCATCATCCCTCCATCCACCCACCCATCATCCATCATCCACCCATCATCCACCCATCATCCATCAATCCAGCCATCCATCCAATCATCCATCATCCACCCATTATTCATCCATCGATCCATCCACCCATCCATCTGTCATCCATCCATCCATCCATCCAATCATCCATCCATTTGGCCATCTATACATCATCCATCCACCGATCATCCATCCATCCATCCAATCATCCATCTGTTATCCATCATCCATCCACCCACCCATCATCCATCCAGTTTAGGATCATGGTTGGGCTGTAGCCTGTCGTAGCTGTCATAAGATGCCGTGCACACTGGATAGGTTGGTGCTCCGTCACATTTATACAACAACAAATTTAAAGGATAATTCCCATAAACTGCATATTTCTCATATTGTATTTTTACTGCTCTGCGACTCATACAAACTTTTCCGAGTTTAAAAAACAAGTCTTTGCAAAATGACAGCTGCATATATTAAATTAAAGCAATCAGGGCGAGCTCCCTGAAGACTCACAAAGGAAAGTTTTTTTATGGAAATCATTTTATTTCATTTAATGATTTTTGTTTTGGGTCTGATAGAAAGCAAGCACGACATCAGAAAGCCTGTTTTCTGCTCGCTGCACGAGGATCATAAATCAGGGACGGCTGGCTTTCAATATTCATCACTAACACAATTATTAGCCGCCGTCAGGCAGGTACCCTCGGACCTATGTTTAACCTCGCGTTGTGCCATCTTCCTCCAGGGTTTAGTTTTAAATGAACGTGTGGTGTAAATATCTTACCTACACACATCTGAGCTGCCACACAGTAAAGCAGTGAGAAACATGTTCACAGCTCAATGATTTTGTTTTCACAAGCTTCATAAAAGGATTCTCCTAATCTGTGTACTAACACATTACTTGCACAGTGCTCATGGAGTCAGTTCTTGTGTACTGCAAAAAAGGACAAATCTATCAAACTAAAACCACTTTGATTAGTGGAAAGCTCCTCCTGTGAATGTATCTTGAGAGATGCTGCACTGCTCTGCATTGATGTGATAAGAAAAGCGAGAGAAGGCATCTGTCTGGACCAGGCTCTGATCATTTAAAGATAAATTTATCTCATTGCTTATTTGACTGTTTCACATAATAGTGATTCAAATGCTAAAGGTTGTCTGCCCACCACGCTTTTTAAAGACTACATCTGTGTGGGTCAAAGCTGTTCTTTGGGGATTACATACAGTAATTTTATGTAATCACCAAAGGACAGCTTTGAATAAATATAAAAGCCAACGTGGAAGTAAATATATAAATATAAATATTTATATTTGTATATAATTATAAAAAGTTTGGATTATTAATCACTGCATTATATATGAGTGGATGCTAACTGCTAACCATCTTTGCTCTGTCCATTATTATCAGTTTATGAAGCAGTTTAAATGACTGTCTTTACAAACAACTTTAGATCTTTTTTCTATTTGAAAATATTTCTTCCTCCACTCACCCCCAACCTGTCATGAAAAAGATGGCCCCGCCCCTCCCTGAGTCTGGTTCTGATGGAGGTTTCTTCCTGTTAAAAGGGAGTATTTCCTTCCCACTGTCACCAAGTGTTTGGTGGGGTGTTCTCTGTATGACTGTAGGGTGTTCACCTTACAAGATAAAGCACCTTAATGTGTCTGTTGTTGTGATTTGGCGCTATGTAAATAAATTTGAAGTGAAGTGAAAGTGAATGGTCAGGATGACCTGCTGAAGCTCAAACTGAGAATCATAATGGAGAAGAAAATGGGGGGTTCAGTGACTCTGAAAGTGTCGTGGTTGTTGGTAATCAGAAACTGCTGATCCACATCTCTGTGGGCTCACAAAGAGAAAACATCCGCTCTCTGGATGTTGATGCCCGAGGTCAGAGGAGAAAGACCCCGACTCTGCAGCAACTGTGCGATGCTATCATTGAAATATGGATCATAATCTTGACCTGAATATTTACTCTGTTTAATCTATGCCAATGAAGCCAGAAATCAAACCCAGTAGTATGAAGGAAGGCGTATATAATACTAAATAAAAAATGTGCCACACTATAAAAGTTTCATGCCAACAGCAATTATCCCCAACTAATTATTTCATCTAAATAAAAGTCATGACTGGAGGCATTAGTGCTTTTATTACCTCCTTTTCTCTCTGCCTGCCAAACATAACGTTATATTTTTAAATCATAAAATCGTATCTTAGTCGCACTTTCATGTGACAGAGCAGAATTATTAGTTTAGCTGCACATAAACACCCACAAATCAGCCATTATTTCTCCTGTTAGTGCTAAAAGTGAAGCTCAGTGAACTGCATATTAAAGTCTGGCAACACACTGCAGGTCCTTTACCCAGCGCTGACCTCTGCCACTGATCTCAGGCTCCTTAACATTGTACACAGTGTATGTTCACAAATTACAAATCATGTCTTATTAATATCAGATGTGATTTCCACCTGATTTATTTAGTACTGCTGCAGGTATGCATGCAAAAACATCAGACTTTTACTTCCTGCAGGTTTTTGCCATTAGAACTCTAAATGAGACATCAGTAAACGAACGTCCCACTTTTAAAGCGTGCTGTCTGCGGACACATAGCTCATCTGGATGAGGAATACTGTCTGTGCCCGCATCTTGCAACAGCTCGCAGGAGGCATTTGGATCAAAATGTAATTGGATCAGCGTTCACACGTTTGGAGGCGGTCTGTTTCACTCTGTGATCAGCTCTCAGGCAGGTGTAAATGAAATCAGTCCAGCTTGACCACAAAAATGTCTCACCTGGTTGTCTTTGCTAGGACGCAGACCAACATTTCTACCACGAGCTGTTAGCTTCACCTGGGATGGTTTGTGTTCGTTGACGAGCAGCCAGCAATAACCAAACTGTTTAGCATAATGTGATCCAATCACAGCAGAGCCAGGAACCAGATGACAACAATGAATTTTAAAAGCGGGTGTAAATGAAAACATGTGTGTATAATTAGTGTTATCAATGAGGAGGAGCCGGTTTGGCTTCATCTGTTCTGTTCAAACATCGCTAAAACAACAACAGCCTTTTTAATGTCAATTGGTAGCTCACCTGACCTCTAGCATTTAACAACGGGGAAAAGGAAGGGTGTGATAATCCCCGGGCTCTTTGCCTGCACGCTATTGTCTTCTGTTATTTGCAGGTAGGTGGAATTGTTCATTTGCGAGCTCCTGAGCTGGCGTTCCAGGCCTCTCGAAGGCTCTCTTCCTCACACTACGTTTGATTCCTTTGTTATTTCATCTCTTTAACTCCCACGCGGCGCTCTTCAGAGACCCACTCATGAATGACACCGATGTAAGGGGCATCCACATACTATTACTTCTTGTAGTTTAATCTGACTTTCTGTAAATAAACAAAGACAGCTGGCACATTTTAGTTTGCCATGGTTTAACAGTCAGCCATAAATGGGAAAACAAAGATTTGATGCTGTGACATGACTGATCTCACAGGATATGCAGAAACAGTTTTCTCCTACTGGACCATAAATGTAAAGACTTTGTTTTACAGCTGCTGGCAAACAAAAGACACACAAAGGCAGATAAATGAACTCAGTTTAAGAAGCAGTTCAAAAATATGGTTTTTGTAAAGTACAGGGAGGAGGCAGGGCTCTGATTGGCTGTTCTCACCCACTATTCTCACAATAGTGATGTTCAAATTTGGATGTGTTACTGGGGTTATAAAAAATAAAAAAATACATGTAAAAATTATAATGAAGAATTTCTGGTGGAGACAGCATGAACAGGAAGAAGCAGCGTACACTATTAGTTACTATACAGTGTAAAAGGGGGCGGGATTAAATAAGTCATGCTTCGTCCTACTTCCTTTTTGAGTTATTTAAGTTATTTATAATTATTATTGTTTTGTTTTCATTTTGTTTTGGTTTGTTTGTCTCTTTTTTCTCTGTTGTTGTTAAACTATTTTAATATGTTCAAAATAAAGATCAATACAAATCTACATTGATTTCAAACACTGAACCTTTAGTGCTGCACTCTGAGAAAAATCACTTTGATGTCGTCTCATTTAATTCTGTTATCATTAAAAGTCTGACTATAACATCAAAGCATGGGAATATGTGATTTACATAAATACAAATAAAACTAAATCAAAGGAAAATGCATCTTTCTGATGCTGCGTGACGTCACATGGACACACACACACACACACAGCCAGGCTGCACACACTCGTACACTTATGGCTGCATCTTAATGAGCAGCTCAGTGAGTAATTAACCTGCAGATAACCTTCTTTGAAGCAATAGAATTGGCTCTCAGCTGGAAACAGCACAGAGATTCTCACAGGTCAAAAAATAAAAAAGTATTGCAACAGTCCGAGGTCTCCTTCACATAGTGGGGGAGGAGCTGGATAAGTGTAAGCGGAGCGCATCCTAACCTAAGGATGATTAAAGCTCCTGCGTGTGACTTGGATTTCTCCTGTAAGTATTCCGAGTGCTGGATCAGAGGGAAGACTGTGGCTGCAGATGCAATAAAAAGAAGGTGGCTGATTTCTGCTCCTGTGTTATTTTGAGTTGCTCTGTTTCACAGTGCTGCTGTGCCACAATGATTCCACATGGAATCATTTTAAAACTGACTCAATGCATTTCTTTGTCTGT
>NW_024582435.1:2128750-2136347 GCF_018398535.1 Haplochromis burtoni
ATTGTTACACCTGGTAAAGCAGCAACGCTGATCATTTTATTAAAGATGAAAGAATTTAGACAGTTTTTAACTCTCAGTGATGCTGCAGTGTTCGTTTGACTTTGGGACCTGAAGCGGAGTTTAGGCAGCTTTGAAGCTTACCAAAGTCGCACTAAAACATTTTTGACAGATGTTTGAGCGCCGTGTAGCACATAAAATCGGTCCGAGGTCAGTAAGCACAACCAGAAATCATAAATAAGGAGCACTGATGATTTTTGAGAAAATTAAAGGATTTTAAGTGCGCCTTATAGTGCGGAAAATACAGTATTGTTTTAGTGATGACTGTTCTCAATGCAGATCCTTCTCCTCCAAAGTGGAGATGAACCATAAAGAGCAGGAGAGCTGCTGTAAGGGTAATGATGACCACACCTGCTGAGTAACTCAAATATAACAGGTGACAAAGGGAAAGACTTCAACAAATTTACAGTGTCAGCACAGTTTGAGTTAGCACACACAGATCAATCACAGGAGTTTGTTCAGGATGTATTTGGCACGCTGTATCCTGTGGTTACAACACACCGTTTATATTGTAAACTTGAGACATAATCCTGTTCATTAACCCTGATCTCAAACTTCACGTCCTGCAGTTTGTTCTGTTCTTCAGGCGTTCCTCATCTACATGGTTTTATATAGCTTCTATTATTAAATACCCGTCTAACGTCTACAGGCACTGACGTCATAATGCTTCTTTCGTCACCAGGTGGCGCCAAAGCAATTGGCGCTGTGTTTTTGATTCGCTGGGGTTTTGCCCTTCCTGACGCCACCCCAATGGGCATCTGTGTCGGGTATATATTTGGTCTAAATTCACCCATCGCTCGATTTGTAAATGTGATAAAAGTGGCCTTAAGCAGTGGGCAGGAAATGGGGCAATCAAATAAGCCGCTGTCTCTGAATCTAACTTCCGATATTAAAAGATCAGACAATTTTTCAACCGTTCGGCACAGAAGATTAAAAGCTGCTTCCTGATTTGCCACTCCTGCTGAAGCTGAGCCAGGGGAAAATATCGAGGCCTTATATCGGGGAAGTATTAGTGCTGCAGAACTGTGACAATATGACACACAATATTACACAGCTTGGGAGGCAACCTCACCCGGGCATGAGCGTAACATACTTTCATTAAACATTATAAGAACTGTGAATGGGAGGAGAGCGTTTCTGCTCTCGGGCTCCATCAGCGTTATTTGCCACAGTGGAATATACAGCATGTTTCCAGAGCGAGAAAAGTGCAGCCGAGCTGTTTGTCAAGTAACACAATCACAAGCCCAGAGAGATTTTCTGCTCCAAAGAATTAAGTGTGGCTAATGCAGCGTCCTGCTGAGGCCAAGCCTGCTCGAGTACGCACACTTCCACTGGAGAAACACACCCACAGTAACACAATGCAAGAAACACACAAGTGCAGAGTAGAGACACAGCCAGGAGAAACTGAAGAGCCTCTGTCGCTCTCTCTGGGTAAGGTGCAATTTGACAACAGGAGCCATCGATTCAGCTGCCTGCAGGCTTTTTATAGAATCCAGCACCATCATTACGACCTATAGCAGAGCCCAGCCTGCCTCAAAGCCTCCTCATCTCCACGGAGTTAAAAAGAGACACTGGGGGGACAGTCAGAGCAGGGAAACGGGAGATAATGATGGTTTTTGTAGACGTGGCGAAATCAGGGGGAATGTTAGGAAGGACAGAAGGAAGGAAGCAGATTGGACAGAAACGGCACGAACGATGGCGAACGATAAGATAGCAGCTGAAAAAATAAACAAAATGGACGCAGGCGGGAGACGACGCTGAACGCAGCGACGAGGTGAAGGAGAGAGGGAGGTTACAACACTCACAAACAGCACAAAGCTCGCACATGCTCAAGCTTCCGTAAATTTGCAGGGCTTTGGTGATGTGCTGAGGGATTACAGGAGGCTTAAGCCAGATCTCACAACATAATGTTAGGTAAATTATCCATAATCACTTTTCTGCCTCAGCGATAAAACAATAAATGAAGAAACATGTTCTTAAGATAAACGGCTCCCTGCTCCCACTTTTATGAGAGAAACATGCTGAACTAACAAGTCGCAGCTCACTGTAAGCATCACCACAGTGACAGTATTAGAAAGTGGGGAGGAAGAGAGCTCTGACGAACCAGGCCCAGTCAGGGTCCCGGTAGTTCCTGTTACGGTTTCAGGTGTTCCTACTTCTTAGATGAGGAAGCTGTGACGACATGAACATCCTGATCATGTTGCACATGCTACACTGTCTAACGTGGACATTTTCACATGTGATCATAATGAGTTTACTAGGAAACAGTTATCAAAGAGTGCAGTTTGTGCAAATCCTCTTTTTATAGACGTGCCCAGGAAATATAAATACGCTCTTTTAAACTGCGCCCTGATCACGTGTGGCCCTGCTGCTTGTAGCTGCTGATAACTACTGACTGTCTGTTTATTACACAGACCCCCATCAGCAGCTGTATAACATTTATAAATGCTTTTGTGAATAAGCTTTATTAACTTTGCACATTTAAATGTATTAGCTCGATGTGCGCACAGAGCCAGCACAGCAGAGCAGACTGTAGCTAACAGGATCAAGAACTCATTGAAGCATTGTTAAAACACAAATGAAGTTTCTCTCCAGTGTTATTAAGGTAGGCAGTGAGATGCAGCTGTCTCCTGAGCTGGACCAATAACATGTCGTGATGCATCAGTCGACCCATAACACACGGGTGCTGCGGGTTAGCTGAGCTTTAGAGGAAAATATTACGAGCAGCGTGCAGATTAGGATCCACCGACAGACGCGCTGGAAGCATCTCTGTGCGATAGACGGGATCGAATCCTCTCACGGTTACAAAGGACAAGTACACGTAAAACTGCCCTGCAGTCCGTGCATCAGAGTCACAGCCTGCAGCCTGATTCTGTTTGAAAGTATTCACTTTAAAAAATGTTCATCGATATTTCAATAATACTTCACGAGTGTCTCTGTTGTTTTCCTCCAGCAGCTCAAGGCCAACAGTCCACTTGTAAAACAGGAGATTTTTAATTAACCTGCAGTGCACACAGCTCAGCTCCACGTGCCTTTAAATGAGCCTGCGTGTGATATTTTGTATGAAACATAAAGAGCTGTTTAAGTCAGTCAGCGCGGAGCTATCCATCAATAACAAGTCCCAGTACCAGCACGGCCATCAGGATTCATAAACCATCGTAGCTAACACGATCGATTACTCTATAAGTGCACATGTTGTAGTGACAGGTACAGCTGCTGCTCATCATCTGAAACCTTTGGAAAAACTGGAAAGTGCGTCCACGGTTTCCACCCAACATGTGAGCGTACTCCACTACTTCACCCAAGTGGCCTGTTATTTTTGGAAGCCAGGAAATAACAGACCATAACTGCCTCAGTGATGAGCCAAGCCCGTGTCACTGCCTATTGATAATCGCTTTAGGTGTCAGAACTCTTGTCTTGCTTCACTGCTGAGTCGGAGCCAGAATCTGCAGCGTCTCTGTGCTCGTCAGGGCTGCTAATGTGCTGACGCTCCGGGGCCAAACAGCAGTGCTAAAGCTGTGCATGGCACTCCCCGCAGCTCATGCGGTTAGTAATGCTTGTTGCCTGATGGGAAAGCACAGCCACTGATTGAGTTTATCCAATCAGATGGGGTGTTTTTACGTGCCATATATTTATAAAATGCACTTGCTTTGTCGTTTACTACAGAATCTTGGATGTGTGAGGACGCAGCTGCCTTTGCTTCATTTGCTTTTAATTTAGTCTCTTTATTTATTTTATTTATGTGTTTTTTCGTGTTGGAAATTCAGAGACTGCATAATGGGCGCTAATGATCATCTGCTGCCAGGCTGACAGTCTTGTGAAGATGTATTATTAAGACACGAGTGTGTCTGTGCAGAGTTCAGGTCCTGTGTACACACACTGGTTATAACTGCATCACATTACTGATATATTCATATTGTCTGACTGTAAAGCTGTAGGTGTGCACGAAGACGTTTCAAAGATCGGAGGGTGAAGGGAGCCCCTCAGCGCGCAGAGCCCCGTGAGTCGTTGTGATATTGGCTAAATAAATAAAAGTGATCTGATGTGACTGGCCTTAATAACCGTCTGAGTCATCTGGGTCTATATGACAGCACCTCTTTCCCCCTCAGTTTAGAGCCGCACGGCTCCGTTTGTTTAGGCCTCATTTTGTCAGGATTCATGTGTTGCTTTCATAGATAAGCTGTACGGTGCAGCCGGCTATCGGAGGCCATCAAAGATCGATTCGACCTCCAATCACAAACCTGTCATTAAAAAACGCCACATCGCGCATTTCTGTGGGTGATTTTTGGACACGTGCTCATCACCACGTGAGACCAGGAGTGGAAACGAGGACGTGACTGGCTCATGAACGCAATCAAGTCATAGAAAACAGGACTTTATTATAACAGTGAAAGAAATGAAATCCAACGCGAGCGCAGGAAACGTTTTCACTGTGAATTTGTCACATTCACAAAAGTTTACAAACCACAACATGAGCGTAAGCTCCGTCAGGTGTTTACGGCGCAGGTTTCCAATAGTGACACATTATCACTTGGCTCGTACTTCGGTGATGGCTGAAGGCAGTCGCCCAAACACTGCGCCCACACGTGCACGCGCTCTAACAACCCAGTTGCTGTTGGATCTATAGTCTGGCGAACGCGGCGTGCTGATCATATCCATCAAATAACAAACAAGAAAAACCTGCGTCTGTGCTGACAGCCAATCAGGCGTTTGTTTGGAAAGACTTCATGTTAATGGCTTTAGTTCATTCTCACACAGTGGATCCACACATGCTGAGGTCAGGATGCGGTCAAGCAGCCATCAAGCCTGCGTACAGTACATTCATGCTAATGGATTCCAAACAATGAAGTCATTGTGCTGCAAACGCACGCTGCCATCATGAATCCAAAGGTATCGCTTCTATTGCAACCTTATGCAAGACTATGATACAGTGCAGAGCAGATTTTAGCTTCAGCGAGTTGATGTCCTACTTTCTAAATTCCCTCTGTTCTCCCTGTTATTTCCCCTCTCGCTCTCGTTGGCTTTCTCCGTTCCTGCTTAGAAATGTAAACTGTGTGGTTGACAAATGGTGAGTCACAATGTGGGAAGATAAATCAGCCAAGAGCCCGTCTCTCTCCTCCTCTCCTCGCAGGAGTCTTTGCGTTACCCTCGTGTTCGCACATGTACACCTACACCGATCGCCTGCTCGCACTCGGGGGCGAGCATCCTTTTCTAAACAGCCCACAACACCTCTTCCAACCTCACGCTTGCCTTTTCTCTCACATGCGTGTTACGTGGAGCGTGTGCACAGCCACACACAAACACAGATTCATCGCCGAGCTCGTAACGCTGTCTGCATGTTTCGGTCTCTATAAAGCCGCAGGCGGTGTTACAGAGGAGATTAGAGCGCCGTTGTGCCGAGACGTGACTCATTCACCCCAAATGTTTAGAACGACCAAAAAGCGAGCATCCCGTTTAACGGGGGGAAGGAAGGAAGGTCTGAAAGAAAACAAAGAGCCAGTATGATCCAGCATGCTGATGGATGACAACATCTCAGATGGTAATTGTGATGAATATCAGTGCGGATGCTAATGACAGTGAGTACACTCGTCTAATTGCTCATTATAATCCAGATGGCCTCGCTGATACATCATGGGAGCTCATGACATTGGTTCTTCTTTCCTGAACCTGCTGTTTGGACCCCAAATGCCCAAATTCAGTCACAGCCAACATTAACCGACTTTAAATCCTACAAAGCTTCACATGAGGAAGCTTACATCGGCGCGGTCAGTCTGCAGCTCATCACACTGCACGCCTCATATGTGCAGTTGGGACTATTATAAACACAAACTGACGTCCTTCTAAATGTAACGATTGTCTTTACAACAGAAATCCTTTCAGAAAGTCTCCAAACGCTGCTTTTCCGCCCTGCAGATGCTTCGCCAGGCCGGCTTCAGCCGCTGCTCGTTTGTGGCTCCCTGCCTTCGATTCTGTCCTCAGTAAGTGAAAAACATCCTCTGCTGGGCTCAGATCAAACGGCTGACCTGAACGTCCCATTTTTCTAACCCTTTTTTTCCAAAGTAGGACAATGAACCCGCGGTGCTGCTGCAAAAAGACAAAAACTGTGTCGCTGCCAGAATCCTTGCGGGTCTGATTGCGGCGCGTGGCCGTCATTCGCTCTCATATTAAACTTTGAATCCTTGTTTTTGTTTGTTTCCTCGTTTCGCTCAGAATCCACGAGAGCCGTGGACTCGTTAACAAAACGAGGTCGGGTTTGATCCGGTCTCAGTGTCCCTCTCTCACTCCCTTTAGATTCTGCTGGGCTTCTCCTACGACCTCTTTCACAGCCTGACCTGCAGCCTCCTCTTATCTGTCTCTCAGCATTTGTTTCTCTGTAATCTTCCTTTTTATCGTTCCTCTTCATCTTTCAGGGGCAGAAGCAGATAAAAGAGCCACCTGCCGGCCCGAGCGTGACACAAGGAAGCCGGGGAAACAGCAGCATTTGCATATCAACACTCTGCTGTGAAGTATGAGCGCCATGAAACGAGCTCGGTACGAGATACAGAAAGCCTCGTTTTAAAAGGCGCGGCGTCCCTGCATGTTTGTAAATCATCAGCCAGCGCCTCCTGTGTGCTTAACTACTACAGTCAGTGTTGGAGTCAGAGCAGAGACTAAATCACGTACATGTGAGCAGCTCTGACCATCGACTGGTGTCACACTCACAGTGTACAACATTTAGGCCAGTTTAAAGTCCCTCTGTGAAGCACATGCATGTATTTAACCACTCAAATGTGATTTGGAGATATCGTGCACGTAATCAGCTCGGATAAAAACCAGCAGGTTTTAAAGAGCTTCTTACCACCATTTTTGTGATTGTTCAGTTATTCCACAGGTCGGTCCACAGTTCTCCGAGTGTCGTCTCTCTCATCACGTCTCTGATCAACGGTTGCTTCTGATTATAATGTCTGCCGACAGCTTCGAGAGTCTCCGCCTGCTGACTACGACACGCCGCGGCCCTCAGCCCAGAGCGAAGTGGACGGGCTGGACGGGCGGGGGACACGCAGAGGTTCTCTGATTAGCTCCAAACTTGTGTGTTTAACGGGAACGACGAGCAGAGCGCTATCATGAGGTGGACGTGTTTCTGTCATCTGGCAAGAAACTTTGTTTACATTTCCAAAAGTGCGTGGTGTCATTTATTCATTCCTCCCACATCCCACACAAATCCCACACATCTAACAACACAGGTGAGGACGTGTGGGTGCAGGCCAACCGTCCAGCTACACCGTGGGTGGTGTCTTACTCCACATCATCGTGGCTTACTACATGTACGTGGTAGCTGTACCTCAGGAACACGTGTTTCATGGGGGCTTTGAGACTTCACATCCAAAACATGATGCCAGATCTTTCACATTCATTCATGAAGTGAACGAGTTAAAGTCTCCATCAGGAAGTAATCATTCATCAGCTTCAGCTTTGGACACTTTGTAGCTCCTCCATCAAACACACACACACACACACACACACACACACACACACACACACACACACACACACACACACA
>NW_024582435.1:2137097-2144597 GCF_018398535.1 Haplochromis burtoni
ACAAACACACAAACAAATAAACACACAGACACACAGACACACAGACACACACCACTCCACCTGCAGACGTTTTGTCCAGATCCCACAAACAAACAGACACGTGACCAGATGGAAACAACAAAAGTCTCTTTGTGTTCTCGAGCAGATGACAAAACGTGGTGGCGGCCCCGCTGCTGGCCCCGCTGCTGGCCCCGCTGCTGGCCCGGCCGACGAGGTGAGGAATCAGATTAACAGGGGAGGCAGCTGGCACGAGTGCAGCCCTTTGGCTGGGAGCTGCTGTTTTGGAGATAGACAAAATGAATTAATGAGCTAATGTGCTGCTCTGCCTCACCTCGTTTGCATCCATGGTGGTCACGGCACCTTTTCTGTGCGGGCCCAGGACATCGCATTAGTGCTGTCCTCAGCAGAGCGCTGTCATCGAGCTTTATTGTGCTAAAAATAAAAACATGTCTTATGTTGTTCTGTGTGTTGGTTTGGGGTCCATGCAGTGCGTTACTGATTCGGGGGAGTGTTACAACAAGCGGTCGGGGTTTAGCGGTTACATTAGACAAATAACTTCTGCACGTGTGTTTCCGTTTATCTGATAAATGAAACAGATGGTCAAGTACATCTGGGCTGTCCACATGAGACATTTATGGTATCCATGGCAACATGGCAAAGCCAGACTCAGCCCTCTTTGTGAATGGTACTTACATCCCCACCACCCTTCACAGCGAACACGTCTCCTTTCTGATTCTGCAGACACTTGACGTGTCAGTTATCTTTGTGATGCACCGAAAAAAACCCGGAGACGGATGAAGGCGAAGCTGCGCCCGTGACGGACGCTGCGTGAAACATTCAGCTCAGTTACAGATATGTTTGGATGCTTTTGTGAGGGATGACGTCTCTTCCACAACATCTGCATCTCTTTAAAAAGAATTTGTTTGATGTTTGAAATACTCGATCTGTTACACGATTCACGTTTCGCACGTTATCTTTAATGCACTGGTACGTGTGATACCACAGCGTTTACAGCTTAACTGCTTTAACCTTCCATCTTTGTGATATTGTGAAGAGTCCAGCTACTGTACAGGTCCAAACGTTTGCATTAATCCGAGTATGAAAGGAAGCAGTCAGGGAGAAAGACGCAGTAATAATAATAAAAACTCTCAAAGTCTGTAAATATATCCAAATAATTTCATAATGCACGACAGTTATACCCAGTTACTCTTGACCATAATCAGCTTCTCCCCACACTGTTTGAAAAGATAATAGAAATCTAATCGAATGCGTGCTGCACCACTGCTGCCAGAATGCAGAACCTTCCCGAGTCAAATTATGCAACACTGCAGGTGAAGCCTCCCCATGTTGTGACTGAGAGCCAAATTTCAGACACGTTGAGAACGTTAAAGTGGAGCTAAAAGCTCATTTATGGCTCCTTGCAGCGCAGGGCAGCTCCGTGGTTAGCACGGCTGCCTCACACAGAAAGTCCTGAGCTCGACTCAGCCGTCCTGTGTGTAGTTTGTGTTCTTCCTGCTTGTGTGGGTTCTCTGCAGGTACCTTCTTCTGATTGGCTGCAGCATGCTACAGACATGCTGGCATATTTTCCGACATATAGCAGAATCTCAATCTCCTTTTTAAGAAGGAAGAGTTGCCTCTTTATTGTTCTCATTACTTGACTTTTTAATTTGACTGCAGGTACGAAACACGGCCAATCAGAGCGGGCGATCTTCAGCTGTGCAGCAGCGCGCGCAGTTTCTCGTGCCGAGCAGCTCGTTGTGTCTTATCTGCGGCTCTGAAACAGATTTGCTCTGGTCCTTGTCTGCTCGTGATGAAGTGAGCATTGCATTCTGTCATGAGTGTAAATGTATATATGCTCACACCTCCACCCTCACGTGGAGTAAACACGTCCCGGCGCTGCCGTGTCACATAATGGAAAAGGACATGAAGCTCATCTAATTAATCAGACTTTAAGACTCTGTGTACTGTTGCACCGGCAGCACAACTAATTGCATTTGCAGAATTCGTTTGCAGCAATGATAGCGGCATCAACTGCATCCAGTTAGACCTCGGATAATTCCCACTAAACTATAAATGTGTTAGACTGTGATAGCGTGCAAGAGGAGAAAAATCAAACTGCTTCAACATAAAATTGCACTAATGAGGATGATTAGAAAGCAAAGTGGCTGCATGGCCTGCACACATAATTAAATGTAAGGCAGCGTCAAAATTTGCATCCTTAAGAATTCTTCACTTGTAATTCAAAGTGTTTCATCAAACAGAAACTCGCAGAGATCAAACAGAACGCTGATGACATCATTTCTCTATTGGTCATGTGTCCATTTTGGTCAGTGCACTGTCTGCATCACAGAGGTGGGAACTAGCAAAGTACAAATACTTTGTTACTGGACTTACACGTATCTGTACTTTACTTGAGCATTTACTTTTCTGACTACTTTTTGTTTTTACTCCCGACATTTGAACACGAGTATCTCCTTTCTTTACATTTATACAATAGTATGTAAATGATATATACACTTTATATACTGTCCACTCCCCACATGTTCAAAGCAGGCTCCGTACTTGATGTTCAGCAGTAACATTTATGTTGTTTATACTCGGGAGGAGCGACTGCAGGTCCATAAGCTGTGTTAGTGCCACTTCAGCATCTAGCTAGCTCTGCTGAAGAGGAGCGAGCATGAAGGGAGTAACAGCTTTAAGTGTCAGGTCATTTGAAATGCAGCGTTTCTACGAGCTCACCAAACAACACACAAACTGTGTGTTTGCAGTTTGTCTCACAGTGTGTTGCAGCTAAAGGTCCGGCTGCTTTTCACAGGGAGAGAAAAGA
The DNA here is from genome assembly GCF_018398535.1 of Haplochromis burtoni. Classification (NCBI taxonomy): domain Eukaryota; kingdom Metazoa; phylum Chordata; class Actinopteri; order Cichliformes; family Cichlidae; genus Haplochromis; species Haplochromis burtoni. The sequence goes on from NW_024582435.1 coordinate 2,139,925, forward strand.
CAGATGAGCTACGTCCACTCAGAGATGGAGAAAGATAAGAAAGGAGGACAGGAGAGCTTAGAGTTAGAGGCAAGGATGCTCAGTGACATCTGATAACTGCAGATTTGAATTTAACATGTGGTTTAATCACATATTGGATCCGTATATGACGTGTTTTAATAAATTATGGATTTTCATACAAAACAAAGTAAGAATGGTTGGTAGCTACGGTTCACTTTCTTACTTTGAGCTCAGAGTCGGTACTTTTTAATGTTTACTTGGGTAAAAAAGTGGCTTCAATACTTTTACTGGAGTATTTTTAACACTATCTGTACTTGTACTTAAGTACAGAAAGTCTGTACGTGTCTGTTGTTTAACCTTCTGTGATCAGCAGGTTAAACAACACTTTGGCTCAGGTAGAAAGTCTGATACTCAGCCTGCCATCCAGGAGAGGTTACAGGAACAAAACAAGTATCTTATTTTATTTTGCTACTCTGTTCTTCAGCACGCAGTGCAAAGTATTTATTTCATTATTATACAGCATAGTCGGGTATAGTTATACTTACTCACAGGTTGTTCTTTGAATGTTGCAGTCAGCACGACTCTTCATTCTGGATGAAGATCTAAAGGTCGGATGGCTGAGAAGGCACGGTCTGCAGCGACCTGCAGGACGTTTGTTGTCCTGCGGTCTCCATAGAACAGCATCTCAGACGTTCTGTATGTTTGGGGCTCAAACTTCTGACAGCAGCTGACAGAGTGGTGCTGAGTGACGGCTGTGCTGTAAATGAGCAGAGCTGGCACGCACTCGTTGGATGGATGGCAGCGAATCCAGACTCCTCAGATGCAAACTTCTCAGTCACAGATGGAAACTCCAACTTCACACGAACGTCGGATCAGATCACAGAAGCTGAATTTTTCCCTCTGTAGTCTGTAGTAAACTCTCAGGCCAACGACTACATTAAAAATTGCTGCTGCTTTGGAAGCTTTGTGGACACCTGAGGAGGTGGACTCCAACAGGTGATGACTGCATGCTAATCAGGTGAGGTCTTCCAACAGGTGTAAATGTTCATGCAGCTGGTAAATGCAACCAGCACCGAGCTGTCCTCTGCGTGTAGGACACATGCACACTTCTTATTATTTCTTTGTAATTTGCTCAGAGATGGGAAACAGGTGCAGCGATGTATCGAAGCATGTGCAAACACAAACAACAGAAACAGTTTTTACACAGGAGGACGCTCCGAGCTCTTCTTTGGATGTTTCTGCCTTCAGCTCTGTTCTCTGTCAGGATGACCCCACAGTGTTTGTGTGCTGGGGGAGGCCCATCCATGACGGACAGACTTCCTCTCTGTGTTTCTTTCACTGTGCTTTTACTGCACTGGCAGTGTGACCTGTGGCAGGTGTGTATCAGATGTTTGTAGGCCTCACACTTCGTCCTTTGTCCTCTACTCGTTGAGGACACACTGTGCTGAGATCTGCAATGTTTTCAGCTCTTTTTGAATCAACTTGTTGGTGCAAAAATTCCATTTTATGTCAAACTGTGGTACCTTTCATGGTTTCTACTTCACTAAGTTCACACCTTTGAAGCTACAATATCAAAATCTGAAATGTGCACAGAGACGTATAACTGGATGTACAAAGAGCTCGATGTTTGAATTTCCTTCTGCTTCCATTCGGAGCTCCTCTCACAGTCGAGCTGAGGTTGGCGACCCCGCTGCGATATTTCTCCAAAAATATCAGGACATTTTCAAGTCCTGTTTGTTGGTTTGTGTTTGGGTAAATGTGAGCGCACGCAGCTTCGTGGGCCACGGGGCCGATGAGTAACACGGCTCAGAAAGTTATTTTACTGAGGAACAAAACACTATTTACACATATCAGTTCTCACAGCTAAATGTCAAAGCAAGCCGGCGCCTTTTAAAATGTTGTATGTCAGAAACAAACAGAGGAACAGAATCTGTGTTGCTGTCCACATGAACTGCATGCAGCTCACGCTACGAGCTCATGTTTTTCCCGTGTGCGTGACATCTCTCCTGCACAGACAGGCCGCAGACGCTGCTGTGCTAATGTGCTGCTGATGCTCCACCTCCTGTGAAGACTCGAGGCGTCGGGCGGCCGTGGCTCGAGTTAGAGAGATAAAGAACAAAAGATAAAGGAGGATCTCGTAGCACAGGCCAGTGATTCTGTTTCCCCTCGTTCACTGTCTCTGATGTCACAGTGCAGCAAACACGTCTCACTGACCTTTGTGCTGTAAAAGCCTGAATGCAATCTTTAAGCATCACCTGCAGACAAAGGTCGCCGCCCTGCTTCACCTGTTTATCCTGGAAAACTACAAACCAGCATTTCAACAACAACACGTCCGTTTCTTTTATTGTTCTGCACATTTTCTGCACCTTAGATGTGAAATCAGCCCAAAGTGCATCCTGCTGCTGGCTGAGAGATTATGTGAAATGACACATGAGCCACTTCATTTATTATCATTTCTTCTTCTCCTGACAATCAGCGGCAGAGTGACTCTGCTGCATGCGCTTGTTTCTCTGCCAATCAGGACAACACCCTGAATCTTCACTCTCCACACGCCTGTTGTTACTGCCTGATTCTAGCCAGTGTGTGTGTGTGCGTGCAACATGGCACCCACAGAGTCTCGGGGCTCATCGTGGAGTCTGGGATTCTGAAAATCCACCGAGGATCTGCAGCACACGAGACGCACGCTCGTGTGCGCAGCATAAAGGACTGTGCACATCTGGGAGCTGATGATGTTCGTGGTTTTTCCTTTTTCATTTGCTGCACTTTGAAACAAACTGACAGCAACATTTCACTGATCCACGGTCAGTTTCAGTGAAATTAAAGACAGAGTTAGACCACTGTAAACGAGGTAACTGTCCTCATGCTGTGTTATATGTGAGCTGTCTCTGTTGTTCAAACGGTGTTATGCAGCATCATTTGTCTGTGGTGGATGGTCGGTGATCTCCTCAGATGGAAAAAGACCACGATGTACAATCCTATGTGATAAAACAGAAAACCATGCAGTGTGGCTGGTTTCTGAAAGAGCTGAACGTATGTCCTGTAGTTTCATCTACAGTATGCAGTGTATTATTCAGCAGTAGGCGGTCACTGAAATAGACCATCGGCATTTCCTACAGTGTTCTCAGTGCTGCTATTAATAGGCTGCTGACCTTTCATTCTTTGAATACCTCTTCATCTGTAGCAGAGGGGACAAAGGACCACAGACCAAACACAACAAGTTAAAACAAGATAAAGGTGAAGTAAACATCTCTGCAATAGGGATGGGTACTGGTATCGGTTCTGACATAAACGGTAGTAACCAGACCAAAAAGCAGCGCACATTTCAGTGCTTTTTTTTCCCTGAGCTGTGATACACTTTAGATTCCAGCCAATCATTTTACATTTCCGAGGATAGTAGGCGGGGCCAGGTACGTACGTTCTTTTAGAGCAGAGCTACAGATTAAAAATGTCCAAGGCGAAGCGGTCAAAGTCTGGCTGTACTTCACAGCAAAAGATGCAAACTCAGCAGCAACAAGTGCTTTAAGCTGATACTGTGATACTGTCAAAGGAGGTAACACCTCAAATCTGATGATGTATAACATTTTAACAAAATGCTATACGTCTACTGCGGGTGTGGTGCCTGTTATCAGACCCGGAGTTAGCAACATCCCCCAAAAACGAAGAGGAGAGTCCTGGCCCCTAGCCCTGCCAGTGTAGCAGAAATGATGAGGATGATGATGCAGCAGCAGCCGTTCTTCTCTGCGTGAGTAGCTTCATGTTGTTCGTGTGTAATTTACGTTGAGTAGGCTAACCACGTTATTACATTAATGCATGTAAGGTGAACTAGCAAACATCATCATAGCTACATGCGGCTGTCTTCTTGTTTGATGGCAGATACTCCCTTCACCCTGGCCAAAAAGGCTAAAATGACCAAAGAAAAAGTGGAAAACAGTTAAACATGAGAGGTTTTTGGACAAAGTTTGTGTTTTTTCCATTGTTTAAGCACTGCTTCCAGCCAAGAGTGATACCATATATGCCCATAGCTGCAGAAAAGGCTAACATTGTTATCTTTTTACAAAAAACAGCTGAACATGAGAGGTTTTTGGACCAATTTTGTGTTCTCCATTCTTTAAGCACCGGTTAGAGCACAGTTTAAGCACCGTTTCAAAAGTACCAGTTTGGTACTGGTATTGGATAAAACCTAAACGATACCCATCCCTATCTGCAAATCAGCGTGGCTCAGCCTCTGCACTGCACTTTATGCTGCATGCATGCCATCATATTTGCTAATAAAGGACTGTTACAGAAAAAACACCAGCAGATCGCTGGTTGGTGAATAATGTATAAAGACGACCAAAGAGCTGAGCTTTTCAAGCTTTTTATGTCAGATGTTGGAGACAGCAGACGTCAAAAAATTACAAGAAGGCAGAGAAGATGTAATTCTGCTTTTACTGTAGCAGAGCGAGGCGGGGGGAACAGCAGCCGAGGCTAGCACAGACACGAGGAAGAGGAAACAAGAAGAAAAAGCTCTAAGGACACCTAACAGGTACCAGCACACAGAGAAAGACCGCAAAGCATCATGGGACACCGGGTGCTCCTCTATATGGTGTAGTGCTGCTCTGGGAGTGTTACATAACAGCAATGCACTGGATACATGCAGTGATAAAAATGTGGGACGAGGACGTCGTATTACT
>NW_024582435.1:2147403-2148770 GCF_018398535.1 Haplochromis burtoni
CACACACGCACACACACACTCGTCGGGCACTTTCTCGATTATATTTGTTCTCTGTAAACCAAATCTCAGCACGTGTTGGGCGTCTCGCTCAAAGCAGAGGGAGGAGCAACCTAGGAGCCCACTGCAGAGAGCCTTGTTGCCAACCCACTGCGCCAACCCCGATGACATTGTTGCTATGCACTATTCATCAGAGCGGGACCGGTCCTGCTGTGACTGACTCAGCCATTGATGTTAAATACGTGACATAAAGACATGAATAACACAGCTGTCCACACCGAAACGCTCGCGCAGCTTCAGAGTTTCTTGGCGATGGAAGGGGAGGAGGGTTTAAATCATGATTACACGTAGGAGGCAATTTGTCACTGGGGGAATACAAAAAGCACAACGACAGTATGTTGACAGTCTACTACGCAAAACACCCACAGCGTGGTTACGTGACTGCAGAGTAATTCTTCCAGGACGATGTGAGTCGGAGCGGCTACAGGTGAGGACAGGGTTCAGTTTGTTTATCTTTTTGATAATGAAATCATGCTGAGATGTGTTCAAACACCTCTGTGTATTTGCTCTCACATTCTACGTTCATGTGCAGTGATGTAAGACGGTCTCAGTGTCACGTGTGACCCAACAACAATTTCAATGATCATCATTCATGAAAAGGAGGAAAAACACCTGAATCTGAAACAATAAATGAAGGTAAACATAAAGTTAAGCTACGACACAAACAACCTCAACGTGTTTTCCAACGTAGCTTTTCACTTCAGTCTGTACAGCGCAGCAGTCCCCTCCAGGTGCCTTATACTGTAAAGTAGAAACCCTACAACAATACAGAGAAAGGCCAACAAACAAACGACCCTCTGTGAGCAGCACTTGGTGACAGTGGGAAGGAAAAACTCCCTTTCAACAGGAAGAAACCTCTGACAGAACCGGGCTCAAGGAGGGGCGGAGCCATCTTTGACATACTTATAGGTGAATGAGTGGTGGTGTTATTGCAGACGGCGTTCTTCTGCCCACAGAGAGCAGGTCCAAACACCTCGAGCTGATGAAGTCAGGCTCAAAGCTAAACCCCAGACAACATAGCGTTAGCTTAAAACGGTCCGGTCTGTGTTTTGACCCGAGCTGTAGCGTCTGTGTTACAGTTTTTTACAGACGCTAGGACACATTTCACAATACTTAGGTCACTTTTGCAAAACTCTTCACACAATCCTCCTAACTGACCGTCAGCTTGGCAAAGCAGTTCATTTCACATTCAAAATGCACTACAACTACCGAAACACTTCATTCAGGTCTCAAATAAACTCATTCTTCCAGAACACTAGCAAAGGTTGACAGCCGACAAACACACTTTGTCACCCACAAAACAATGACCT
>NW_024582435.1:2149791-2176184 GCF_018398535.1 Haplochromis burtoni
ACTTTCTCCGTGTTCCTCCTGCTGATTCTGTTTATCAAAGAATCAACGTTTGTTTTCATGGAGCAGATTTTTGCTTCAGTCTGGTTATAAAACGTAGTCACAGTGAGCTCCAGCACAGAGCAGCTGTGAGGATCATCTTTGTTTGTAGCTGGTAAAAATGTAAATGTCAGCAGAGAGCTGCGACTTAAATATCTCTTCTTGTGTACTTTTATCACCATCCTTAATAATGTAACTGAAGTTGCCTTTGTTCTCCACAGTGTGCCACCTCTCTCCGTCTCTACCTTCATGCTTCTCTCACAACTTCTATTCCTGCTATTTCTAAGCCGCTGAAAGTCATCTCAGCTATCGCAGCAACTCCTCAACCCACCGAATCCACAGCGCCGCTTTGAGCCAGCTTCCCAAATCTGCTCTGAGTGTACGTAAGCACACTCGCCCCAAACACTGAAGCCTGGGAATCAGGTAAAGCAGCATAAAGAAACAGAGCTGCTGTAATAAAATAAGATCACATTAACTGTTTGTTAGGTTGGTGATGAAGAGCAGCTCCAAGACTTCAACTGAAACAAGAACTTAAGTAAATATGCATGTAGCCGCCCACTTAGGTATAAAAAACAAAGATTCAGGATGAAAACAAAGCAAAGAGATTCCACTGGGACTCTGACGTATTGATCACTGTTCAGGATGTACAGAGGCAGACCACACGCTGGGAAACCGACTTCCCACAGACGGCCCACAAACCCACAGTCCTGCAGTCAACAGTGTCATGTGAACATTAACTTTGATCGCTTTAACCAAGCATACATTTCTACATACATTTCAACCAGCCGTAGTAAAACAGCTAAATGAGAGGAAACGTGTTGAAACTAGAGGAGAAACAAAAGGAGAGCGTTACAGAAGATGACAGGTGAATGTTCAAAGCCTCGGGAGGAAGAGGACGGACACTGAGACAGGCTGTGAAGGACAGACGAAGGGTAAAGTGAATAAATAAAAGCAGAAACGGGGGAAGGTCCACGAGACAGAAGACGACAGCAGGCGAGGCAGATTGAGAAAGGGCAAAATCGAGGAGTGAGACCGAGAGAGAGCCAGAGAGTCTGTGACGGGCCACTCGGGAGCCGAGGGAGGTGTGTGCAGCATGTCAATACAAATGCTAAGTCACTCAAGGGCTTCCATGCAGCTGCAAGCCCAGCCGAGCTCTACTGTCAGGTGTAGGACACAGCAGTGGGGACTAACGGCTAACTCATCTAAACCTGATCTCACCTGAACCAGGTTTAAAGCTTCTCAGCTCAGTTTGATCAAAGATGACAAGCAGATTAAATCAAAGCTACAGCGCGCCCCAATCTGCAACAAACCGAAAACCAGAGACATGGACCCCTCAGGTGTCTGAGAGCACAGGTATCTGCATGCTTAGAGAAAGCCCAGAGGGGAAGGCACCGCAGTCACCTGAGAGAAGATCCAGCTCTGCAAACAAGCAGCTCCGGGCTTCAGCGGGGCCCGGGGATACGATTTTAGGGATAAATCAAACCGTAATTGATTAATCCGCCCATCACTGTATGAGTAAGCGCTGAAGGAGACTGCACACCTGCGCCAAGGCTGAAATCCACAGAAATATCTGGTGGTGTTTTCTTGGATTTCACAAGATCATTTTTCATACTTAATTTAAAATGTATTTGTGAAGGTAGCACGACGTGTGCTAGAAGAACCTGGGTTCAGGTCCTGGATGTAATCTGTCGTCCATCCATAACAAGCACACACAGAGCTCTGTTCCTCCTGAATGTGAAGTCTGTAGCAATTACTGAGCCAGCTGCTGCATTTTCTCTTCCTAGAGGTAAAGTTTTAAAAAATCTGATTGGATAAATCTATTTTTATGATTGCGGGACGGTAACGCTTTAATATTTAAATCAAATCTAATACAAAGAAATAATTATGGAATGAAGAACATATTAAAAAGGAAAATGCTGGGATATTGATCGGCTGGAAGAACGGATTCAGAGCAGAGATGAAGTATTTGGTTCAGCCGTTAGCTTTGTCAAATAGACACATATTCACACAGCGTCACGTCCACCTCTGACACTCTGGAGCTTTTACGCTTTCTTTCAGCACAGAAACCACTCGGCCCGCTCACGCGTCACCCCGGCGGGATGTCTGCGTGGCTGCTGCAGCGTCCATGTTTGGTGCCTCTGTTGGAGGAGGACGCTCGGTGTTAACGAGGGTGTAACATCGTACCTGTGCTGCAGTTACTCGTCCTCCACCATCCCTGTGACCCAGGAGACTGTTGCAGGGTGAGTCTGCAACCAGACAAGTGAGTGACACGAAATGACAGGATAGAAAGAGGAAACAGAACCAGAGGAGGAGGTCAAAGGTCGGAGCTGCGGAGGCCCCTGCTCGGTTTGTACAGGAGGAGAGACATAACACAGTGGGAGCCGCCTGCTTCTGTGGCAGCAGTAAAGTATTTACAGTAAATACATTAAGTCTGTGTTTTGTGTGTGATCAGAGGTCATTGCTGTGTGTGTGGGCGGGGCGAGTGAACAGGAAGTAAAGGATACATTCGTACTCCACCAGATCTCGAACCGATGGCCAGGATCTTCTGCACGGGGTCAAAGGCCAAAGCGGTGGGCTGGTAAGGGAAACCATGACGCACCGTCTGCAAAGAAACACACAGATCATCTTGATTTATAACAGTGATGTCAAACAGGAAGCAGGAAATGCTTCGTTTCAGCGTGACTCCAGCTGCAGAGGTGTCAGCTTCGACACGTTTAGTCTCACCTTGAATGAGGTCACACTCTACAACACTGAACTCTTAAACATGACCAATGACATCAAAAGGACTCAATCGTTTTCATTTTTACCACATTTTAACGTGAGCACATATTTTATGTGAACACATTTTGTGAATGATGACAATCATTTGTGTGCCTGCTGCTGTGCTGTTCATTAACTGAACCCAGTAATAACACACAAACACTTGTGACTGCAGTGCTTCTGTTTTCTGTGACTGAGGTTAAGCTTTAAAATGACCGACGGTGAGGGCAGCAGCGAAGAATACGCAGGGCTGCGTGCAGACGCGGCTCGAACTGAGCATCAGAGTGAGGACCAAATGGGATTTAAGTGACTTTGAACATGGTGCTGCCAGCAGACTATTACAGAGTGTTGATCTGCTGGGATTTTCCCACACAGCCATCTCTGAGGTTTACAGAGACGCTTCAGAAAAACAGAAAATATACAGTTTTAGACAACAGGTGAGTGTAAAAGTGCAAAAGTACTGCTGTCTGTCTATCTATGTTTAACACTCACATGCTGATGAAACACAGAGGCTTTACAGTAAGTAATGAGCGAGGATGCAGGACCTCTTATTCATGCTGTAAATGGATTATGAACTGAAGGAAATTGAACTTGACTCACAGTCAAATACAAAAGCCTGACTTGGCAAAACATGGCTGTCTCTCCCACTCTGAGATGCAGTGCATGCTCTGCAGCTGTCTGCTGTAAGTCATGTTAAATTTCCCAGCAGTGGCTCACTTACAGTAATCTGCTGTGGGGGGATGCAAAGCTGTGGACATCACCAGAGCTGACTGAAAATGTGTTTATGGGAAAACTGCAGTATTAGAAAGTAATATTACAGGATGATACAGAATATAAAATAGTTTCTTATTTTTAGCTTTGAATGAGAAAGTTGTTGGGCTGATTTCCTCCAGTTCAGACAAACCGGTGCAACACACACAGACCAAGCTGCATCCTGTAAAGTGTTTACCTCTAAATGCCTCAAAGTGAGTCACAGTGAAAGCCTCTCAGCGCACACTGTGGAATTAACACACGCAAAAACACAGGATGCATTGTTTGTCAGAGAATGTGTGGCTGTTACAAAATACATTTCATTTGCAAAACTCTGAAGGAAACTTGCTGAATGATACACTTCCAGTTCTAAATCCACAGTGTGGGTTTTGGCAGCCATTGTTGCCAGACTCAGCAGAGCGTGATGAGAACCAACGCTCACCAACCAGAGAGGGAGTGTGTGTTTGTGTGTGTTTGTGTGTGTGTAGCACGCTAATCAAGAGTGAGACGTATCCTAAGGTCGCTATCCGTCACACAAACAGGGTCGGGTTCCACGCCGCGTCCAGCCTGCGAGTAAGAAACAATAAACAATAAGCTTTTGATCTAAACAGACATTTTGTGAATCAGCAGTTTCATTTCATTTGCTCCGAATGACGTTTAAAAAATAAAGAACAGTTCCACAGTTTAGCGTTCAGATCACAGCACGCGCAGCAGCTGACGACCTTTGTATTTCTAATAATTCTGCCACCTGTTTTATGCAGTGCAGAAACACTCACTGGGGATGATGATTAATATAATGAGTTTTCATTACTTCATGCTTCACGGTCTATCCCTATCCGGTCTTTAAGTCTGACGTCATTAGCCGTGCCTCGGCCCAAACTCCGCTTCAGGTCCCAAAGTCAAACAAACACTGCAGCATCACTGAGAGTTACAAACTGTCTAAATTCTTTCACCTTTAATAAAACGATCAGCATTGCTGCTTTACCAGGTGTAACAATTAACTTTAACATCCAGGCATCCGTGAAAACAGGATTTATTACGTTTAACAGAGTTAGAAGTTAGCAGGAAGTTAGCTCGCTAGTTAGCTAAGCATGATATAGCATGTTCTGACTGAGAGATTTCTGAAATAATTCAAACGTACAGCTCTGCTATCACTTCCAACATAAATGAAGACAGGAAACTAAACAGCAGTGGCGTTTGTAGGGTTACTGAAGTTGGGCTAGCTGCTATATAATGATGTGCTACGTGATCGCTAGCTACACAGCTATGTTAGCATAACATAAACACAGTGAAGCTGGAGGATGAACGCTAACTTTTTTCCACTCGATAAAAGTTAACGTGAGGGTTCCTGATGGTTAGAGACAAATACAATCGCATGGCAGGATGCTGTAAACGGACCAAACTTCAGTCAGGAGAACAACTGAGATAATCCATCCACAATACGAGGTTAGTCATTCATATACTGCTGCAGGGCTGTAGTTACATCGTAAGGGTTAAAATCTGAGCTTTAAAATGAACAGTGGTGGTAAAAACCGAGAGAGGCCGACAGGGATCACTGACTGTTGTTTTTTTTTTTGTTTTTTTTGTTCAGATTAAATAGAACAAGATACAAAACATGTTAAAAACACAACAGCCTTAATAAACACAGTAGTTTGGGCCCAGAAGCAGGGCTCATATGTCATCACTTAAAACCCGATAACTGTTGACATGAAAGCTCTCACAGGTACCTGAGCCTGTGCTCATTTCTATACAAACGTTCCCACTAAATACATTTTTCCATTATTTAAGTCCCTCTTTAATAACAGCTACCACATGTACTGCTGAGTGTGTGCGTAACTCTGAAATAACAGGGCTGCTGATGCTTCTGAAGGCACTGAGCCGTGACACTCAGATATGCACCATAAACTCCAGCAGCAGCACTCTCACACGCATGTTCAATGACTTAAGCTACTTTGAAAAACAACGGCTTGGAGATTGTAATTCTCTGCACAGGCTGCTAACATCAGGAGCTCCAGCTCAGCTGTCCCATGCCCTTAATTAGTCAGAGATGTTTGTTAAAGCTTTTTATTGCATGAATAGTTTATCCTCTTGCCGTCGAGGTTAAATGATTTTCTTTTACCTCCCTGTAAGGTCAAGTTTAACACCAAGCCTTAGCCAGCCAGTCGTTCTACGAGTGATGCCTTCAGAACAATACGACACTGACATATGTTCACCCTCCTGTAGAGCTGTAGACGATCCTGTCAGTGCTGTTTCAATGCTTAAAATCTCAGCTATGGTCATGGCGCCTCTCCAGTGGCAGTCCTGTTACGGTACAATTCTGCTGGGAAGCCTCAGATCATTCGTGTCCCGTTTGCTTTGACACAGCACTGTTGCACACTAAGAACTTCCCCCATGAAAGCTTCCTCCAGCGGGACAATGTGCCATGCCACTATACAGAAAAATCCTCAGTAACGGCTCGAGAAGCATGACAAAAAGCCCGAGGCAACGACACAGCCTCCAAAGTCCCCAGATCCCAGTCCAATCAAGCATCAGCTCGAATCTCAGGAACTACCCCGATCCACTGAGGCCCCGCCCACTACCCCGAGTATCTGACTCCAGGAAAACCCTTAGTTCAAAACTCTGAAGGCCACAGCTGCATTAGGTAATCCTACAGTGAAGTGCAGCACACACCTATTTACGTCTGCATCCTATTACGTCTGCAGTCTGTGAGTCAAACACACACCAGTTAAATTAAGAAGAGAGAGTAAACAAACCCTAATTATTACAAGCATGCTCATGCTGTAGATGTAGGCGAACACATGCATGTGTGCACGCAGCGCAGCGAGTATCTGAGGACCACCTGCAGTACATCTGTGTTATGGCTGCCAGAGGCGACATTACATCAACTCCCGTCTCCATCCACCCTCCTCCCCGCTCCGCTTTCTCTGATGTCCACACAAACACAACCTTTATGCACGCTAGCGTGATGTTCAATCGCATCACCCTCTGCACGCATACACCCCCCACCCCCGAGACTAATACCACCTCATGCCACCCACGAGCCTCTTTCTCCACACAGCGTTCAGCTGCAGAGCTGGTCTAGACCCCTGTTTCTATAAATAGCAAGCAGCACCCAACACTGCCAGCCAATTGTGCATTGAGCAGCTATGTCTCCAAATATCAACACAGAGAAGCAGCACGGGATGTTTCCGATCTACATGTGACTACAACATAAAGGCGCTACGCTGCTAATTTTGTGGAGCTCAGTGTGCACGAGATAAATAAGAGTAACACGTCAGCTCTCCTCTGCTTCTCAGTCATTAGCAACCACTAAGGTACAAAAGCTAGCTAGCTTCTCAGTTTAAGCCAGCACCAACCTTGTTATTGACACCTCTAATGATAACCATCATCAGCTCAATATTGCATTACATCAGCTCAAGCTAATTATCATAAATGTCACCAGCAGCTGAGTGAAAAGTAAACAAGTGGTGTGATTAACATGGACACGCTGTGTGTGGCCTGCGCAGCACTGACCGCAGCCCTCGCGGGGATCGTGTGTGCTGAGACACCAACAGCAGCAAAATGTTTTCAGTCCCTGAACAAAGCTATTATTTTTGGAGACTCGGGGTATAAGGTACATAAATTCAGATTTCACAGCCGAATGTACGACTATTTTGTTCACGCGTCGTCTGACAAATGACCTCCGGAAAATGGAGTTAGGACATAAAAATAGCAGAATCAACAAACCCGAGCAGTTCCTAACAACCAGCACAGAAACTGTGCATGTGCTCATATCTGCCACTCTGCTTTAGACACATCAGCGTCACAGGGCGCCATGTGGAGCGCTGGCCCACCGTTTCTCTAACTTTAAAAACTCACTGCTTCATCAGTTCATTAAGCAGCACGGCAGCATCACCGAGGACCCAACTAATGAGTCATGCATTAACCAGACGCTACACCCTGATTGTGATGGTGCTTGGATACATTTATTGACACAAGGAAATTGCATGGGGAGCTTTGCACACGGCTCACGAGTAAATGGAGGAAGTGATGGAGAGGCCACTTGTGATGTGCAGTTTGAGGCGAGAGCTCTGACAAGTGGTGAATAATACATAGAGAGAGTAGTATGTGAGCAGACAGCAGAGGAAGGCAGAAGAAAGAGAAGTGATAAGAGAAGCACCGTGCACACAGGAGGTCACGTCTCTGTGTTTCTGTTGTCACATCTGAGGTTGAATAAAGTTTTTATTCACTGTCCAAAATTTTCAGTTTTAATTTAATCATTGAAACGTTCAGTGTTAGCTTAGTAAATTACTCTGATTACATTAGTTTGCTTAAATATCTATTGGCTGGAGTCACATAGGTATGTTAGACTCCTCCCATTTTTAGTAAACAAAAAATGGGCGGAGTCTCAGTTTTCTGTTAAACTCTGTGCTAACTGGCCTCAGACTCGTTTGTAAGCTAGCTTAGTTCATGGCTGATCTAGTCTCTGGTCTATTTTTGCGATGAAAAAACTTAAAAGTACCTTTTTTATTAAAAAATGTCTTTTTCTCTCTTGTGGGGCACTTTCTGAGATAGCCAAACAACTCAAAGGCGTAATCTACGGTGGCCCTGAGAGGTCAAACACAGCGCAAACAGAAAACAGAAAAATGCTGCAAACGTGTTTCTGGGGACGAGATAACGGGACGGACCGGCTGCAGAAGTGACAGAAAGCGTGAAGGATGGCGGCGCCACACTTTAATGAAGCAGCGTTGTCTTCGCATCACATGATTCTCGTGGTTCAGGTTGTCAAACTGATCTTATAGGTTAGAATAATGAATGAAGCCGAGGTAAACTTTACTCTTTCGTTCCTGTTACGTGAAACTGTGGTGAGATTCAGTCGTCTCATCCACTGCAGAGAAACAGTTTCTTTTAATATTTGATTCTTTGAGGGATTTTCTTCTTTAATTTTATGACATGATAGACTAGCTTCTTGTTTTTCACAGGTCAACGGACCGACTGCAACCATGTTAGAACTGAATATACGAGCAGGCAAACGTGTCATGTGGCCGCAGTAATCGGGACACACGAGTCCTGTTGTGCCTGAGAAAGATTTCATAATTACAGGTTATTATATCTTGGCTGGTTTTGTTTGGTAAACACAACAAAGATGCTGTTGCTACACGCGGAAACCTTGATCTTAAAAACCAAACGCTGCTCTGTAATTAAAAAACTGGCATTAACAGTGAATGGCCTCTCCGTGCGCAGAATCTTTTATCGATGTTTCTGCCCAAATTAGTTTGACTTTGCTTGAAACTTCAAGATCAAAAGTTTTGAAGCTTTTAGTAAGAAGCCGTGTTTTATGCAGATGTTTATATTGATTTAAAATGGAGCGCAGCAGCTGTTATTATGAAAAAGAACTGAACTGAAGGCCTGCACGTCACAGGAAATGACTCGAGATCAATGAAGCCCACACTCAGCTGTGATTTAAAATTCAAATTGGAGTATTTCAGCGCTCCCGTGGCAACACTGTATGCAAATCCATAAGGCCGAATCAATCCTGAATTACATAACTGGCCTGGTTGAAGCATATCTGCTTTATAATCAAGCCAGAGATTTCAGAGCTTTTAATAAACACCTCATTAAACAAACCAACAGGAAAGGATGTGAAATTAGCAGCTGCTGGAAGCACAGTTAGAAGCGCGTCTGACTGCAAAGGTCACGAACTCCTTGCACATACTGCTCGTCCCGTGTGCTGCCCTTGTACATACAATTAGTTCATGTGCATCACCCAGGTGTTGTAGCACCTGTCCCCTCCGGCTAATGTCACCATGACAGACAGCAGTGCAGAGGAACGTGTCACAGTCTTCCGCACCAATTTACAGCGTCAGAGAGACCATCAAACAAACACGGATCCACGTGGGCTTCCCCACCAGCGAGATATTTCCAGCGTGCTCTGAAATTCCTTTGATCCTGTCGGCTGAAAATAAAGGCAGAGCTGAGCTGGGGGGGGGGCTGTATGTGGGAAACAAGCATGAAAAAAACAGTCGTTACAAAACACACCTGAACCCAGACAGTCCTGCCTGTGATCGACACATCAGTGCTTCCTCAACTCTGAGATATGAATTCTTATTTTCAGTCTTTGAATTAAAAATAGTTGCACTGAATATCAAATATACAGTAATATTCTAAAAATAGAGAAATGTATCTTAACACAGCTGCATCTCTTTGGTTCCACATCACTGAACAGATATCAGGTCATAGCAGCTTTCAGAGCTTCTGAAGCCAGATCCGATTCTGCACCTGAGCACATTCCTTCTGTTTGCTGTGAAAAGCATCGAGCAGACATGACGTAATGGCACATAAAGAGTGAGAAACAGATCCGTTTCACAGCAGCGATAACCACTACCTCCAAATGTGCCAGCTGAGGACGTCAGCTCACTGACAGGATCCAGCACGAGAATCACTGCTTTGCACCAAAAACAGAAAACTGTGGCATGACCAGCTTTTCATATCCAGCGTCTCCTGCAGGCTCTGTTTTTCATGAACAAAGTGATTGAAGGATTTCAGAGTGTGATTCTGCATCATGCTGAAAAGCCAAACAATGAGGGGACTTTCATTCGTCACTTAGAGCGAGGCTGATCTAATAAGCACTTCCTCTATCCACTGTCTGCACGCGCAGAGCTCGGTGCACAGGGCGAGGATGCTGAGTGAGAGCTCAGGAATATGAAAATGAATGAAGGACCTGCTGACGGTGAAGAGCAGGCGTCAGCGTGCGAGGGGGGGGGGGTGCTTATATGTTTGCCTTTGTCTGTGTGTATTTATATATTTCTAATCTGAATCATTTGTGTGGGGGGCATGTGATTATGTGCACATACCCACACAGATCCACGTGGAACCATCTTTGCTTTCCTAACTCGGCTCCTGCATTATGTAACGTCAGCCTCCCTGTGAGGGTCGGGCTGGTGTTTTAAATCTTTTCATGAACTGTTTACTCTCAGAGGTTTGTCCTGATGCTTCGTGCTCTGGATGTCTTCCTGTGTCTTTGTCTTCTTCTTATTTCCTCTCTGTGTTTGTTCTATTATTGATGCAGTTGCTGCTGTGACAGAAGGGTTTCTATCATTTTAACCTTCCTTGTGTGTGTGTGTGTGTGTGTGTGTGTGGGGCTCCTCTCTTGGTACGAACACATGCGTTAGGTGATTCTAAATCATCTGTGGGTGTGATCGTCGTCCTTCTGAGAGTGTCAGTGTGGTGACCTGTCCGGGCCTTTGACCCCGACGACAGCTGGGATGTCTGTCTGATGACTGTAGAGCTTCATACAAGTATTTACTTCCTTACAAGCAAGCAGTGTGCTGACAGCAGCTTACAGCTCTCTGATATCTGGCAGCGTTTAGCACTGACCCCTTCGACTTAAGCTCATATCAGTTCAGATGAAAGTGGCTGACAGCTCAAATCTGTGATTTATTCCGCGCGTGTGTAAAGTAATGCTATCTGCTCACGCGTGTTCGCATGGTTGCGATTGTCGACTGCAGCTTCATGTTGTGGGGGTCAGCGTGCAGCCAAGTGTGGATGTACCATGCACAGGGTTTAACATTTTAATCCCAGCAGTTAATGAATCAGCCATGGCGTCGGCACGGGGCCTCGGGCTTCATGGGAAATGTAGAAGTGGACAAAATAATCATATTTCATGACTGATAATGTGACATGATGCTCCTTCACACGTTAAAACTGCATCCATCTCTGCAGCTTTTGATTATGATGTCTGTCTCGCCAGATGCACCAAATTATGGATTTCTTTGTGGAGGAACACTAATAATGATGATTTAAACTCTGACTTCTTCAGTCGCATACTTCTAAACACCAGTTAGATGAGGACCGCACGGTGCTTGAGAGCGTGGCTCTTAAGAGCAGAGGGATGTACTGCCCACTCAGAGAGGCGAGGAAGGAACCTGGTGTTGGTTTTAAAGCGTTGCAGTGAATTCATTGTGTGGAGAATCAAACAGTAGTGTGTATAGAGAGGCCAATAAATGTGCACTGCTGATGTTTGTCTGCAGGCAGCCACAGGATGGACAGAAGTTTCAGGAGGAGGAAGAGCAGCAGGCGGCCCTGCTGTTGCTCATTAGACAGATCGCAGATTCTGAAGAGCCTTTATGAACGACGAG
Source organism: Haplochromis burtoni (assembly GCF_018398535.1). NCBI lineage: Eukaryota > Metazoa > Chordata > Actinopteri > Cichliformes > Cichlidae > Haplochromis > Haplochromis burtoni. Next base: position 2,161,455 of record NW_024582435.1, read on the forward strand.
ACTGATGCTGTGAGTCAGCAGTGATTCTTCCCCTTACACAACGTGGCCTCGTAAACATGAGCAGTTATAATATGACAAAACTGATAAGAACATATGGTGGATGGGGCCGTCCAGGAAAGGGCGGGGCCTGAAAATCGAGGGCGATTGTAATGCTTTAACGGTAAAGATTTGTCTATATGAAAAGCTAATGCTCGCAGTAAGAAGCACAGGTCACTCAGACAGAAGCAGGAAAGATGGAAACTGAGTGAAACAAAGGCTGTTTGAACAGCTCACTGGATTATATTTGCACAGCGTGAGGTGAGGCAGGCTGCTGTCGCCGAGCGGGCGTGGAAAGCCCACACAGAGCCAAGAGGAGGCCGGTTCCTTTTCCTCTCTCAAACACAGACAGATCCACAGCTTCGAGCTTCGGCACACTTCACCGACAGCTAATCCTCTAACCTGATTCTCCTTCATAAGACTAATAATTGCTTTCATGTAATTCAGGATAAATAAACTCATTAACTGAGCCCGAGTGCGTGCACACACACACACACACACACACACACACACACACACACACACACACACACTGTGCTTCTTTACATGTGTGTACAGTTTACAGAACATCTCCTCCACCTATCTGGTCTTCTCTGCCTGACATCAACTCCTCCCTAATTGATCCCACACTGTGGCTTCTGACAGGCAGCCGACACATGGTAATGTGAGACTAGCTGGAAGCCAACCCACTGAGTCATCACACCCATGGAGAGCTCGCAGGGTCGCTGGTGAGGGAGTGAAGTGATGTCATCTTTACAAGCCCACATATTATGTTGTCTAAGAAAGGAGACGGAGCGCTGGAAACGCCTGACCTCTGAAGCTTTTCTTCTGTGAAATACTCGTACTGACCCTGGTTCCCCGAGGATTTACATCAAAACCATTTTGCTAATGGTTTGTTGGGATTTTAGCATTTACTCTCCAACTGAGGTTCAGATGAGTGAAGCCGAGGCTCTGAAACACACTTCCCTGTAAAAATGGCCCGTCTTTAATTAGCAGGTAGAAACATCCAGCTGTGCGAATGAGACAAAGACAAGCTTTGGCACAAAACTCACTGAAGCTGAAGCTGGAAAGTCCCACTGCCAGCAAACTAAATCCTGCACGTTAGCATACCATCGTTATCTGTAAATACAGAGGCTGGGGTCATGGGAAGGTCACGGTCCACGACTTCTGAAAGGATTGATGACGGTGCTGACAGAGTGAAGGAAACACTACGATTCATTTTTCTCTTGACATTTTGTATTTCAGCCTCACAGCGACACAAGAGCCAGCATGACTCATCCCGTTAACCATGAAGTATGAACAGACAGCCCATCAAGTGCACGTTGAGATATTTCACAGGGTAATACAAAGATTTTGATCGGCCACGGGTACAACTGCAGAAGTCAGAGGACACTTTCAGACCCTGCAGGACGTGAACATCTGTACAATATTCAAACCAAGCTGCTGATGGAGCTCAGCTGCAAACCCTCGGACCCGGCCCTCCACTGCACAGGAGGAGAAATGGAGCCTTTGTGGCTGTTTTTATCTCATTTGGAAATTTGAAATAAAATTGCACAGCCTGTCGTACGTTCCCTGTTCAGATTAAAGAAGATGACATGGGGTCACGATGTCCTGGCAGTGCACCTGCTAGCAGGCTGCACATTAAAAACGAAGCCATTAACCAACCAAGACCAACAAAGGTACAAAATACTTGATCTGTGTTTTCCTGTGTGATTATATCTTCAGTCTGGAAGGAAAAATGAAAACATTTGAGTGAATTTTATTTCATGCTGCTTCCTAAATGTGATCGATTATAAATGTGTGTTAGTTATGGTGGTTTTCCTGCAGATGTTTCTACCACTCTACACGGCTGTTCTGAAGCAGCTCATTTTGCACATGTTGCATCATAAATGCTGCCGCGTGTTCGCGGTCCAGCCTAGGACCAACTCTGCATCCACACAAATACATTCGAGCATGCGCTCGAGTCTCAGAGTTTTTCTGTTTTAGCATTAGCCCACACGTATCACAGTCTTCAGAAATCGAACTAAAAGGATTAGACTCATGCTCTCCATGGCAGAAACTTGGACTTGATGACTATAAACCCACCACTTCTCAGTGATTAAAATTCAAGAGTCGGTGCTGCAGTTTGGAGAGGTGATGGGGTAAAACAGGAGCAGCACGTGCGATGCAAATGAAGTGACTTTAGGTAAAGCCTTCACAGAATGCAAATGACAGCTTTTAAAACAGACGCTGGCAATAAAAATTTGCATGTTAGTGATTTTCCACCGTGAAGAGCTTCTATTTTTGAAAAATACAAGCTGTCTACTGCATTTTTTAATAAACTAAGTGTGGGCTGTGCTGTGTTTACGGCACAGTTTTAACGGATTTTTGGCCACTCGTGAACAGACACAAACATAATAAAATTATCAGCTCCAATTCTGTTGTTTTGCTTCCTCTCTTTACAGCTAATTTTACCTGTAGACAAAGCTGAATTGTCCTTTCAGGGCCTGGCTTCCTCGAGAGTCTTCAAAAGGGCAATTACAGTACGAGCTTTACGCTCCATCTCTTTCCAAATGTGCTGCACCTCTTTAACCTCCTGAGACTTTTCAGGACGAGTGAAATTACGGCCACATTCCTGGAAACAGACTGAGATGATGAGTGCTGGATTACACAGGTGAGATGAGGCATGAAGGGATGCACCTGGCGTGCCACAGTGATTCCATACAGTGTGCACGGTGCTGAAACGATGCTGCTCTGTTGTGGAACATGTCCAGCAAACTGCTTCATTTCCCCACCAGCAGCTGGTGACGTGCACACGAGGCAGTGTGGGGATCAGCTGCTGGAGCCGAGCGCTGTTTTTAACCAGCAGCATCTCGGTCCTCCGAACTCCAGACGAGGGTTTTTACACAGTGGCGTGCACAGACATTTTGGGGGGCAAGTGCTCCAGGGGGAAAAAAGGGCACTTTTTGCATATGTGGAAAACCTTTTCTTTTTATAATAAAAAAATCGCACAGGTTAAATGCAATTTGACTTTTATTTTCTCCTTTCTCAGCCTCTCTTTCCTAGGCATTATGCTTGCTGAAATTAGTAAATAAATAGACCAAAATGTATGAGAACGAATAAGACTGACTGTGGTCATTACAAGAACAGGGCAGAATGGTCGTTTTCACAGGCAATTGGGAACTGCCTATTTTTCCTTTAGCAAATTAATGTGTTAATGTTGCCAATATGTTACACCAAAAAAAATTAACATGTCTAACCAGTGCTTCTCAAAACTTTTAACATGCACCACCCCCAACACCGTACCCTTCAAACTACCAATAACAACGTCACTGTTCTGTCACAATCAGGTCACAACACAGTGCGTAAATGTCTGCGAGCATCGCTGAGTCAGTAACAACCAGTTAGGCTAAAGACTGCATCTTTAGACAGTTGGACGGTGTTCTAACTTTCTCACAGGAGACACCTACTAAAGACAGTCAAAGACATTAATTTCAATCTTACCAAAGTAGGACAGTAGTTGACGTTAGTTATGGAAAGGCTAATCCACAAAAACGGAGAAACGTCCATAATTCTATTATTCATAATCATGTCAAGGTTTTAGGTTTTTCTGCAGTTCCATCTCTAAAAAGTGTGATGTCTTCCCGTCACTGACTTCAGTTTGAAAACTTTGTATTTATTCACAGATTTCCGTGAGATCATCCTAAAATTTGTAACGAAAAATGGGCTCAAAAGAGCCCTCTGCCTAACGGCATGTAGCCTATAGCATAACGTGATATTTTCAATAGTGTATGCAAAAAGGTCGGAATTGATGGAGAGTGGGGTTGCCTAAATGGTTTAGGTTACATTTTAAATGTGTCGTTTTTTTGTTTATCCATATGGATGGATGGAGGGGGCAAGCTGGCAAAGTTTGTCATGTGCAGTTTCTGACAGGCTACTTCACAACAAAACAATTGCAGGTTGGTCTTAGAGGGCAAACAGAATAATTTCACTCGATTCATGGGTTACCTGACTGGTTGGGAAGGGAAAGAGCTGCCGTGTTGTCCGCCGTGGCTCCCAGTCGCTATAGTTAGCCTACTATGCCTACTCCAAGTAGTCCTATGTCATGCCGCTGCTACACGCCTCACAACAAATGAACTGCAAGCGTGTTCACGTGACACGGTGACAGTGAAAAAGCGACAGGGTTCGGGTGTCTTTGAAGAAGGGGCACAAATCAAGCCATTATTTTCACACCTTTTTAAATCGCGCAGCTTTAAAAAAAAAAAATCACGTCTTTCAAAAGGGCACTTTTTTGGACTGAGGGCAAAAGGGCAAGTGCTTCAGCACCACCTCGTCTCTATCTGTGCACGCCAGTGTTTTTACACGTAGGTAAAGCCTCGCTCCGAGCGATCGTTTGCTTATTTGCAGCCCAGCTGTCAGACGATCGGCTCGTTCCTTCATGACCTCTCGCTGTCAGCCTGTCATTGACTTCCTGCTCTTTATGAACCACTTTTAAAGCTTCTTTTAGGCCGTGTGTTGCTCCTGTGCATTTAGTTAAGTACTAAAAGACCATTTTAACGTTTTGTCCGGTCCGTGTTTGGGTTGCTGATATTTCTATTCTGTTGTTTCGGTTTCTTCTTGCTGTGTGCAGCAACTTCTAATTATGAGTTTGAAAGAAAGCCGTTATGTACCTATCATAATAACGGAGCTCTCTGTGCTCTGACAAATCTCACAGCCAGTTTGTAGACCATGTTGGTCGAGTCCAAGCAGACTTCTGTCAGCGTGCTCTGAGAAAAAAACTGCTTTAAGCACGACCCCGGCATTCTCAATACAAATGAAATGTAAAGAGATTTCAGTTGTGAGGTGGGAAACGTTTTTTAATGATATGATGTATATCTGAATGCATTATTATGGTGTTGCTCAGCCTGTGAATCTGCCCAGAGCCTTGCCCTCTCGCGCTCTCTGTCTCCTCGTTCCTCCTCGAACACAAAATGAACTCATTTTGCTCTTAACCAAAATCAATCTGTGGACTCGACGAGCCTCAGAGCCACCTGCGCCTCGCGTTTTCCTCGTTTTCTCCTTCAGTCTGAGTAAGATTTCACTGAAGACTTGTTTCAGCAGCGCTCTAATTGGTCTGGAGTGCATTCCTGTACAAACTACAAACACACCAAAACGCTGTCTAATAAAATCTGCACTGTTGCTTCTTCCCACACTGCAGAGCGAGGACAGAAGTCATGACTAACTTTGAGAAGTTAGCCAAACACTCCCACACGCAGCCCACAGAATTACGTCAGAGAATGTTGATCCTATCTACAGCATTTAGAGTAATGAATGAAAATATAGGTAACTGTCATAGATTGACGGGTGACGAATAAAAGGAAAACACAAACCTTGCTCCACACTACAGGTGGCCCTGCTTTGGTTTGGACGGCACTTTGCTACCGTGGCTGTGAGGTGTTGTGAGTCTTCACCGTCACCCTTTCATGGAACATCTCTGTCCTGGTAGGAAGCCCCATAAGCATGAAATGATATGAATGCTCTTCTCTGGGATTTGCAGGTTTTTTAGCCAAACCGAAAACTTCTGGAAGATCAGCAGGATGAATATAAAATCACCAGAAGAGGGAATATTTACTGGAAGAATGGAGTTCCATCACTCCAGCAGACCCACAGACATGGACCCAGTACCAGGCTTTTCCTGTCAGCTGTCTCTCTCTGATGTCTACAGTTCAATAAGTGATAATGAACATGTGTGTGTTACCAGTTTTATTGCTGAGTGAAATTACTGCATTTGCAGTGAAGTGATCTGAGTCTCACAGCAGCAGCGTCTCTGAAACATTGGTGGGTGTAACCTCATCAGGACCACCATCAGCTCTCAGCTTGTGGTCGACCCCCAGTGACGTTCATTAACTAATCAAAAACAAATTTGGTTCCTGCCAGGAGAAGATGATTTGTTTGCCCTGATGAGGACGAGTTATTGAATTCAGGAAGTGATAATACGACAGATGAAACGTGTTCGTTTTCCTTGTTTATCCCTCAGAATCTGTGAATTTGATGCTGAAGCTAAAGCGAACAAGCAGCTTCTGCTGTGTTCAGCGTACACAGGTTTGCTAACAGTCATTCATGGTTCTCCCACTCCTAATGTGCACATCTGGCGCAGGATGACAGGCTTTGAAAACTCATTCTTCCACCCATCAAAGTCCAGCCTTCATACAACATAAAGCTCTGTCATCGGTGCATGTTGTAATTAATCACACCCGAGCCCTGTCTGCAGCACGACAACTACCTGACACACTAACCATGACATGCAACCTCCTCTGACACAAACTCAGGACAAACGTGTGCTTGAAGGCATGTTTGTACATTCAGTGCTTCCTCCTGAGAAGTTCAGTCAATAGAAGCATCACAGCCGCTCACAGGGGAGGAGCAGCTTCCTGCACAGGCCCGGCCATCCTGCTGCTCTTTTCCAGCATTTTCTGCTGCCTGCTATAGGCTGCTATGCCGCATCCTTCCAACCTGAATCAAGCCCCCCCCCACCTGCCCAACACACACAGCAGTGTTACTCTGCCTAATAATAACACACTCCTCTAAACAAGCCTTTTCTCTCAGATTCTCAATGAATTATTCACAGCCATTCAGAGCCGTCCCTGTAAACCCGAGAGTCCTCACTGCATCAGCAGAATGGATCCAGGACCAGAGCTGCGACGGGCGGCAGAGGAAGCTATAAATACCCCCATTCAGCACCCCTCCCTCATTCTCCCCCTCCTCACTGAGCAGCACTGCAGCCTCCTTCCTCTGGCTCGAACTCCTTTATGAGAGCGAGGCTCACCGGTTATGTCATCGCTCCCACTCCACGCAGCGTGGACGCTGCTGCTCACCCACTTTCTCTCAGCTCGCTGCTGCACATGTGCACAACTTACTGCGGCCCGACACAGTGCTGCACACACGAGAACAAGCACGCGCACACACAAACACACGAATGGTTCTCGGATAGACTCGGAGGCCGCTGAGAGCAGGAGCTGTCCGCGGTGCTGAACCTCTGACAGCCAGCAGCAGATTCAACTTTCACCCGCACCCCAAAGCCCAGAGCCGCCTGCACCTGCCCGCCTGTAGCACCTCGCAGGTCACGTGTTCACTCGGGTGTAGCCTAAATAAGCGCCTCCATCAACCCACCTTACACAGCTGGAAGTTTTCCGACACCAGCGTCTCCTGGACGTCGATCTCCTTCGGAGTTGGAGCCGCCGTGGGAGTCCCGGCCGCGCTGCCGCACGACGGAGAGCCCACAGTGGCTCCCGGGGAGGAGGTGGTCAGGCCGTCCAGCACCTTCCGGAACTTCTTCATTTCGTTCCCCGCGTGTCGGGCTCTGTTTTCAGGTTAGGGGTAAAGAGGTGAGCGGCACAGCGGTGCTCTCTGCGCTGTCCGAGTGTCCACTGTCACGCGCGATACCAGCGGTTTAAGCAGCTAAAGAAACAAAGCTGTGTTCCTGCAGCAGTGCCGGGGCACTAACAGGGACCCCCACCCCACCCCCGTCTCTCTCTCTCTCTTAGGTGCAATTTAAAAAGTCACAGAGGCTCCTCATCGTGCTCTCTGACGTTTGTCCACGTGAAACGAGCGAGTCCGTGGCACTCTGCTGCGAGGATCCCAGCCAACGTTGCAGATGCAGCTCACCTGTCTCACAGCAGAGCGCGAGAGGAACTACACAACTTCTGCATCCCGGAGGAACATGCGCTCCCGAGCCTGCAGACAAACCCGGGCAGCGAGCGGCGGCGTGCACACGCACATGTCACACGCAGGTGCACGACACCAAAAATAATCAGAGCAAAGAAGAAGTGAACTTTGCTCCTCCGCCCCGCCCTCCCCGAAAACCCCACAACACCGTGGCCGCCAACAACAGGAAGAGGAGCCAGCGGACGGAAGGCGCAGAGGCGCTGCAGTTAACCGAGGCTGGAGTCCTCAGCGAGGCCACAGAACACAGCAGTCAGCACGGAGGAGAAGGAGGAGAAACACGGACAGCCTGTTCTCGCGTGGATCGCGTGGGGCGGGCTCGGGGCGGTCTGTGGATCGAAGTGAAGCGGTGTGTAGTCTCGTCCAGCTGTTTCTCCCTGCAGCCCAGAGACCAGAGGCAGGAGCTGTCCGCGGTGCTGAAACACCACCACCACCAGCAGCCCCGCCCCCACCCACCCACCGCTCTCTCTCCCCTCTCTCTCCCCGCCTTCTCGTCAGTGATTGGTTGCCCGGCTCTGAAGCGGCGAGGAGCAGAACGATAAAGGAGCAGTTCACTAATCCCAGCAGGGCAGCCTCAGATCCGGTTAAACCGTCAGTCACTCCGGTGCATGTCTCAACAGGAGCAAGTTTGAACTATTAATGTTTAAAAATCAAGATTTATTTTAACCTTTAAGGTGTAAATTACCTCAACATTCAGGTCACAGCTGCTGGATGTCAGTGAGGTTTTTAAAGCTGCTGCTTAAAAATGTTGGAGAGCTGAGGTGGAACATTTATTATTATTTATTTTCATCTTTCCCTGTGTGTTCATGCTGGTTTATGTCCTTTATAGAAATGGGTTTTGTCTCCTGTAACGTGCTTGATGTTATTAAACCACCGACCGGTTTGTTTCCACCACATTAATGTCTACACTACATTACATATGCGCATACATGTGTTAAAATATTTAGTTTTATGAAAATCATCATCACCTTTATTTATAAAGCATCCACAGCTGACACAAAGTGCTGTACATTAGAACTATATAATAAAATTACATAATATGTAAATAAAATCCAAATAAAAGAAAAAGTAAAATGATTAATTAAATCACTAATTTAATTACAAGAGAAACTAAGTGTCCCTGTGGTTAAAAGCCAAAGAATGAAGTGGGTTTTATGACGTGATTTAAAAGTGGAAGGCTCCTCTCTAATCTGCAAATTATTCCATGATTTCAGTTCCTTAAATGTTACTGAAACATGAAGCACAGACTGATGATGTGATGATGCTGATGGAGAAGTGCAGTAAAAAGTCCTTTAATATCTCTGGTTCCAGATTGTTCTTGGTTTTTAATGGTGCGAATGTGATTTTGCATGTTTCAGTAACCAGAGCATCACTGAGAGTTCAGACTGGTCCAGGAGATGCTCCCTCATCATGTCAGGTTTCTTTCCAAATTCTTACTTTAATTAGTCCAACAGGTCAGAGCTCTGATGTCACTGACTGCCTCACCCAGCTGCTAACAGGGACATCTGCCAGTTATTTAACTACCAAAACATCAAAGAATCAAAGGAAAGCAACTTCTCATCATTTCATACAATATTAAGCACGATGTAGTACAGTGGGGAGAGGGGCATGTTAACTATTAACAATGACAACAAATCTTCGTTCTTACTTACCTACCGTCCGCGTTGAACGCTGATGTTGCGTAAGCACTTCCCTCAGCAGCCGCTGCCCCGGGCGACACTTGATGTTATTGAGTCAGCACGCGCACACGCTCGCCTCTGTTCTGCTCTCCAAAAAGCAGCGCTTTGTGAGCTGTGTCGCTCAGATGTTACAACACAGCCCACGAGCTGTAATGGCCTCGAGATTCCTCTGTACGTGAATCTTTTATTCGTTTATGTTGAAAATATATAAACTGTTATGTTGTGACACAGGTTGGCGCGTGAGAGGCCGTAGAAGCTAAATGGCAGAGATGTGGCATAATTGGAAGTGACTTTAATCTTTCTGCTCAAACAGCAAATTGAATTGCTTTCACACGTGAAGTGCACACGAGCTCCACGGAGGCTCATTTTCAAACCCAATTATTCAGCTCTTAAGCACCTTTACTCAGCACTGAGCTGGGGTCATTTCAGCGTCCCGCCGAACAGGTCTGTGAAAAAGCCAAAGAATAAGTGTGATAACAAACACATCCTGTCAGCGTGGAGCATAAAACTGCAATGACTGCAGTGTTGTTCCAGAACAATGACATACTGGGTAAACTGGAATGACTCCTCAGAAGTTCTAGTCGATCTTCCAAATGCACGCTAACAGGCCTGCTCCATCACCATGCTAGCCTGACTCATGCTTGCATTTTCCCAGCTTATTATCAAAAAAGTCTTCCTGGAACCACAGACTGTATACAGAAGATGGTCACTCACTGGTTAGGAGCTTTGACTGTTGCCAGTTTGCTGTTTGAAACCAGTGGACCTGACTGAGAAACCAAGGAACAGCGCCCTCGTACGGCAGCGACCTGTCGATCACAAAATACCTTTTTAAAGCATCTCCTGTCATTTTTCTTCGTCTAATAGTCCTCATCGCTTACAAAGTGAACATGGTGTAAAAGTCAGTCCGGCCTGGGAGCGAGGTTCTAAACGTCAAACACTGTGAGCTGAGGGTCATTTTATACCAGAGCAGCAAAGCTCTGTGTAGCTCATTAAAGCGACTGCTGACTGTAACTCAGGCTCAAACACCCCAAATGCTGGAATAACTAACTCATTAATATCAAAAGGTCAAAGGTCAAGCTCATTTAAAGAGGCTGGTGTAAATCAAATGGTTCATAGATATTTGGCATCTTTGCTGGTCGCGGGGACTCAAAAACAGCAGTCCGTGTAACTCACGTGTTCCTCGATACACGAGGACGCTGCCTTTGGGCTCTTTTCATGATGTGTCCTCCGTCTGTCCACGTAACGCTGCTGTAAGCTGCCCTCAAAGCGCTGCCATCGTTCCCCTTTAATGTGGCGTGTGAGGCAAATACAAAGAGATGGAGGCAGCAGAGTGTCTGTGTCCTGTTTACTGCACCTCGCCTGACAGCCAATACATACAAATACAGAAAGTGATGTTGTCTCAGATTCAGAGACAACACTGTTTGCAAATGTGCATCCACGGGCAGCTTTGTTTTGGATGGCACATGGTAATTAGGCTGCTGGCTAATTTAAGGCCAGAGATAATTATCATCCTTCACTGAAGATTAGAAACAGAGGAAAAAATATTTAGCATTTAGAGAACATTTGCTGAAGACTGCTGATATGATGATGGTGGTATAAAAACCGTGCTGGATGAATTATTATTTATCAGTTACAAAGTGCCTCACATACAGCTCTGTCTTCATGAAATGAGATGAGCAGGATGCTACTGTGTAAAGACTCGTGTCAGAATCCTGCAGAAGCTTCGCTGCCGTGACTGCCTGAGGAAAAGCAGCAAGTGTGAATGTCTGACCTCTGCATCACAGGAGTACTTCCCCTCTGCTCCATCAGCTTCCTCTCACAGACGATCGGTGCACACTCGTTTTGGACAGCAAATGTCACTAAAAGTCGATCCAAGGATCCATCAGCACCATAAATGTTGAAATAAATAAATGAATGGATGGGATGTAGCATTAATATCATAAAATATGCACAGGATTAACTGGAAGCGCTGCAGCCGTCCCAGCAGCTTCGGGTTAAGAGACGAGGCGTTGTTGTCCTGCTGCGATCGGGAACTTTACTTCTACGAGGAGAAACGAGAGCATCGTAATACGGAAACACCTGAGCTGTTGCCGAGGGCTGTGGAGCTTCAGAGTCACTTCAGCAGTGAGCGCATGTTCCACTTCTCTGTTTTAAATGTTTGATGGTAGGCAGGGATGACCTTTGGTTTACATTTGGATCAAAGATTGGGCTTTTAAATTATTCACGTCTTAACCTGTATGTAGCATTTTAATGTTGCTGGGTGGTGCTAAGGTCAAAAAGCCTCATATAGTGTGGAAGCAAAATGATGGTGTCTTTCATAACACATGTTAAAACAAAGTAATTAGTGTAAAATGCACAAACCCTCCAGCTATGGTGTAGTAAAAAATTAGCATTAAATTAAATGGAAATTACAACGATATTTAATTTGAGGAGCTGGATTGAGACACGAGTTCAGCATCAAATGTTCGTTCAGAAACATTTTAGTGCCAAACAGGATGAACCACACTCCACCAGAGCAGGACTGCTTCATATTCACTAATAAATCTGTCCTCAATGCGACTTTATCATTTAATTACATGTGATTTGGGTACATAAGTGTAAAATGTTGCATTTGATTGAATCCGGTCAAATAATTAATGATTTCTGTTTCACTCACATTAGTTTATTGAGGGAGAAGAATCCTTTCTGAGTGTTGACTGAACCGGACACGTTTGTCCTGTTAATCCTGCTGTCACGTCTCAGGAGCTGTTAAAGACTGGCTCACTGCTCGGGCATCATGATTTACGCGATGAATTGCAAACTAGCAGCACTTACAGCCGAAACACTGAAAATCCTGCCGGCTTAGCTCCTCACCTTGTTCCAGGAAGTGCATTTGTATTCTGCGCAGCAGACCTGAGTCCTGGCAGCAGCGCATCACTGCGAAGGCTACATGCAAATTTCATACACTGCAAATTTATGAACCTCATTCACGGAGCGAGCCCGTTTGGTGCAGGAACATGAGTCGTACGCGGCTTCCTGTTTAACAGACGCTGCAAACACACCCTGAAAATCAGAACCTCAGGACGCACGTTCATATTTTGATAATTGCTGTCCAGCACCCACCGACAGTCCTCGGTGCCCCCGTCACCGCTGCCACTCACCCATCTGTGGAGTTACTTTAGCTCAATTAATACCTGCTGGGCACATTTGATAAAAGTGCACAGGAGCAGAGTCTAAAGGCAAAGTGAAATCACAAAAAGATGTTTTTAATCAATTTCCAATTAAGAAGTCATCCCTATCTGTATGACCACTGGTAATAGAGTCAGAGTGGAGGAAGTGGGGGCCTGGGAGGTGGGGCTGATCCTGCAGGGATTATTCATTTCCATATAAATGAGCTGGTAAAATCGTGGCTGTTTCTCAGGATTCATTACTGACCACGAGATGAACACGAGGAGAGGCCACGTTCACTTTTTAAAATTTTGCTTTCTTTACAGCTGATTGTGATGCTGATAAAACGGTTTGATTCTTCTCTCAGAGAGGGCACGCAGAGTGCAGATGCTGCTTTCTTGTAACAAGCTGGAGTCGAGCAGTTATTCATTACCCCCAAGCAAACACAAACCTTTAGTGGCAGAGATAACGAGAGTCACCGCGAGTCCAAGGACCCAGTGGCATTTTCTTGTGCTAGCTATCCACTTACATGAGTGTCAAGATACTCTCGCGTTCTGTGTCTCATTCCACAAACAAACAGGACGCTGGTGGTTATTTCCTGAACCAGAAATAGCAAGATTATTATTTCAAATCTCCATCTATTTAATATTTAATAATCAAACACCCATAAAGTGCCATGCAGGACGCTGATATTTTTACTTTGTTTGCTCAGACTGATGAAGCACGGCTGTTTCAAAGACCCCAACACGGCTGCTAAACTAACACAACACAGAGAAACAGAAACAGCTCATACTTTATGTAAGCAAAACACCTGCTTTATTCAAAATGGTCAATCAGTGCATCAGAACAGGGTTTGTACAGTTGAGCTTCAGAGTGAATATTTAGTATGTCTGGCCATGTTACCGCATCATGGATCAAACTTCAGAAAGCTGGAGAACTACTGCCCAAGAAACTTAAAACAAGAAAAACAACATAAGGAAAAAGGGCTCAAGACTATTGCACAGTGCACACAGTGAGTTATGTTATCTTTGGTAGATTTGTCAAAAAGAGAAAGTTGGTTTCTCAGTATTTTGTTTAAGTGCTTAAAGAAAACCTGAACTGGTCTTTGTATATTTGGATCCACAGAGCCGGGAAACAGTGGCTGTGAGGGCAGGAGAGGGCGGTCTAAAATACCTCAGCTTTATTTTCTCTATTTCAGTTGTAAATACAGAAGTAAGACAAATCTGATCTTTGCACTGACACAAACAGGCTGAGGTGAAGTGCCAGCTCTATATGCCACACATATACTAACAACTACATCACCTGATGTTTTAAAAATGCTGAAATCCAACAATATGTCATTTTCCTTTAATAACACACAGATATCATTGTCACAGTAAACACCTTTCATTCTAACCTTACCTCAGGGAAAGGTGGGCAGCCGCTGCACTCTGGCTCCAGCTCAAATGACATCGCTGCTTTTAGGAAAGTCACAGACAAACTATGGAAGCTACATGTGAAAGGAAATGAATGCTATGAAGTGGGAATGATGCCTTGAACAGATTTTCGTTTCATGCTGAGACAAACCAATAAAACTTTCCAAGAGAAGACGCTGCTGTTCCCATAAAAGGACAGTCAATCCTTTATAAGAAGGATGGATCAAACAAATACGGAGCACAACACTGTAATCATTTAGAAAAGTTAGACACAGCTGTTTGCTCACTGATACGTGACTCTCTGATTTGTGTTTAACAGACGGTGAGGTTTGAATCTGTGCACAAACAGCCCAAACGCAGAAAAGAGGTGGATGTTCAGCACGCGCAGATTTAAAATATATTTAATAATTAAGGAAGACCACAGAGGGGCCATTGTCTCACGGTGTGTCACTAACACCACACAAATAAGCTTTGTAGGATAAATCTGCTGCTAGTGTCATGTACACCACTCGAACTACTATTAACAGCAGCACTGTGAGCAATGGCGCCTGTGTTTGGCTTTGCCGCTGCTGCTACAGCTCGTTGGAGGCGACAGTGTAGTTTTTCACTGCCGTCACTTGTCGTTTGCAATATACTTTTTGCTCTTTTGTATTCTGACGTTTCTTCTGCTGCTTTAATTTATGATCGGGATACACTGTTAAACATCAAAGACTCAATGGAGATCTACTGTGACAGCTGGGACAGCTACAGAAAAACTTTTCCTCCTCCTCTGG
>NW_024582435.1:2191406-2221753 GCF_018398535.1 Haplochromis burtoni
GTGAGGTAAGGCGTGCTCGGGGGTCTGCTGTGCAGCCATATGGCAGATCAGCCTCTCCGGCACGACTCCAGCCTAACAAAGAGACGCCCCTGTGGTTTCTACAAGGTCCATTCATGGTCCGAGGGTTTGATCACAACTCTCTTTTGTCTGTATGTAACTCAGATTTATTAATGCAGCACTTCTCTAGTTATATAAGAGCACGTAGGACTGCTTTTATGATGTCATCCTGTGAATTAACAAAACACAATCTGGGAAAAAGTCACGATGCCTCTATCCAACTAATCACAAACGACCGCTCCTCTGGCAAACACACCCAACTATGTAAAGGCTCCACAGGTTTGGAGAAAATCATGTCTGTAAGAACGCCACGACCGGGTCAGCCTGACCGGGTGGTGGCGTTGGAATGCTCCAATGAGCCTAATCCTGATCTCAACCCCACGGAGAGTCGTTTGAGTGACAGAGTGTGACAGCTCAGTCCCACAGGATGACATCCGGAGGTTCTGCCAGTCCATGAGGAGGTGCATGACTGCCATAACCCCCACATAGCAAAGCTGGTATGGCCCACACAATGTGCTTACACATGGCCCACATACCGCAGAGAATGATGGCCCTTTGGTGGCCCAGATCTGGTTTGCCAGAGGTGGCCCACACATGGGCCAGCACAAGGCCAGTTGCAGACACACTGCTGGTCCTGTGCTGGCCCATGTGTCAGCCTAATGTGTACATTAATCAAGCCATGTAATAACAACATGTGCCGCAGCATAATAGTGCAAAAGTAACATGACAAAACTGTTCAGACAGTGAATGGCCTGATTCTTTTACAGCATGTTTCTACTCTCCGGATTACTCAAAGTGCTCCACACAACATTCACACACTTTCCTCTAAACCGAGTGCTTCCTAACTACATGCAGACTCTTGACATGCAGACTGGAGGAGTCAGGGATCGAACCACTAACCTTCCGATCAGTAGGTGACCTGCTCTACCTCCTGAGCTACAGCCATCCACTGGCAAAGATGAGTGAACCCTCACAAGGTTTGGATAAAGTGTACACTCTCAAACCTGCATTTGAAACATTAGCCTCCATAGCAGTATAGTATTGCAACATGGCATTTGGGTCTTCTAACTAAAATAGGGAAATAGGAACATAAATAGTGCCATCATTGCCAGACCTGGCCCACATCTGGTTGACATACACCCTGCCATGACACCAGTCAGTCAGAAGTGCCAGCTTGATGCCAGATCCAGGCCAGACCTGTTTGCTATGAGCCTGGGCCACATGCACCAAACCACAATAGGGCCAGATATGGCATGCCATCACATAGACAGTGCCATCTATGCCAGGCCTGGCCCATATCTGGATGACACACGTCTTATCATGCCAGAAGTCAGCAAGCAGTGCCGGCTTGATGCCAGATCCAGGCCAGACCTGCTTGCTATGTGGGCCCCTGCAGATGAGGAGCACACTAACTACTGGTTGTGTCTTTGTGTAAGCTGCTGTTAGGTCACATCAACAACGTGAGCTGCGTATGATCCTCAGCATGGTCAGTCAGTCAACACAGATATTCATTAAAAGGTAAAGAGAAGCATTACGACCGCTGAGTGTTTGTTTTAGGTAACAGTAACTTTATTCTTACAATCCTTTGAAACAGAGTTAAAGTGTTTCCCAGTTTGAATAAAAGCCACACACTGATGATAAGTGCACTTTCCAACACACGGTTGCACATTCATCCCAACACACAAAAGCAGAGCGCTGTATGTTAGTGAGCGCCGGCTAGTTCTGATCTGCACCAATGGGAGACGAGCTGTGGACGACTGAGAGACGTATGTGAAAGTGAGTGAGAATTAAAGTTTGATCTAAATGATAACTAACTATCCTGACTTAATATGGTTAAATCATGAATTTACTGTGATTAACACTGTTATTACTACTGTTATACCTGCTGAACCATTAATAGGATCTATGTGACTGAGTGAAGCAGGCTGACAGGACCCAAACGTCACGCCGCGATCATGGCGAGCGCCGTCATCCACACATGCACAAAACAGGGCGTGGCCAGCCAACCAAGATTACTCCAAGAGCGCCTCAACGACTCGTCCAGGAGGTCATAAAGATAACTTTGATCCTAAATAACTGAAATCATCATTTAAAAACTGTATTTTGCATTTACTCAAGTTAATTTTGACTAATATTAAAATGTATTTGTCAAAAAAAAAGAAACAAAGAAATCAGGTAAATGTTTTACACACGTAAAGTCAAACTTTCCAGATTAGATCTGAAATCATTTGATTGAGTTTATTTCTCATTTCCACTTATTAGAAAACACGTTAAGCCACAGATGTCCCAGGTGACCGACATCCACTCACAGTCCACACCTGTGGCTGATCCAGAATCAGTTGTTACCCTTACAGCCAGGAGTCTGGAGAGTGGGAGGACACAGCAGCCCACAGAGGAGCAGGAAGGACGTGAGCTCAGAAAAACTTCACAGGAAGTGAAAACTGTGGCTGCGAGTCATCATCATCATCATTTCATCGATTCTGATAATTTCATCATAAACGTGGTGTCAGGTTACCTGGAGAGTGTGACTGTGAGTGTGCATGCTCGTCTGTGGCAGACGGGCGACCTGTGGCAGTGGAAACATGATGATGGAATCACGTATGGAGATGACGATGGCACGACTGACCGAAGGGCCGCGATTTATATAAAACAGCGTGATGACAGAAACGGCCCGAGTCCGAGAACAGCAGGAAACAGATATTTAATCTCTCATTTTTACAGGTATGATTCATCTCCCGAGCACAGACTTTATGCTTTGACTTGATTGTGAAGGAAATTAACGATCGCACCTTTCCTCACAGGCTGAAACAAATAGATCTCTGGGTTCATGTGCGCACACACAGCCTGAGTCACACATTAATGAATAATTGTTTCCTGAGAGGCTTTAATGTTGAATTTTGCCAGGAGACACAAACGAGGCTTTTGTTTGGTGGCATAGAAACAAGTCCCAGCGTTAGTCAACTGTTGACTCAGTATAGAGATGTACACTCGTGGGACTTCTCCCACTGGGCTGAGAGGTGGGAGGGAAAAAGTGTGACGCCGGCGCGGCACCATGAAGAGAAACAACGACACACAGACAATATTCCTGGAGACGCAACTTTTTCTGACTTTCCAGGAAGAATTCAGGTCCTTTCCCTGTTTCACCCTCTGAGGTTTCCACCGTCTATCCTCAGAGGCAAACTTTATCTTTTCTTTTTAACCCTGTGACACTAAATATATTGAACACGTGAGCTTTTCAGAACACTTTGTTTTGTCTGAAGGTTCAATAAGTACTGGAAATCTTTGAAAAACTGGCAAATTTCCCCGCAATTATTTCATGGTTGAGGTTGAACGGGGAGCTGAACTTAGTTCTTCTGCTCACAGATGATGTTTCAGCTGGAAACAGCTGATGTCTTCAAAGCAGCTGATCACATTTTGCAGCACAGACACGTCCAAGTATCAGAGGTTAGAAAGATGGTGAGTATTTAGCTCCGGTAAAACAGTGTACACGAACCACTGAACAGCTAAAGGTGAACAAAGGCAGAGCGGCTGAATGTAAGAGCAGG
Source organism: Haplochromis burtoni (assembly GCF_018398535.1). Lineage (NCBI taxonomy): Eukaryota > Metazoa > Chordata > Actinopteri > Cichliformes > Cichlidae > Haplochromis > Haplochromis burtoni. The sequence goes on from NW_024582435.1 coordinate 2,195,009, forward strand.
TGATCGAGCCGCGCACACAGGCTGGTTGGGAGGCAGCGACGGCAGGCGTCAGCTAACAGCCTGTGGAGCAATAATGTTTCAAACATGTCTGTGAAGGTTCTCAGTCATCCAGGTCATCGTAGTCAAAGGAGCTTGCAAAGAAAAGCGTCTGGACTTCTTTAAGTTGCTTGAAGACGTTTCACCTCTCATCCGAGAAGCTTCTTCAGTTCTGGACTCTCCACCATTTGACCTTAGAACTGAAGAAGCTTCTCGGATGAGAGGTGAAACGTCTTCAAGCAACTTAAAGAAGTCCAGACGCTTTTCTTTGCAAGCTCCTTTGACAATGTTTCAAACAGATACTCAAACCTGTACTTAATATTCTGCATACTGGAAGGTTGATAAGGCCGAGGCAGGTGATGGATCACGAGGAGAAGAACCTCAGTGTGGACAGCTACTGGTATTACGCTGCAGCCCTGCTGAGGCCGAGCAAAGGTCTGTCACGTGTCGCCAAAACATGAGTGCAGAGTTTACTGTAACATGTCTGAAGGTGCAGTTACAACGAAGGCCTTTTAATGAACGCCAAATCAATGGAGAAGTGAAAATCACTCTAAAGCTTATTAGTGAAGAAGAGGCTGAGTGGATCTCCCAGTTCTTGGAGAAGAGAAGCACGATCAAAGGTCAGTAATCCACTTAAAGCAGCTCTCAGGAGCCCTTCGAGTCTCAGCACAGGAACAGTGATCCACTGTGACAAACCGAAGCGTGATTCATTGCTTCAGATGAGGCAAACGCATCGAGGACATCATGAGAAATGTTTGTTGAGCATTTTGTGATTATTTACAATAGAGCCGTCTAATTATTACAGGTGAAATCAGCCCAGGCTGGAGTCTGCGTAGAGTTAAAGCAGCGCGGCCTTTCTTCACTGTAAACACGCACACCCTGACCTCATTCGTTTAAAAAGCAGATGATATGTGCTGAGAAAACTCAAAGAAAACTACAACGCAATGCTTCCTGGGAAAAGGCTGAATTCCAACCCTGCTGCTCTGCAAGTTTACGCCTCGCATGGTCGTGCAGTCGGCCTGCGTGGAACATTCGGCGGCCCTCAGACCGTACGTTTGACATCCTTGCTATGAGGTCGGCCCACACGTTCACAAACATTCATCCTTCAGTTTGAAGGATGATTTTGTTCTACAGCAGGTGTAGAAAGGCTCGTGCTGAGTGTCAGGCCGAGGTGAACACGCCTCCTCAGACGCGTCACTGTCCTCGGCTGGTGCGGACGAGTGGAGAGACTATCGTCAGCAAATAAGGGGAAAATGGTTCTTTGAGCCTGGACGTGAAATACTTGAGTAAAAGGTGAACCACCGCTGAGGAGGAGCACGAATTCTTTCTGTGACCAGAGCTCAGCTTGGCCAGCTGTGGTCAGCCACTCGGACCCTGGCACATACCTCCACACAGCTGCTGCTTTCCTGAGTGCAGCACTTCATCCTTATGTTGCCTCATTCGTCTGTATGAACACGCTGAGCTGCAAACGCTGGTCCTCAACGCTTCACTTGACCTCCTGCAGTGCATTTGGACATTAATTGAAGAAGTTATTTGGAAGCTTTATCTATTTAATCTCAGTAATCACAGCCAGGTGGTGCAGGCGTAGCACAGCATTTCCAGACTGTGCAAAGACCCTGTGTGGTGTTTTTTCCCTGCGGCCCTCCAAAAGACACGAAATCCTCCACAGCTCGTCCGTGGGTGTGACACGGCCATGAATCGGTTCTTGTCTTTGCTGCCCGGCCGTGCCCCACCTCCACCTCTTGCTCCACATTAGCTGGGATAGACTCCAGCTCTTTAGCTGCTATCACAGCTGCTGGTGGCATCCAGAGACTGGTGGCATGGAGAAATTTGAGCTTGTAGAAACTCCTCATTCCAGCGATCATTAGATTTCTCTCCTGTAGATTAAATATTCTCAGCTTTTGAAAAGCTCAGATTGTGCGATCAAAGGAAACCGCAGACAGAACGAGGGTCGATCACTCGTCGTTAATCCTCGGCTTTTATTGGATAAGAGTGATGAAGACACCTGCAATCAATCAATCCTTATGCAATCAAACCTCTGAAGCATCACTCATTATAAAGTGCCGTTGTACGTCTCCACTCACAGACACCGTGGGGGTGGGGATGCATTGCTTTACACCACCCTCTCCCAAATCCTGTCGCAGTGAAACGCTGCTTTCTGTCAGGATGTCACACTTTTTTTTAAGCAGCCAAATGAGGTCAGATCCATGCATGAATGTGAACATGTGCATTCTCCTGCAGGAAAATAGCACCAAAGACGCCATCAGGGGAGAAATCTTCTTAAACCCTGTTAAATCCCATTAAAGCACAATAACCTCACAGCACCTCTCAGTACGCCATAGTCTACCTGATCTTCAGGGTCTCCTGATTTTTTGCAGCTCTGTGGATTCCCCACCGAGTTCTCTTCGCTCTCCCTGTAACCCACACTCAGACTTGCCTTGGCAGATCAATGGAGCAGCATGAGGTTAGGATTTTAATTGAGCCGTCCTGAAGGGTGGGGGTGGTTTTAATGAGGCCAGGGCCTGTTTTCATCCTGACCTTTGAGGCTGTGCTCTACAGGTGTCCATCCTCTAACTTAAAAGGAATGTATGGGCTTGTAGGGTTACCCCAGAGGTGTCAGCCCTCACAAGTGTGTCTGCAGCTTGACATTTTCACCTGAATGAAAGTCTCAGCCAGGTTTTTTAACCTGTTACACTGTATTCAGTGTTTCTGATACCTGTGTTATCATTTAGCAAGGAGGATGGTTTGCACTCACGCACCACCCAAACCAAAAATCCGATTGTGCACAATATTAATAAATGACACAAGAACACGGCTGCTTTGTTCATGTAATCATATTTTTGTCACCACCAGCTTAAAGAACAACACAAACAGTCAGTGAGCACCAGCTCCACAGAGACCAGCACAGGACACTGGCTGTGCAAAGGTGTGCTGGGGACTGTGCAGCATTCAGCAGCAGGATGAGACGGCATGCACAGCTGGGACAGTGCACAGGAGCATCTGTGCCACATATGGACTAAAAGACCCGACGGGAGTGAAAACGAGGCTCAGATGTTAGCAGGTCTAAAGTTTCTTTAATGTGAAATTAAAGCAGATTTAACCAAATAACTTGTCCACTGAACTCTTGAAATCCATCTGAAGCATCAGGTACAAGTGTCATTACAAACCACTGCTGCAAATGAGTGAAGTAAAAGTCACCATCATAAGAAAACTCTAAGTCAGCTCGTCCCACAAAAACCATGATGACATCGTCAGCCTGGTCATCAGCGCTAAGTGCAGCCAGGCTGTTTCAGCAGCCAGTCAGCCCAGCACACTGAGCACACAGACGCATCAGACCAGAGGTAAATAAACAAGCCATATACAGTATCAAAGTAATCTATTACTTGTGTTTGTGCTTCCTGAGATTGTAAAAAGTACTCGAGAGCAGTGACACCGCCATCATTTTCACACAAAGACATCTCTGCACATGCTCCACACGCCCATCAGGCCAGCATCACTGTCAGAGTTCACGGTGAGGGGATTCTGCAGGTGATCCTTAGCGGGGGGGTGGAGCCTATCCCTATTAAGCACACGTGTTTGAACCTGCGCAAACATGCAAACGGTGGAGGTGAACGCAGGCAACAGTGCCAACCACAATGCTGCCTTTATTCAGGATGCAGCCTACACTCTGCTGTACTCGCTGTGTTTATTCGGCAGGCATCAATAAATAACGTGACCTGGATATGAGCCGACAGCAGGAACGATTTGACCACAGTGGCGTCTCCTGAAGCTTTTATTTACTTGCTCGACTCGATTGCTGTGCCTCAGTAAACAGGCAGATTTGTCAAACAGCCGTGCTTTGTTTGTAAAATATCAAAGTCATTACGTAAGAAATTATATCAGAAAGAAAGGGTGTGGGCATGCACTTTGTTCCCATATATCAGGGGTGTCCAACTCCAGGCCTCGAGGGCCGGTGTCCTGCAGGTTTTAGGTCTCACCCTGGATATCACACCTGAACCACATGATTAGCTATTCTGGAGAACTTCAGGACATGTTGAGGAGGTCATTCAGCCATTTAAATCAGCTGTGCTGGATCAAGGACACATCTAAACCTGCAGGACACCGGCCCTCGAGGCCTGGAGTTGGACACCCCTGCCATATATACACACATGTGATCTCTGTGATGAAGACAAAGGGGTTTACTTTCTGAACAGCTCGTTGTTGAAACGTTTGCACAGAAATCTGGACTAAAATGTAAAACCTACAAACTCTTGTGTGAAATCAATGGTGCTGCGTTTGCGTTGAGAAGGATTATGGGTATGCCACATCTTTTTAAACACTCACTTCACTGTTTTTGTCCATGAGGACTTCTGTCCTCTGAAGTTCAGCACAGGCAGGCTTTCTTTGCATTAGCTGGTTTAACAAAACGGGCTTCTCAGTGCTCTTAAAAAGTATTTTATGCGTCATTCGAGTCTTCTTCCCCACAAAATGGATCAAGTGAGCACCGCCTGCTCCAACCAGACTGAGACGGGTGACAGAGAGCTGCATTTAAAAACAGGAAACTCAGCGATGTCTTTGTGCTCGGCCTGTGCCGGCTGCACAGGTTACACGTGTACAACACTCAGGACCCTGTACGTACAGGAATCTGTGCGAACGCTTCACTTCCACATTATGTTTTCAACATGTTACCATGGCGATCAAAACCCACCACCACTGCAATGAAAACTGATTTTAGGCTAAATTTACATTTCTAACCTGGTACAGAGCACGAGTGCACAACTTCCATGAAAGCGGCTGTCACCGTGGTAACTGATGCTGAACGCAGCCCGAACAGGAGCGGCTTATCAGAGTGTTGGTTTAAAATCAGCTGGTTCTTCTAATTCACATTAAGTTTGAGATGAAACCAGATCACATGACGCAGGGTTTTACATGGGTAAACTGACAAAGTCAAACCTTATTAAAACCACTGAAGCCCAGGTAGAGTGACAGGTGTGCAAAGTGCACGTTTCCACTTGGTGATGAAGAAGCTTTATTCTTACCTGCTGCTGAGCCTCTGCTGAAACTGCAGCTACGGCAACACAGAATAAATCAAACAAAACGTTTCCTCTGTCGACAAAGCAACTCCCACTTCTCGTTTTTAGCCTCTGCAACAGTAACAAGCTGGAACATGTAAAACCCAAGATTAACACTGCAGAAGATTGTTAGTCGCTTTTCTTTGTGGCATTTGTGCAGTTTGCCGTTCAAGTTTTATGACCTTTACAGAAGTTTTGTCATCTGATACGGTCACTGGCTGGAGTAGGCGACACTCACAGGGATCATTCTGAGTATGACATGTGAAACGCTCAGAGCTGGAAGCACTGAGCCTAAAGACGTTGAGAAACACCACAGTGATGACACCGCCCCTGGTGACAGTACACAGGAACAACATGATGGTCAAAAAGTATGTTTATGGTATAAAGACTCCCCTCCTTCACCACAGTATCTTTTTATTACAGACTGCTCCAAAGAAGCAATGTTTCACTGTTAGCCACATGCTCCGTCTGCCTGAGACCAGTTTTTAAACGTCCCGTCTGTTAACTTGTTTCAGACAAAAAGAAGAAGTAAATCACAGAACGTAAAGCCAGCTGCTTCGTCCTCGCAGGTTCTTCAGTTCTCCATCAGTGTGCAGCTCCAGCACCTCTACCAGTTCTCCAAGCTCACTGCTGCATGTGCTTGTTTGCAGAAATCTATTTTCCTCGTCCACGAAACTGAGCGCTGAAATTTACTGAGTAAAACACCTGATACATTTAAACGGGACATAAAAGAAACAGGCAACAAGATTCAAACTAAAGACAAAACAGTTGGCACTGTGCAGCTAGGCAGCTCCTTCTGGGGTTGTAGGGCGGTGCTTTAAAAATACTTGGGACAGAATACTACACGGGGGGCAACACTGTCGGAGTACGTCCTCATTAATGGAACGAAGAACGCTGAAGCAGGCTGAATACTTGAGCAGCATGATTAAACGAGCTGTGTGCACAGACATGCCCACTGACACAGCAGAGTGAACCCACGCTGTGACCGACTGGCTCAGAAGAACATGTCCTGGTACAGGTTCTGGCCCATCTCGATGTAGGCCTCCTTCTCCTGTGCAGACATCTGCTCCACCAGCTCTGGCCTCTGGCTCACCTCTCTGTACGAGAAGGGCCGGCCTCCCACCATCACTGTGGGCTCATCGCCCACTTCCTCAAATTCATCGTCGTCCTCATCATCCTCCTCTTGGCCCCGATGCTGCGCGGCCGCGGCAGGAGGAGGACCCGGGGGCGAGTCGTCGTCCGACTCGCTGGTGTCGCTGTCTGAGTCACTGGCGTTGGCAGAGGTGAGAGCCCTCGCAGCGGCGCTGGCTCCGCCTGCACCGGCGCCTGCAACGCTCCTCTTCTCGTGGATTAGCAGCGCGCGCATCACTTCCTCGTTTTCATCTACCTGACTGGTGCCAGGACCAGGCGCTCCATCCTGGGCTCCAGGTACGTCACCACCTGTGAAAACCACATTGAGATTAGATCACATTCTCATTTTTAGCTTAACTCACAACTTCAACACAGCTCTGCTCTTCAACCCTGTTATTCTGCATCCGTGTCATGTGGTAAGGTAACCATGGGGTCGAGTGGAGATTTATCATCTGATCACATGATGCAACTTCTAACCAATCCAGGACATCTCGCTGGAGCGTAGGCTGGATGACACAGCACCTGCACCGTTTCTTGGCAGACATTCAGTGCTGCCATGTTTCATCACAGCAAAGCAAAAAGAGGGCGTGGCCTGGGACAAACAGCTGCAACACATAAACGTGAGATCTCCAAGAACGACCGATAACGACATTAATCTGTTTTAAACAGATTTTAAACAGGGGGCGATCGTGGCTCAAGAGTTGGGAGTTCGTCTTGTAATCTGAAGGTTGCCGGTTCGAGCCCCGGCTTGGACAGTCTCGGTCGTTGTGTCCTTGGGCAAGACACTTCACCCGTTGCCTACTGGTGGTGGTCAGAGGGCCCGGTGGCGCCAGTGTCCGGCAGCCTCGCCTCTGTCAGTGCGCCCCAGGGTGGCTGTGGCTACGATGTAGCTTCATCACCAGTGTGTGAATGTGTGGATGGGTGGATGTGTAAAGCTCTTTGGGGTCCTTAGGGACGAGTGAAGCGCTCTATAAATACAGGCCATTTTAAAAGAAATGTGCTGGCTGCAGAGTGAGTGAGCAAGTTCTTAGAAACATGTTTCTTTATCGATACCTGTTCCAGGGTAGGTACGTGCTCTGTGATTGGTCTAGACAGATGGGAAACTAGATGAACAGAAACACTGGCTGAGGATCAGCGGAGCCTATCAGAGAGGCGGGAAACCACGAGTGGTAATTTCTTCTCCTACTTCCTCCCAACTTGCTGAAATAAGCTCAGACGAGCCTCTGAAATTAGCAGTGCGCACTTCCAGCGTGTGCAGTCAGCTGCACTGACACAACTCCCGTCTCTGCCACACATCCAGCGCGATAACTTCAAAGTGGGTGGACATTAAACTGCAGTTGCTATGCCAACCACCACCTGGCTTAACGTCATCTTGGCGTTTCAACCTGCACAATGCTAAAAGCCTGGCAGTTCCACGGTGGGCAGTTGCCCCCAGGGAAGCCCTCGGAGCTCTCTAACGAACGGTAGCGTACCGTTTCAGTTTTGGCGTGCGAGCTCGAGCCCAGCCTGACTTTATGTAGATGTGGCAGGTGCCACATCCCCGCTGATGTCAAAGCAGGCAGAGCGGGTGACGTCAGCCAGTGAGTGTGGGCTGAAAGAGCTGCTCCATCTTTAGAGCCTGCACCCACAGGTGCACAGCCTCCGACACCAGTGTTCAGTTTTCACCAGCTGAAGCTCCGCACGCTTGACTGAAATCATCAGAACAGCCAAGGTGCACATCCCCACCAGCAAGCACAGAAGACGCGCTCGTTCCCTCTCAGCAGGACAAAGAAGCTCCACGTCTTCTGTTTTTTCATGCATCGTATCAGAATTTGGGTTTTTCTTTACACGTTCAAATGAATAAGTTGTATTTATGAGCTGGAGTCAGGCCCTTTCTTCTTTCAGTAAACCAGTTCATGAAACACGTTTACAGCTCGATGCACGCTCAGGATTTAAGCACAGGGTAAAACCTGCAGGCAGATGAACCATGAAACACTCCGACGGATGCAGAGACACACCTGTGACAAAAACACAACCCACATGTCTAATTTGTAATTTCCATAAGAATGATTCTATTATGAGTGATCCTGCCTCAGCCACTCACTAATCAAGCCCTAATTATTCCAATTAAGCAATTATGGCTCAGTGGTACTCTGGCCAGGTCTGATTGCTGCATGCCCTTGGGTAAGGATCCAATGTCATTAGAAGAAAACTTGTTGAAGGGCTGCTCTGACAGATGGAGGTAACCTGGCTGACCTGTAATAACCTGTTCCAGCTACAGACTGAGCACCGACTGAGATGAAAAGCACAAAAACGGCGCTCTCTGCAGTCCATGCAGCATCCAAGCTACCCGCTCCTGAAACACCAAACCCTCTGAGGACGAGAAACATCATTCATGATTAACGATCACATAAACAGCCGCCGAGTCTGGGAGGAAATTCACGCTGAATTAAAGTTAAACTAATTCACGGAGTCGGAGATTGCAGTGCTTTAGAGTACGATTACATTCATTCATCTTCAATAACGAGCTGCACATTCTGGAGACGTTTTTCATCCCACTCTGTGAGTCCATTTTCAAATGTTATTGTATTTAGTGAAGACGTTTAAATTTGATCTTTTTAACAAACTCTACACGAGAGACAAAGATGAGAACGGTGTCCTGCAGCTTTTAGATCTCACTCTGGGTCAACACACCTGAACCACATGATTAGCTATTCCCAGGCCTCTGGAGAACTTCAGGACATGTTGAGGAGGTCACTCAGCCATTTAAATCAGCTGTGATGGATCTAGGACACTTCTAAACCTGCAGGACACCGGCCCTCGAGGCCTGGAGCTGGACACCCGCTCTAAACAGTATCTGTTTATGTTTAGTGTGTCTGAATATAATGACTGAGCTACAAATGAAACAACCATCACAGAGATGTCACAGACTCGTTGCTGTAGCTGAGAGCGGCTGCAGTGACAGCGCTGTACTTACGGTTCTTGAGGACGTCCGGCTCGTTGTAAGCGCCCTGTACGGTGCTCTGAGTCAGCCACACCGGCCTCTCCTTTGGCGCCTTGCTGTCGCCGGCCTGTTTCTGCTGCTCCTCCTGGTCCATGTTGATGACCACGTTCTGGGTGTACAGATCAGCGTACGTCGATCCTTTGTTCGACCAGGCTTCGCGGTGCGGGCCGCTCGCTGCTCCTGATGCTGCAGCACGTTCTCGGCTGGAGGAAAGAGTCAGCGAATAATATTTACAGCTAAGTTAACACGATTAAGTCTGAAAAATGTGCCCAGTTCACTCGTTTCGGTTCCTCCTGTGGCTACAGACAACAGCTCACCACAGCGTAACCGCTAACTGCGGTGAGCTGTTCGGACGAGGGCGATGCTGCGAGGCAGACTGACCTCTGTTTGAGAGCAGGAATCTCAGCAGGCTCAGGCTCCAGCAGCTCATGGGACAAGTTCACGTCCTCGGTTTCACGGAGCAGCACGTAGATGGGCTCGATCTGCTCGTTGAAGCGCGCCACGAGCGTCCTGGCGTCAGGACAGACCGACTCATCCTCTTCTACCTCCGTTTGGCAGAAGGTACAGCGAAATGTACCTGCAGGTGAAAAACAATCATTACAGACCTGCCTACAGGGCGCTGCATGGACCGAAGCCTGTAATACAAGCCAGCAGAGAAGTTTAGGCTCCAACTACTTTACATACCAGCTGATATATCACAGGAAGTGAACCTGCTGGTTGCCATTGGTGCCATTTGTGCTCTGATTTTGGTGATTTATAACCAATCGGGGTCAGGCTTGGTCTTCATGGAGGCTGGGCGTGGTTGTGTCGACACAACAGGAATAAGAGCGCTGACAGAGACTCTTGCATTAAACAGGAAACGTCTGCGAGGGAAACTGTATGCTGTGCACACCACACTTGCTTCCTACCATTAAGAGAAGGGCACGCTTCGACCATCTGCTTCTCTGGCTGATTTCAGCTTCAGTAGCGGGAGCCGTGCCAGCAGCAGCGCAGAGCTCACGCCTGCTTTATGTGTATGAGAGGACAAAACCCCCCCAGACCCCGAAAACTACTATTACAACTAAAGCACCTCCAGATCAATGCAAATGAAGTGAACAGTTACAGCTGAGGCTGCTCAACAACTGAAAGGCAGCAGCGTCTCATTAATGTACAAACTGTTGTTTGTGCATTTAAGATTAAAGTGGTAAATACCTCATTAAGATCTTATTTATCCTCGATGTGTGCCAAGCGGCACCAAGCTGAGATTACTGGAAAAAATCATTACAAAGTAAATCACGTAAATATGATTAATACGTTCATAATGGTCTGGCACTGGTCTCTGGCTCAGCACTGAAACAACTGGGTTTAGCTCAACCTGAAACATTCTGCTTTTCCTGTACAGAGGTGGAGAACATGTTGGCCGAAGGTGAGGAATGAACACGTCAGGTGGAGTGAGTGGAAAAAAGATCACGTGTTACAACATTCACGGCGCGCTGTGAAAACAGAGCTGCAGGGCTTCGGCTCTCCTTTGTGGGTCAGAACGAGCTGGAAGACCAGCAGTGTCGTGTCCGATCCTCGTGAGGTTACGCTGAGTGTTGCTGGCCCGACAAAACCAGCCCATCAAACTACCAGCAGAGCTGCAGGTACCCGAAGGCTGAACCCTGACCGAGGCAAAGCAGCAGAGACAGGAAGCGGTGCAGAGGAACCGTGAGGCGTGTCATCACAAACACACTGATGGCTCATTTATCCAGAGTGACGAGACTGCACATCTATTCTGTCCCATCTGTGTCTTTTCTTAGAGCTCGATCATTTAAACACACCCACATTTTAACATAGTGATTCTACAGTGAATCAACCTGACAGCCAACAACATCAACTATTTACAACATTTATCCCAGTAAACCACAAGTACTGGACAGAATTATTCACTGAAAATGAGAAACCATCTTTAATGATTTGTTGACCACTCCTGTGTGACTCCTAGAAGCCGAGCCGGATGGTTGGCAGTCAGCCCCGACCCTGGCAGGCAGTCAGCGTGGTGTCACAGGTTAAAGCTGCCGCAGTTTATGAATGAAAACAGCTCACAAACAAATACAAACCTTTGCAGAGAGAGCGCAACGTGGACAATGTTTCTAATGCAAATCAGGATTTTTAATGCACATGTTGGCCCTGCGACAGACTGCCGACCTGTCCGGGGTGTACCCCGCCTCTCGCCCTATGACAGCTGGGATAGGCTCCACCCCCCGTGACCCTGACAAGGATAAGCGAACGAGAATGGATGGATTTTAGCAAACACACATACAACCCAGTTCATCAGTTCTGGGGATGTTGCTTCAATTTCTCTAAAACCAAATTCAAAGAGAGGCCATTTTCCCAAAATGCATTGCATCCTGTGTAATACAGTAATGTGCACTGCTCGGAAAGGAAGCACTTTAAAACATCAGATCAGAAATAAATCCTGCTGGATATCTGCACCGAGCTCCAACAGCAAAGTGAGAGTGGCTCCACTGTGACTGCAGGGAGACAGCAAATGTTCGGGTAAGGGCGCGTACTGACATCATCATGGCCGCTGTAAGTCATTGATTACCGACTATTTAAATCTGACGTGAAAGTGAAGATTCTGGGTTTTTAAAGTGCACAAACTGTTTCATGGTCACCCACGTTTGGTCTGTGTCATTCAGAGCTCATCATTATGCAGCATATGCAAGTATGTGTGAGGCTTATGACTCATCCTTCTTCAAATAACAGACATTTAAAGTGAACTTTAACATGGCAGAATGTTAGCGTACGACTTGGAGCTTATACAAAGCCACGTACACGTCATGAGCTTCAATGGCAGTCTTTTCATGTCCACGTAGCACTGCTAACAAAGTGCACACACTCACACACCTTTAGAAGTAACTCTGCATTAAATGGACAATGAACAAAAATTCATGCTTCTATCTCTATAACGTACACGATCCTCTGTTTGTTCACACTATAGTTTCAATAGGAGGAATTGTCATTAAATGTATCCTGCTATGTGCTGTTACTGCCATCTAGAGGTGAACTGAGGAGCACACAACATAATGGAAGTGCAAACAAAAAACAACACATCAGATCACAAAGTGATCCTTGCATCAAAAATACTGAAGTCTTCATTTAACTTTGACACACACTCATTTCTGTACATCCACTGTGAATCACTGCCAGTCATGAGCGCCTGCCTCGCTTTCCCCACATATTATATCTCCAAACATTTTCCAGATAAACTGAGAGCCAGATTTACCAGGTTAGGATAATCACAGAGGGGCAAACACGTCCACAGAGGGAGAAAGTTCTGCATCTATTGATTTAAAAAAAAAAGATGAAGAGTGTCCTCCTCCCTCCCACTGACACTGCACGTCGAGTTCAGTTACTTTATGCTTGGTTTTAAAATCAAACTACTGAGGAGCAGAAATATGTGGGGCCTTGCTCCAAACCAAAGGGTTTAAGACTCAGTGAAGATCTACGGGAAAGAGCCAAAGCTGAGGCACCACGCTCACCGTTTTGAGCCGTCCACCTGCACCAAATACTCAGAAAACGACAAGTTTCTCTGTGCACGCAGCATGCTATTTAAATATATATGAACTCTCCCCACCCGCGGTAAAGAAAATTAATTATTCATCCCATAAAAGCTGGACTAAAGTCCCGTCAAACTGCCAGAATGCTTTCAAAAATCCAAGCGTGTTGAATATTACAGTATAGCAGCACTGGTCTGCACCTTTACCTGTCATAGGGTCGAAGAGTTGGTTGGCCTCGAGGTCGGTGAAGGTGGAGAAGCAGCAGGGACACCGGAAGGAAGCGCGGTTGGTGGAGTCTCGCTCATCTGTCTCAATGCGTCGTCGCATGTGATCCAGTTTATACTTGACCACATTGACCAGTACCCTAAAAAGATGTAAGACAGAAATAAGACTACTGAGTCTAAAGTGTCCAACACACACACACACACACACACACACACACACACACACACACACAGCAGAGATTTAAACCTGTAATTAATGAAGTAGTAGTTATGTCTCGTTGTCTTGCCATCGGGCGCCGTCTCCACCCTCATGCGGCACTTCACAAACTTGTCTGCTTTTAGGGTATTGAGTACTGAGCGCAGCTGCTTGCGGTCATACTTGAGCAGCTCCAGCATGTCCTCCTCACGCACACACGGGTTACGGATCAGCACATCCAGCGCCAAAGCATGCTCCAGGCCATAAAAACCCCTCACGACCTGCTTGGCCAGCCGCTTCAGAGCTGCGGGGACCTCGGTCAGTACTGCTGGTTCAATCATCTTTGGGTCTGGAGAGAAACAGCTGCAGGGCAGAGTGCGACAGCGGGGAGAACATCAGGAAGGCAGGGATGAGGAGCAGGGCCAGAAGAGTTATCCAAGTATAAAACTTTAAATTTAAGAGGGAAGTGTAAGGTATACTAGAGCACATTAACCCAGTAGGAGAAAAATCCCGGCCGCGGTATCGATGTCAAAGCATCAATCACAGCTAGCGTAGCTTAGCTTGGATCCAAACAAAGACTAAAACATAATGCATCCGGTTTGCCGGTGTTATTGTACATTTTAATGTAATACACCACAATAGAAAGACGGCGTGTTAATCGTTTACCGGTCATCTTATTATTTCACACTTTATCTTTAATAAAAGCTCGATGAAGTTACTTTTATTTAAGTTAAGCGCTAACACTGAGTTGGCCTGCAGAAACCCGGCAGGCGTTAACGCGACCCTTACCGGTTATTGTTTATGTGCCAACAGTCATCTCAGAGCCACACACACTGACGTTAACTCACAAAAACACCGCTAAAACTCACTGAACACAAACGCACGTCACGGTCCTTTAGCTGCTGGGTTAGCCAACATGTTTCACTTCTTATTTTGAGACGACGACCCCGGAAATGAAAAATAAACCCGGGCCAACTGAAATGTTGGCCCGGCTGCACTAAACTGCACCCATAGAAGCGAAGAAGCTTGAGTGACGGGCATGTTGGCGAATAGCATGGCTTTGTTTTCATGGGGCGTGGTCTTAAGAACTGTTTACTTCCTGATCGCGTCTATCAAAAAATGGCCTCTCTTGACAGGGTAAAAGTGTTGGTTTTGGGAGATTCCGGTGAGTTATGAACTATTTTCACAAGCAAAACCTTTACTACTGTCTGCTCTTATTTATAAGGACGCTTGCTTATTCTGAACGGAACTCGCTCACTTATAAAACTCTTAATCTTTAAGTAGGAGACCGACGCTGTGGTCAGTTTGCTGCTGTGGCAGTTAAAGCTACGGATAAACATCACGTAACACACCTGTCATGTCTAAGCTCACGGGTAATTTTCACAATAAAGGTACATCGGCGAGCGACGCTGAATTTTAATGCCCGTCATTTTTACATCGGGCACTTTGCGGCAGGTGGATGTAAGAAGAGTGTTTGGGTGTGAAACGATTCCACACCAAGAGTTTAAATTTCACAGAAACACGTTTTGCCGAATCAGAGAGCCACACCCTACAGATCATTACGGATACTCACTGATGTTGTTCCGGAGATGTGCTCTGCTGGAAGCCGAGTCTGTCGTAAACTGACTCGATGTTTCGGTGAAGTTCAGTCTTCCAGTCAGCAGCAGCTGTAGAGTCTATTCATAATTTAAATCCATTAATATCGATCAGCTACACAAAAATGTTTAACCTGCTGTGCTTTGCATCAGCTCCTTTTATCCAGTATCATTTTGTGCTCTTTGCAGGGGTTGGCAAGTCTTCCTTGGTCCATCTGCTATGTCAGAATCAAGTTTTGGGAAATCCATCATGGACTGTTGGCTGCTCTGTAGATGTGCGGGTAAGCAGGTCCAGCATCTTCTACTTTACAAAGCCCTGCTGGCCTTTTATTTTAAACTCGTATAAAACACGACAGAACACACTAACGAGAGGGAGACAGGTGAACCTGAAAGGAACAGGTGCACAGGTTTAAATACCAGGGTGTCAGGGGTGATCTGTGACAGAAGGATAGCAGCAAGAGTGAGAGGGCAGGTAATGAGGCCTGCTATGATGTATAGTTTGGTGACTGACAAAAAGATAGGAGGTAGAGCTGAAGGTGTTCAGGTGTTCGGTGGGAGTGACCGGGATGGACAGGTTTAGAAATGAGTCCATCAGAGGGACGAGGCTGGGATGGTTTAGGCATGTGCAGAGAGGTAAGAGTGAGATGGCGCCCGATGAGCTATTGATGTCGAAATAATTATTCTACTCCAGGTTCAAGACTATAAGGAGGGAACCCCAGAGGAGAAAACCTTCTACATTGAACTCTGGGATGTTGGAGGATCCGTTGGCAACGCCAGCAGCGTCAAAAGCACGAGAGCAGTCTTCTACAACTCGGTTAACGGTAAACACTTACAGACAGATCTGAAAGCATTGATTTCATCAGTGACGTGTTATTGAGACATGCTCTTCATGTTTGGGTTCTTTTAGGAATTATATTGGTCCACGATCTGACCAATAAGAAGTCCTCTCAGAATCTGTACCGATGGTCACTGGAAGCTTTGAATAAGGATTCCTCTCCAACTGGAGTCATCGTTTCAAACGGGTGAGCAGATCTGTGTGTTTGACATCGCCCGTCTTCATTCAGAATAATAAACGGAAAACATGGCTAATGTGGAAGCTTCGATATTTGACTGCAGCGACTATGACAGAGAGCAGTTTGCAGAGAATCCGGTGCCTTTGCTGTTGATCGGGACCAAGTTTGACCAAATTCCAGAAAACAAGCGCAGTGAAGTTCTCACTCGGACGGCTTTCTTGTCCGAAGACTTCAATGCAGAAGAAATCAATCTTGTAAGTCGCCTCACTCTGCTCTACGAGCTCTCAGCTTCAGCTCCTTTAAACCAATGAATCCGTTTCATTCATTGTTTATCTCTCACATAAAGCACAACTCATGTTTAACACTCATAAAAAAGGAAACTAGACTAATGATGAAAATAAAGCGGCGATTCACACACTCACACAACACCTACGTTTTTCAGTCAGTAATATACAAAAACAAATCCTAGTTCACAACAATAAAAACAACACATGTGTCTGGTCCTCCAGCCTAAAATAAAACATGTGGAAGCTGCTGTGGTCAGTTTCACTGCGGGAGCTGAACGCTTTTGGTGTTGTGTTGTTTTCCCAGGACTGCACCAACCCCAGATACCTGGCTGCAGGCACCTCAAACGCTGTGAAACTCAGCAGGTTCTTTGACAAGGTGAGAGCTGTGAGCTGCGTCACTGCGGTCTGTCAGGCAGGCCGTGACTCAGGCTGCGTCCACACTAGCCCAGATAGATTAGGGTTAGGGGGGAATGTTTCCGATGAAAACGCCGTTCCGGCTCTTCGAAACGTCGCGGCAAAATGTGGAGGAAAAGCAGCGAGTTTTTTAAATGGACTCACAATGAGGTGGAGTTGTTGCTGCGAGTAACACAAAAGTACAAAGTTGCAACAGTGAGTGAGAATTAAAGAATTCTTTGTTTAATTAGCCACATGACTGCATCACATGACTAACATGCGTCATCACTTTAGAAAGTCTCTGTTTTCAAATGTGTGCGGTTTTGAGAGCGTTTTCAAAACGGCGTCTCAGTCTGGACGGGAGGCCAAAACAGAGAGACGAGGTTGCGTTTTCAAACGAAAATGCATTAGTGTGGACGCAGCATCACACGCGTGTGTGCACCTCCGTCTTTGTGCTGCGGTTACACGTGTGGATTTATCGAGAGCTGTCAAACAGGGACAAACATCATTTGGGCTTCACGTTTATTTTGAATCATAGAGGATAAATGTCTCACATTAATGGGAGTCCTTTCTCTTGACGTGTACGTGTGTTCTGACTCATGTTAAACCTTTCAACAGGTAATAGAGAAAAGATATTTCACCAGAGATCCCAGTCAGGTCAGTTTGTTTTCTCTTTTTTCTGTCCAGTCAGTCGTAACAGTTTTGGTAAAAGGTTGAAGGTGACCTGTTTCCCACTTTCTCTGCAGATGACTGGCTTCACAGACAGAAAACGGTTCAACTTCAAAAGTTTGCACTATGACTGAGACCTGTGATCAGACCCCGCCCACTCAGACACGCGCTGGAAGTGAATCTAGAAAAGTTTATAAAAGCTGGAAATGACATGTGAAGAAGGTGCTGAGGACAGAATGAAGAGGCACGCTTTGAGCTTTTTATTACACCATCATGAATGAGACCACACGTTTTTAGAACATATGCTTTACTGCTCCTCTGACTCGTGCATCATTCCTGCTCCTCCATTGTTTGCTTGATCCACGGGATGAAGGAGCTGACTTTAGTATAGACATGCGGGTACTGTGGATTATTGCAGTCCTCTGCCCAGATGAAGGCTGTTATACCCTGAGGCTTTGTGTTGCAGATAAGTGGCCCACCGGAGTCTCCCTACAAAGAAAGACTTGATTGAGCGATCTGTGTAAAGGTTGCACATTTTACATGAATAAAAGACTAAACCTGTATTTGAGTTATTAGCTGCTGGGCTGCTTTTGTTATTTCGTTACCTGGCAAACACCTCCGTCCCGTCTGGTAAACTTGGTGCATATCATGTGACCAGAGTTAAAGTGTTTTTGCCAAATGTGTTTGCACTCAGTGCTGAACTGCATCTTCTCTGTGGCTTCTTTAAGGACATTTGAACGAGATCCATTAGCTCTGGTTAGTCCCCAGCCGGCCACAGCACATTTAATGTTGGCGGGTGTTTCCCCGTTCTTCTTAGGCAGTCCTATGGTCCTCACGTACTTATTCAGCGTGGCGTTCTTCTTCAACTGTCAAAGAGAATCAGTGAAAGTTGCTCCTGCATCAGTTCAACACATGAACCCAGTGCACAGGGAATCAGGTCACTTTAAACTTTTTCACTTTACCTTCAGTAACATGATGTCATTGTTTAAGTTCCCAGTGAACCCTGGATGAGCGAAATACTCGTCCACTTCGATGCGTTGCTGAGTTCTCTCTTTCTTGGTGATGTCGTGTGCTCCGAGCACCACGGTGCAAGAACCCCAGGTCTCATTTCTGAACAAGAAACACAATGTTCAAAGAAGCGTCTGCAGTCACACTGATACTACGGATGGTGTGAATCATAATATCGACACAAATGAAGGTCCATGCAGTCTTCTCAGTGTGTTGCAGCACTCCAACACCGTTAGAAAAATGACTCCCAGGAAAACTGTGGTGGCCCATCACCCCACACAAACACCTTCCACTCATTTATATGTAACTTGATGGTGTGTCCTCAGTATCACAGTTCAGCTGTGATACAGTTTTATCATAGTGACTGCTGATAGAACAGCAGCAGCTAAAATAACATCCTTTTTTAAAAACAGTTATATATATACACCATATAAAAAGCGTACTTGCAGTGAGCTGCAGTCAGAACAAAGTCCCTCTGAATAAGGATCCCTCCACATGAATGTACTCCCCGATACTGGACTGACACCATGTACGGTCTGGAGTGGGGCTTTGCCTCCCTGCCACCGACTATGCCGCTCTCAGCAGCCCCTTACAGGAGAGCAAAGGTCAAATCGAAACAGCGACCACAGAAAATTCTTCATTTTGGCCTTTAAAGAAGTGGGAAACTGTATTTCAGCACAGGTCTAAAATATCCTGTCATTGAAACTCTGCCAGTCTTCTTACCTGTGAGGGAGATTTGCAGAAAGACGTAAAGGATGCAGCAGATCATGGTGGGACAGACGCTGCAGGCTTGCAGTGACCCCCCCACTCCACACGTCTCTTTTTATAACACGCCTCCCACAACAGAAACTTTGTGGTCAGAAGTTTCTGCACGGATATCACACCTTTGTCTGCACCGCTGCACGTAACAGGTGGTGGTGCATCACACACCTCCAATCATTTACCAGCAGAACATTATTTCTGTTTTCAGGATGAATTAGAGTCTGGATCATTCATTTATTATTATTATTAATTCATATTTTCAATTATGTATATAAATATATCTAAACACGATTCAATAAAAGGACGAACTGTTACGATGCATTGCTTCATATACAGAAGGTCTTGAGGGATTGCTGCTATGAGGAAACTTTACCAGCGGGACATCGTTGTGTGCCTCAACTTCACAGGCTGTTTCGGTCTTTTATCACAAGCTGTTCTGCCAGTTTTTAGTTTCTCTTTACCTTCCTTGGTTGGGTTTAGAGATTAGGAATCTAGTCTGGATTGTCATATTAAAATTTTAGGACACATCGTCAGTAGTGGACGTTGGATTCCTCGGGTGTTTTGGCCATTATCACTAGACACTCACCCAAGGAGGCCCTGTCACTGGTTTATGTTATAATGTTATTTCTCTTCTTCTTTCTGCTGTTTAGTTTTCTACAGTTTATTTTATCAATTCACCACAAAAGTTCTACTTATCTCTTTCATATTTAAAGAGCCTCACTTCTTCAAAGGGATAGAAAAGGTGATAGCAAGAAGTAAGACAAAAGAGACAAGATAGGAGCGAGGAGAGCCGGAAGGGGGGCGCCTGATCTGGCATCCCACACCTCCCGCCGGATCCTGCTGTACGCTCTACCTCCCCTCTGCCTCCCAGAAAAAGGGAGGAGCAGAGGGGAGAAGAGTGAAAATTCTAGTGTTGGGCTTTCTATGATTTTGAAGCCCCCTGTTGAGGCAGGCCCACCACGGGTTGATCAATCCTGGGCGTGTCTCGCGGTTAGCTGACTGCCTTAGCTGCACAAGGGATGTCAGCCCTTTTTAACAAAAGACAAATGCTGATGGATACTGACGCTCCTCTTGGTTGGTGAAAGGTTGAGCAATGATGGATTTTCTTTTGCTCTCAACTTTCTCGGCTACACACCTGAGGACCTGGTTGTGTCTCCGTGTAGATCTGACCTGAGTACGGCTAGTCCTACAACCATCCAACATGTGCTTGAGTGTGGCTGGTGTCCCGATTCTTTCTTGATGTGCTGAGAAAGAACAACCAAAACTCAGAGCAGGTTCAGTCAACAACAATGATTTATTAAGCACATGCATGGGGGGATGTACACAATACCACCTTCTGTGTCGATCTCCATAGAGGAAGCACACAGGCTCCACTATTTTAAGGGCTGAAGGGCTAAACCTGCCCTGTCTGCATAAGCAAAGTTTATTATCCTGCAACAGTGACAGTTAAGTTCAACCCCTTCTAAGGCACTCATGTTTGCACTTCACTTACAGTCTCAATGCTCTTTCACCCCCAATCTGTTTCTTCTTATTCTCTTTTAGCAAAGTAAAAATAGGCAACGTTCTCTGCAGGTCTGCACAAAGCCTCCAGTTCTGCACAGTTTCAGTCTGGCTAAGCATTGCAATAACCTCTGATACAGTTTATCACGGAAAAACAAAATCCACAGCCAATAAGCACTAGAGAATGTGTTTTCTTACATCTTACTCTGACTGTCACTGGGCAGACGTGTGCACTGTTACAAGCAAAACACTTCTGGTAATACCCTATAATCCTGCACATTTCATTAGCAGCTGGATTAACATGGCCTTTGCTAAAATATTACTTCATTATATATTCTCCACCTTCGAAGAAAGTCACAATACAGCTGACGCCGCTACTCCCCTGCCAGCTCGGCCGATCTCACCTCCAACAACGGCATCATGGGTGCGGGGCCTTCCAGTCCCGCGTCCATGGCCCTTGCTATCACCCTCTCGGTCAGCCGTCTGATACAGGGAAGGCAGCAACAGCTGCACGTGACCAGGAGAACTATAAAGACTGTACACAGGGGGCAGGATGGGTCCTTTCCAAACCACAGCTGCAGATTCATTGGGGAAGGCAGCACATCGTATGTCGCTTGGATGAAACGTAGTCTATTAGACTCCATCCCCCAGATTTCACTCCATGAGAGTTTCCTCTTTCCCACACTCTCCCAGTTCATCCAGCGACCCTGCTTGGCCAGCGCTACGGCTCTGGCATGTCTGGCTGTTTCCTCCTGCCAACGCACCTCCTCCACCACCATTTTTCAACCTTCGGTTACAGATGCCTGTTGCCACCGAGGTGTTACTGCTCCAAGACCAAATCCTCCTCTGCCCTGCTGGACGTGACCCACCACATCACGACGGTGAAGAGCAGATTTGACCTGTAGCACAGATGTGGCCGGGGTCTCGGGAGTCTGTAAGTGACATCTCAAGCCTCACTTTTGCACATTTAATGTCCTCTACCAGACTAGTGATAGGCAATGACAGTATAGAGTCCAACACTGCTGAGGCATTTGGGAAGTCCGAGCCACGTGCTCGCGTAGGAGCTCACCAGCCTCTCCAGTCGATTGGCATGACTGAGTGAGACCTGATACGTCGTCAGTGGCTGCAGTAGTCTGGGAGTGCAGTGTTTTAATCTGGCCGTTAGCCTTGTTCTGCCGTGGTTGTTCAAGTTGCCAGGTATCATATATTCATATTTTCAATTATATATAAACACAATATATTTTATACTGTCTGTGGTTTTATGAGACCCTGAACATTGATCCTGAGGGTTTGTCTCATCGGCTGCCTGTTGACTGCATGTGCTTTAAAGTAAGCCGTCTGGGTTGGTGGTAAATACCCGAATGGAAAGTGTGTGTCAAGGCCAAATTAACCACAGTGCACACAAAGGTGATCACACCTCTCACTGTGAACCTTACACACATTTCTGCCACTCTATTCTCTCCGGAGCTTGGTGGTTGTTTCTAAAGAAAAATGTCAGTGATGTGAGATGGACATGAATATACAGAACATAATGAGCGCTGATGCTGGATGCAGGAGATCTATCTATCTATCTATCTATCTATCTATCTATCTATCTATCTATCTATCTATCTATCTATCTATCTATCTATCTATCTATCTATCTATCTATCTATCTATCTATCTATCTATCTATCTATCTATCTATCTATCTATCTATCTATCTATCTATCTACTCTCTGATCTATCTATCTGTCTGTTTCTATCTATCTGTCTATCTGTCTATCTATCTGTCTATCTGTCTATCTATCTGTCTATCTGTCTATCTATCTATCTATCTGTGTGTGTTTAATATATATACATAATAGTCATTTCTTCAGTAAACTATATTGTTTTCAATAATTTAGCTTTAAATTACTTAAAAAATTATATATTTCCACAGAAAAGCCATAAAATTGTGACGAGTATTTGTGGTTTCCGTGGAATTGGAGGCGTTTTCTGCAAACAGTTATTAGTTTGATTCTAAGGAAAAGTTCAGTGATGTGTGGGTGGACATGCATGCTCCAGGAACATGACACCCACAGACAGACAGAGCCTTTACCCATCAGTGGGAGGAAGATGATGAGCACTTTCAGCAGCGACACTGCGTCTCTCAGCACAATCTCAGGATCAAGAAGGAGGTTCCAGAGCCCGGCAAAACGACCTCCAGCAGACGACTGGTGTGAATGTCTCCGAACAATCAGAAACAGACTTTGTGGTCACAAATTTTGAAGCCATCCTGATAACCTTATCCCACCAACGATGTGGTGATCCAACTTTTTTCAGTGTATTTAAAAAGATCCTCTGGAAAAGATTAGAATTCTTGTAAATGAGTTTAATACACAAAAGCACATGAACAGCAGAAACGTACATTTACAGAGAAATAATAGCAGAAAAGCAAAGTGAAGCGAGCCCCAGTCAATTGTCAATTTTGCACTTTGTTCTGATTAAATCTCCGTACCTGGTGTTACATAACCTTCTGGCACATCCATCACTCTCCGAGCTGTTCCCAACATCAATCATTTATTTGGGTCTTTTTTGACAGTTTTAAGACCAGAACTCTGGAAAACTATCAAACATACAGCAAAGAGAAAACAATTCCTCTTCCTGACAGCTTTGTCGGGTACGCTGTCAGGGGTGGGCTACTATACTCGTTAAAGAAGGGTTTTTCACAGTTTTGGCAACTGCAGGTGGGAAACAAGTGTCCCAGGTGCACTCTCAGGCAAAGTGTGTTTACTTTATGGGGTAGAGATGGATGCTTCACCACCTGCTGGCAGCAGAGAGGCGCCCAGCTGCAGCCCAGCCCATACTTGTGAATAATATTTGATCTAAAGATGTGGATCTTGGGATTTTAAACATGCAGGTTAAAAGCTTATCAATGTGATTCCATTTATATAAACACTCCAGTGCAGATGTACAGAGAGAGGATACGAGTATATATGATTACATAGTGTATATGTGAGTATATGTCTGGTGCACACAGGTATATATGTCATAAACATCCACAACAACTTCCTGAGGGCCCGGCGTCCTCTAATAGGCCCTTTGTCTGTCTCCTGTCTCCAGGATTCTGGATTTAGTGTTGGAAAACCTGCAGACAGTCCTCCCTGGAATCACAGTGTCCCTCAGTTTGTTAGTCCACCTTCTTCCATCCATCCCTCTTCATCACATCTTTGTTTTTGGTTAGGGTTTGTGTTTTTAAAAATCTATTTTCCATTTTGTTTGTGTCACAGTTTTGTTTTCATTCAGTTTAGTGTCGGTGTGTCCCGGCCTGGAAGGCCTTACCTTCTTTCATTTATCCAACCACACTGTTAGTTTCTCATGTGTGTGTTATTGTCTGCTTGCTTTCACATGTTTCCCAGTTTTGAATTGTTCCGTATCCGGGGTGTGATCCCAGGTTTTCCTGTTCTTTTCCTCTGACCTTGTTCAGCACTGACAAACTCAAAGGCTTTAACACGTTTAATGGTCGGCTGGTAAAAACTACCCGAAAAAGAAAAATCTGCAAAATCTGAACAAAACTGTGAAAATGTGGATGAAAAATGTATAAAGAAGAAAATAATATTTCAAAAACAACATGTTAAAAATCAATTAATGTAAAAACAAAAAAGAAAAATATGAACACTTTTAATGGTTCTTTGATATTCTGTGCGAAGATCAATGATGCCATTGATTCAGCCCCACAGGGCCCACCCTGCAGAGCTCAGCCAGCCTCAGAACCAAGCCCGGCCGTGCACACACACACACATAAACGACACAAAGACGCACATGCACGCTCGCCCATCTGAAGTGTGGTGAGCAGAGCAAAGGGAAAAAGAGTCGTGACAAGAGTCTCTGAAATGTTGAACTTATTTTATTTTAAAAAACAATTTAAAAAAGAGATTCTGAGAGGCCAAAAATGTTTCAAGCTTTATTATTTAGTCGTTAACAAGAGAACCGAGTTTAGTTCACCTCAGTTCAGCTGTGACAAAACTACAGTTAAAGCACTGAAAAGATTGGTTTGTTTTACCAACACAACATTGGTTCAGTTTCACTTCTCTCGGTCATTCAGGACACTTCTTCTTTTTTATTCAAACATACAGACGTTTCACATTAACCATGTTGAAACTTTAATGCCTGAAAAAAATCCGTTATTTTTTCATTGTTTCCTTGATCCAGGGGATGAAGAAACGGACTTTGGTGAACACGTGGGGGTAGCTGAGATCAGTGCAGTCCTCTGGTGAGGTGTAAGCTGTTACACCTTGAAGCTTATTCTTGCAGATGAGTGGTCCACCAGAGTCTCCCTACAAAACAGGCAACAGAAAAACTTCCCTCAGTCAGTAACAGTTATTATTCATCACTAAACGTTCAGTAGTTAGTCTGCTTCACATGTGACATACCCGGCAGATGCCTCCACTCTTTTTGGTAAAGTTGGTGCAAATCATGTGATCAGAATTAAAATATTGTTGCCAAATGTTTTCACAGTTAGACGTGGCCTCTATGTTCTCTGTGGCTTCCTTTAACACATTTGAGGGACAGTCATGAGCTGTAGTCCATCCCCAGCCTGCCACAGCACATTTCATGTTAGCTGATGTTTTTCCTTCAGGCAGGCCGATGGTCTTCACGTTCTTACTGAGTTTGGCTTTCTTTTTCAACTGTGGACAAAGTGTGTTTGAGAGAGCAGTTACTTCCTGATTTTAGGTTAAAATAATATCTCCTACCTCACTGCATAATGCAGCGTGACAGATATACTGCCAACAGTGCTTCACAGTGAGGTTAGCCTAAATATTCATTTTATTATGAAGCTTTAAACACTCTTAGTTTTACCTTCAGTAACATGATGTCATATTCGTATTGTCCAGTGAACCCTGGATGAGCGAAATACTCGTCCACTTCGATGCGTTGCTGAGTTCTCTCTTCCCTGGTGATGTCGTGTGCTCCGAGCACCACGGTGCAAGAACCTGAGGTCTCATGTCTGAACAACAAGAAACACAATGTTCAAAGAAGCGTCTGCAGTCGCACTGATACTACGGATGGTGTGAATCATAATATCGACACAAATGAAGGTCCATGCAGTCTTCTCAGTGTGTTGCAGCGCTCCAACACCGTTAGACAAAAACAGTTATATATATACACCATATAAAAAGCGTACTTGCAGTGAGCTGCAGTCAGAACAAAGTCCCTCTGAATAAGGATCCCTCCACATGAATGTACTCCCCGATACTGGACTGACACCATGTACGGTCTGGAGTGGGGCTTTGCCTCCCTGCCACCGACTATGCCGCTCTCAGCAGCCCCTTACAGGAGAGCAAAGGTCAAATCGAAACAGCGACCACAGAAAATTCTTCATTTTGGCCTTTAAAGAAGTGGGAAACTGTATTTCAGCACAGGTCTAAAATATCCTGTCATTGAAACTCTGCCAGTCTTCTTACCTGTGAGGGAGATTTGCAGAAAGACGTAAAGGATGCAGCAGATCATGGTGGGACAGACGCTGCAGGCTTGCAGTGACCCCCCCACTCCACACGTCTCTTTTTATAACACGCCTCCCACAACAGAAACTTTGTGGTCAGAAGTTTCTGCACGGATATCACACCTTTGTCTGCACCGCTGCACGTAACAGGTGGTGGTGCATCACACACCTCCAATCATTTACCAGCAGAACATTATTTCTGTTTTCAGGATGAAAAAAAGAGGAGATTTATGACGACGATTTGTGAGACTGGTAAACTTATGATACGTACGATGGTCTTTCGTTCTACACGGTGCATTTCAAGGTCCTGCACCCATCCGTCGGTAAACTGTACCTGGGCTTGTTGCAGTGACCTGAAGTTACTAAACTTCATGAGTGTATGCACTCACTCCAAGAACCGTATATTATAAATATGCATATAAATATGCTACGATGAGATAGCTGACTTCATCTAACTAGCAAATGTTGTCCAGGCTACGTTGGTGATGCAGTTTTTTTTAATGTGTATGATATTTTTGTCATGCGATTTTAAAGCCGGTCCTACAACCGCATCCAAGAATAACATGCAGCTTATCTCAGAACTGTCGGTGAAAATTATTCTTGGAGCTAGGTTTAATTGAGCTGCATTTTAAAGAGGTGCAATTTCACAATTTGTGTATATTTTCTAAGTTCACTATTTTGTCATGTGTTGAGAAAAACACAGATTTAAAAATTACATGGTCTAATATTTACATTTAGCATAACTGCAACATTCTTTTTTTCTTTTTTTTTAAAGACTCGAAAGGACTTGAAATTCAAATTTCAGACTTGTGACTTGACTCGGACTTTTACACCAGTGACTTGAGACTCGACTCTGACTTGCCTGACATTACTTGAGACTTGACTTGAGACTTGAGACTTACTTGAGACTTG
>NW_024582435.1:2221778-2234333 GCF_018398535.1 Haplochromis burtoni
TACAAAGAGCCTGGAAGAATCTGCTGTTGGGATTTGTTACTATGTAAATATGACTGAACTGAATGAAATGCCAGAGGTGTGGACTCGAGTCACATGACTTGGACTCGAGTCAGACTCGAGTCATTAATTTTATGACTTTAGACTTGACTTGAAAAAATGTTCTAAGACTTGTGACTTGACTTGGACTTTTACACCAATGACCTGGACTTGAATTGGACTTGAACCGGTTTACTTGAAAAGACTTGATATTTTACCCCAAATATAAAATTTAACATGCATATTATATAGAGATTGAAAATGTGACGTCATTCACGGGTAGAACCGCAAAGGATTCTGGGAACTCGTGGCAAGAGGTACTAGCGCACGCAGGCTTTCAATTGAAATCAGTTATACAGCGATAAAAAGAAACACAAAAATGTCAAGAAGCTGTTGTATTATTAACTGCAATAGCCGGTCGCATGACAGCCACGGGAAGCCGACGGGTAAAGAGATCGGTTGTTATCGGATTACGTCGTTGAAGAGAAATTGTTCGAGCCATGTTTCCGAAGTAACAAAGAGGCGACTGGATTGCAGCCATTCAAAGACCAAATATAACGTCCCAGAACACTCCAGCTCACAGGTTAGTCTGCTCCAAGCATTTACACGAAGGTCAGTCTGCTGTTGTAGTTAATACGTCATTTTCATAACATAATTGGTGATATAGGTTACAAGCAAGTCTGGCGCTGAACAGAAATTGTCGCGCTATGCTCCTTTATTTATTGTGCATAAATAGTGAATTGTCCTGACACAATATTGCGTTTCGCTTCTGTTATTATGGTACATTGACAAAAACATATACTTTTATTCACAGGATAAAACAGTTGTTTGTATCACTAATTGCCCAGTACGATTACAGCATACAGTATTATTGTCACTGCTACATTTCTGTGATGCTACCAGAAATTATTTCCACTACTAATTAATTACCGTTGAGCTCAAAGGTCCTATTAATAAACGGTTAAGAATGTGTATTTATGACGACGATTTGTGAGACTGGTAAACTTATGATACGTACGATGGTCTTTCGTTCTACACGGTGCATTTCAAGGTCCTGCACCCATCCGTCGGTAAACTGTACCTGGGCTTGTTGCAGTGACCTGAAGTTACTAAACTTCATGAGTGTTGCACTCACTCCAAGAACCGTATAATTATAAATATGCATATAAATATGCTACGATGAGATAGCTGACTTCATCTAACTAGCAAATGTTGTCCAGGCTACGTTGGTGATGCAGTTTTTTTTAATGTGTATGATATTTTTGTCATGCGATTTTAAAGCCGGTCCTACAACCGCATCCAAGAATAACATGCAGCTTATCTCAGAACTGTCGGTGAAAATTATTCTTGGAGCTAGGTTTAATTGAGCTGCATTCTAAAGAGGTGCAATTTCACAATTTGTGTATATTTTCTAAGTTCACTATTTTGTCATGTGTTGAGAAAAACACAGATTTAAAAATTACATGGTCTAATATTTACATTTAGCATAACTGCAACATTCTTTTTTCGTTTTTTTTTAAAGACTCGAAAGGACTTGAAATTCAAAGTTTCAGACTTGTGACTTGACTCGGACTTTTACACCAGTGACTTGAGACTCGACTCTGACTTGCCTGACATTACTTGAGACTTGACTTGAGACTTGAGGATAAAGACTTGAGACTTACTTGAGACTTGCAAAACAATGACTTGGTCCCACCTCTGTGAAATGCTACCTGATGCCCCCGACAGACACATTTTCTACACTTGTGCTACTTGGGTGGCGCTAAATAACTGGATGGAAAATGTGTATGTAGGTCATGTTAACCACAGTGCACACAAAGGTGATCACACCTCTCACCATGAGCCTTACACACTCCAAAGCTTGCTCAAATAAAATGTTACAGTTCTGAGAAGCTAGTGTATACTTTAAAGTTTTTAAATGAAACAACTTACTGAAGAATTTTACTGAGCTTGGTGACCTAAGAGGTGATTGCTTGATGTCTTTGCAGGTCTATTTCCTATTTTCTTTCCAGGCTTGTTTAACATGTAAGTGATTAATAATTTGACCTCATGTTTGTGCAGCTTTGGCTGCATTTTAACTTTTTCTCCTCGGTGCAACGAGGACCAAGATGAGCGCTGTCAGAGCTACAAACCAGGTGAGCTCCAAAGGAAAAGTAATAGTGATCAGCAAACCTGATTGGTCAGGATATATTCAAACTGGAGTGTTTTTTTCTAATGTTTGCTCGACGTTAGTGAGTGAGACTGGGCGGTTGCTGGTAGAGGTGTGAGGTGTGTCTGCATGTTGAGTTTATGGTGTTTCTGATGTCTTTGTGTTGTAATGGTTTCGTTTTTTGTACGTAGTTTTTAGTTTAGTTGTGTTTTTTCCTTCTAAGTTACTCCCAGCCCAGGTTTCCTGTCCTGTGTCGCATCCTTGCGTCTCGTCTCTCTTTCCTGTTTACACTGCCCCTCCTCGTGTATTGTGTTGTCATATATGATCCCTTCCACCCTCCCTATTCACCTTTATGTCCTTATATTGTCTCAGTTTTCCTCTGTCCTTACTCAGGCGTCGTGTTTGTGCTTCCATGTGTTCTGTGTGTTCCTATTATGATGTTTTGTGAAGCTTTTATTGAAAAATGGTTCATTACTCAAAGCTTTCCAACACAGTCCTCTCTGCTGACCTCTGCTGGACAAAAGTATGAAGAGCAGTTTGAATCTACAGCTTATAATGAGCTGCTTTGTCATGATTGGCTGCTCTGCAGAGCTTCTGGCTGATGTGACGCTTTGATCTGTTGTTTTGGGTGAAAGCATGACGTTCTGTCTGTTTTGATATAAATAATCTAGATAAATAATCTAGATCCGTGCAGAAACTTCTGACCACCTCGTTTAAACATGTCCCGTGGTCTGGTCTCCTTTTGTGTGTGACTTCTTGATGTTTTTTATTAATAAAAATAAAAAATCATACTATATATAAATTAGGGGTGCAACGATACTTCGATATTGAACCGTTCGATACAGTGCTTTCGGTTCGGTACGCATATGTATCGAACAATACAAAATTCTTTAATTATTTTATCAACTTTCCTTCTGACGATGCTGTCTGTGTTGAGCGCTCAGTGGATCTGCGCTCGACAGTGCAGCCTAGGCGGAGTAGTCGAACGCAGATTCACTGAGCGCAGGGCAAGCTAGCAGACAGAAGCTAAGCTCTTGCAACATGGCAAATTGAACCTCCCCCACCCTCATTCAGATCTGGCCTTTGGAACTATTTTGGTTTTCATGTGACGTATGACCCTGAAGGTAAGCGCGTCATGGACTAAAGTAAAACAGTATGTTGGATGTGCCACGCAATGCTCAATTACATGGGTGGGAACTAGTGCGTTAGCGCAGTTAGCTCGTTAACGTGTTGGCCGTCCAGCCCCACGCACGGGGCGATCCGCGGTAGCTCGTTAACGGAGATTTGCCGTGTTGTGGCGTTAACGTCATTTCAGATTAACGCTGACAGCACTAGTGGGAACACAACGAATATGACTGCACATTTACGCCGACACATCCTCGTGCAAAGACAAGTGGAAGCAGACAAAAACAACAAGCAGCATGCTACAAACTTTACCCGAGTCATTTAGACAGCCGTTAGCACAGGATTCTCCTTATGGGGACCTGATATGTTTAATATGCTGCTGAGAATATAGCCCAGAAGAAGCGGATAGTATAGCTTTTATTTTGAAAGAGCCATTTCTCTGTAATAAACTCTCTTTTCCAAAGATGAGTGATTCCTCGATCAGATAGATTTATTTTATTACTTTGTTGTTTCAGCAACATTAAATTTAAAAACTGTACTTTTGAGTTAAAATATATATTTATAATTTTAATAAATGACAAATTAAAAAAGCATGAACATTTTTTTGTATCGAAAAAATATCGAACCGTGACACCAAAGTATCGAACCGAACCAAGGATAAAGACTTGAGACTTACTTGAGACTTGCAAAACAATGACTTGGTCCCACCTCTGTGAAATGCTACCTGATGCCCCCGACAGACACATTTTCTACACTTGTGCTACTTGGGTGGCGCTAAATAACTGGATGGAAAATGTGTATGTAGGTCATGTTAACCACAGTGCACACAAAGGTGATCACACCTCTCACCATGAGCCTTACACACTCCAAAGCTTGCTCAAATAAAATGTTACAGTTCTGAGAAGCTAGTGTATACTTTAAAGTTTTTAAATGAAACAACTTACTGAAGAATTTTACTGAGCTTGGTGACCTAAGAGGTGATTGCTTGATGTCTTTGCAGGTCTATTTCCTATTTTCTTTCCAGGCTTGTTTAACATGTAAGTGATTAATAATTTGACCTCATGTTTGTGCAGCTTTGGCTGCATTTTAACTTTTTCTCCTCGGTGCAACGAGGACCAAGATGAGCGCTGTCAGAGCTACAAACCAGGTGAGCTCCAAAGGAAAAGTAATAGTGATCAGCAAACCTGATTGGTCAGGATATATTCAAACTGGAGTGTTTTTTTCTAATGTTTGCTCGACGTTAGTGAGTGAGACTGGGCGGTTGCTGGTAGAGGTGTGAGGTGTGTCTGCATGTTGAGTTTATGGTGTTTCTGATGTCTTTGTGTTGTAATGGTTTCGTTTTTTGTACGTAGTTTTTAGTTTAGTTGTGTTTTTTCCTTCTAAGTTACTCCCAGCCCAGGTTTCCTGTCCTGTGTCGCATCCTTGCGTCTCGTCTCTCTTTCCTGTTTACACTGCCCCTCCTCGTGTATTGTGTTGTCATATATGATCCCTTCCACCCTCCCTATTCACCTTTATGTCCTTATATTGTCTCAGTTTTCCTCTGTCCTTACTCAGGCGTCGTGTTTGTGCTTCCATGTGTTCTGTGTGTTCCTATTATGATGTTTTGTGAAGCTTTTATTGAAAAATGGTTCATTACTCAAAGCTTTCCAACACAGTCCTCTCTGCTGACCTCTGCTGGACAAAAGTATGAAGAGCAGTTTGAATCTACAGCTTATAATGAGCTGCTTTGTCATGATTGGCTGCTCTGCAGAGCTTCTGGCTGATGTGACGCTTTGATCTGTTGTTTTGGGTGAAAGCATGACGTTCTGTCTGTTTTGATATA
This sequence comes from Haplochromis burtoni, assembly GCF_018398535.1. Lineage (NCBI taxonomy): Eukaryota > Metazoa > Chordata > Actinopteri > Cichliformes > Cichlidae > Haplochromis > Haplochromis burtoni. The sequence continues at coordinate 2,226,911 of NW_024582435.1, forward strand.
AATAATCTAGATAAATAATCTAGATCCGTGCAGAAACTTCTGACCACCTCGTTTAAACATGTCCCGTGGTCTGGTCTCCTTTTGTGTGTGACTTCTTGATGTTTTTTATTAATAAAAATAAAAAACATACTATATATAACAATTAGGGGTGCAACGATACCGATATTGAACCGTTCGATACAGTGCTTTCGGTTCGGTACGCATATGTATGGAACAATACAACATCTTTAATCTATTTTATCAACTTTCCTTCTGACGATGCTGTCTGTGTTGAGCGCTCAGTGGATCTGCGCTCGACAGTGCAGCCTAGGCGGAGTAGTCGAACGTCAGATTCACTGAGCGCAGGGCAAGCTAGCAGACAGAAGCTAAGCTCTTGCAACATGGCAAATTGAACCTCCCCCACCCTCATTCAGATCTGGCCTTTGGAACTATTTTGGTTTTCATGTGACGTATGACCCTGAAGGTAAGCGCGTCATGGACTAAAGTAAAACAGTATGTTGGATGTGCCACGCAATGCTCAATTACATGGGTGGGAACTAGTGTCGTTAGCGCAGTTAGCTCGTTAACGTGTTGGCCGTCCAGCCCCACGCACGGGGCGATCCGCGGTAGCTCGTTAACGGAGATTTGCCGTGTTGTGGCGTTAACGTCATTTCAGATTAACGCTGACAGCACTAGTGGGAACACAACGAATATGACTGCACATTTACGCCGACAGCATCCTCGTGCAAAGACAAGTGGAAGCAGACAAAAACAACAAGCAGCATGCTACAAACTTTACCCGAGTCATTTAGACAGCCGTTAGCACAGGATTCTCCTTATGGGGACCTGATATGTTTAATATGCTGCTGAGAATATAGCCCAGAAGAAGCGGATAGTATAGCTTTTATTTTGGAAAGAGCCATTTCTCTGTAATAAACTCTCTTTTCCAAAGATGAGTGATTTCTCGATCAGATAGATTATTTTATTACTTTGTTGTTTCAGCAACATTAAATTTAAAAACTGTACTTTTGAGTTAAAATATATATTTATAATTTTAATAAATGACAAATTAAAAAAGCATGAACATTTTTTTGTATGAAAAAATATCGAACCGTGACACCAAAGTATCGAACCGAACCGTGAATTTTGTGTATCGTTGCAGCCCTAGTAACAATGTACACCACGATCTTACAACAGGCTGTGAGTAATGCTTGTGCTGTGAGGTCCCTGCTTTCATGTGATTATGAAATAAACAGGTATGTTTATATATGCTGTAACTTCTATAACTGTAACTATATGTACTGTGTATTTGTTATGTACATGTTAGAGCTGGGAGCAGAACCAGATGAACTGGTTTTTATTTACACTGGACCTATACGCACATACATACTATATATACATATGGGGATGTGTACTTGTATATACTATATATACACCTGCACTGGAGTGTTTATATAATGGAACCTGCATGCTTGAAATCACAAGACCCAAATATTTAGGTCAAATATGATCCACAGTTATGTTAATGAAGTTTGTGACTGTTAGGTTGAAATTGTTAAATGTTGTCATTGTGTTACTTAAATTTGTAAGTCTTGGTTCAAACTGTATGATCAAAGACACTCCTGTTTCTATTGCCGTCCCCAGCCTGTAGAATGGTGGGGAGGCTGTAGTGTTTTATTACAGGCACAGCTATGTGAGGCTTCTGTTTTCTTGTTTAGTAAACTTCCTGCCTTTATGACCCTTTTGGTGGGAGGTCACACCAAAACACACACACACACACACACACACACACACACACACACACCTACCTAGTGCCTGACACCATAGGGTTTTTTACAATGGGTGTTTGTGTAAACTGTGTGAGGGGAAGCAGATTCTTTGGACTCGTTTGACACCAGGGCAGAGGACTGCTGCCGTCCGGCTCCCTTTGCTATAGCAAGTAAAACCGATCGATTGCTGTTCGTCTTGCTTCGTTAACAGGAAGAAGCTTCTAAACCAGCGAAGCCTGTGGAAGCACAGACCCAACAGTGACACTTGTTGTATGAGCATGTGTGATCAGTACTGTCTGAAATGTAGTGATTAGGATCAATAAGTAATCTTTGTTTGTGTTATGGCCAACAGTGACAAGTCCAAACACGGGGCTAAATAAACTTGGCCCTGCTGAGATGCTCCTGGGAGCCTCTCTGCCCAGAGTTGCGGTAAACTCTTCCTTAACAGATATAGTAGCTCCGCCTGGCAGCAAAGCCAGCAAAGTTGTCAGGAGGATTAATTGTTTGGTTGGTTTGCTGTGCTTGCTTGTGTCTCTCGCTGTATTATACAGTTTTTTCACGTAACGCTGTAACCTGTGTTTAACACGGGCCTGGTGGTCGACACAGGAAGTCATGTTTCCAGAATATTTGTCCCTCATGCTGCACACATTTCATCTGATTTAGGTTAATAATACACACAGGTGTGTGTGTGTGATTATATCAGATTATATTTGAGATGTAAAAAATTTAAAGTTCAAACTGTTTGAAATGAGCTCAGCAGCTGCAGCAGGAATATTTTTTTTAGCATTTTTCAGTAGAACCCGTCTTTACTTTTGTGTTTTATTTAAAAAGACACATTAAGACGAACACTTCACCACAACATGTAGATGTGCCAGATTCACACACACAGCATCATTTTCATCTAAATAACTCTTTGATTTATTTTAAATAACACTTCTAAAGACATAACAGCACGTGGACATAACATTCAGTTAAACAGGCGCCCAGCATGACGTTTGATGGTCCAGTAACTGTTGTGTTTCACACTGTGGTGGGTTTAATGCTCCAGCCTGAGCAGATATAGCTTCAAGTTTTGTTTTAAGCACCAGCTTAGTGCCACCCAGCAGGACCCATGAAACCCAGATTCAGAGTGTGCGCACCGTCAATATCACGCACAGACAAGGTGCAACATACAACACGCTGAAGTGTCTCCATGGCACACAGTTTCACCCCTCCACCACCGAAACGCTGCATCGCTCTACCTCGGGTGGCTGAAACACACAGATGATTGCAGCTGTAAGCACATCAGCTGTTTCCTTCATGTTCATGTTACACATGCATCATGGGAAAACCACACATCTGTGTGCGTGTCTGCGTTTAACATGCTCGACCTCTTTCACATGTTAGATAGTAAAAAGTAAATAGTTCATGCTCACCTTTGCTCACTGCACAGCTGTTAGAAGAACCACAGCAGCTGCTATCAGATATACAGTTAGGGCTGCAGGTGAGCTCCTCGCTGCTGCACCTGCTGAACACCGAGACACCAACAGTCAGCCTCATACCAGAGCATCCTAGGGCAAGTTTCTGAGTTCCCCCGACGATCAGCCAGAGTTACAGGGCTGAGTAAATGTCTCTGAGTCAGAGGGATGCTCAGTGTAAAGTGAACTCTGACTCAGGTTGAACTTTGACTTTGAAACTTCTTCTGCAGAAACATGTTTCATGGTTGTGTTGCCTGCGTCAGTCTGAAATAAGACATGAATGATCGATACAGATACAAAAAGAACATAATCAAATGGCAAAAGCGACACTGGTCCTGCAAAGCTTGACTGACTACTGAGGGACTCGTTTATGGTTCTGTAATTGAAATTTGAGTGTTTTAGCTGTTTTTAGTTCTGTAAGAATGGAACACGGAGCAGGTTATGTAGGGAGGCCTGCAGGGACACAGGACGACCTGCATGCATGATAAACCAGCACAGATGTTTCTCTGCAGACGTCTGAGGATTTATTTTCCTCTCAGCTGAACAGCAGCTCGAGAGCTCTGAACCTTCCACGATTACTCAGCATGTTCAGGTCTGACTGGCTGACGGCTGACAGCTGCACATCGCTGTAGTCTTTGCACCCTGTGATTCTCAGTTTGCTGTGAATGAGCTCCTCATGTCCTGTTTGCACAAACTAAAATAGTGATGGTCTGAGGTTACTCAGCATATTTCCTGTCAGCTCTCATAATTCGTACACTCGTCAGCGCTAGAATAATAATCATAAATTATTATAAATATAAATCAGTAGTAGTAATAACAGTAATAAGATGATGATACGCTCAGAGAAACTTTTTTATCTTCAGGCATTTTTGGTTCCATCACCTGAGATTCACATCTTAAAAATATGTCTCACATATATTTTAAAAACACTTCATTATAAGTGACGTATATTCACTAACCGACTCTTTGACTGTCAGTTGGTGTCACTTTCATCATTATTAGAGCGCTCCCCTTCGCGCTGTTGTAGTTTACCTTCCCTCGGCTGACTGGACGATGTGGAGCGTACCTGTGTTGAAGTAGTGGGTGACCTTGACAGTCCTGTTCAGGGTGGGGTTGTGGCTGAGACAGCTCACGGCCTCGTGACGACCTGCAGGGATGTGCAGGATGCTGCGGGAGCTGTACAGGTGATCGTGGACATTCTGCTTCGTTTCAGTGTTGACGTTCCTGGACTCCACTGCCTGATGGGAGCTGTTATGGAGGAGGACCCACTGTATGTCAGGGGCAGGAAATCCTCCTTGCAGACTGCACACTGCAGACATAGCCTCTGTATTAACGTCCAGCCTGGGCTCCTGGTACGGCACTGAGGAGAGAGGAGAACAAAGGTCACCTTCGCTTTTTTGATTTTTGTAGTGGGCGTTAAACAGGAAAAGGAAAAGCGTTCCAGTATCTGTGCACTAAATATGAAGCTACATCCAGTTAGCATGCATGCTGGAAACAGCTGTCCTGGGTTTGCTAACAACATGAGCGTGCTAGCCATGACAGCATGTTAGCTAAGCTGAGCTAAGCTAATTTGTGTTATTTTTGTTTGTTTTTGTATTTTGCAGTAATTTGTTTGTAATATGTTGGATTACAAAGCAAACAAAAAGGGTTTTTCCTATTTTAAGACATTTTTTTAATCTCATATTGGGAAATGCTTTTGTTATATCAGGTAAAATAATTATTATAATAAAATTTAATGCAAATATGTCAACAACTTTTGATCCTCTGAGAATAGGACAGTGTGCAAATCCAGAATATCAATGATGTGGACTCTCAACACCTCATCAGCCTTTCATGGCTGAGGGGGTATAAACATTAAATAAATCTATTAGTGTTTTTACTGTACTATTGTTGAGTCTTTACCTTACGATATAAAGGCCTTGTTGTTGTGATTTGGTTCTGTATAAATAAAATTAAATTGAATCATTGACAGCAAAACCTCAAAAAGGAAATTCCACATTCAGCATAAATCATAATAACTACAGATTTTCTCTAAATGTAATCTGTGCTGACTGTAGCTGCCTATGTTTGACCTCTGATGATGTCATCTGTTGCTAGGCAGCTCTGTGAATTAAAAGTTATTCAGCATGCTCAGGTCTGCAGTTCGTGCAGCCCAGTGTTTGCTGCAGCATGAGCTCAACATGGCCATCGTTGAAAAGCTAAACTGGTGAAATAGAATCTGTGCTGATGATGTCACGTGTTACTAGCCAGCCCGGTGTGTGCCGGTCTAACTTGCCTTTCCTATTTTTGTGAGGAAAACAGAAACCTTTCTCACCAGCTACATGCAAAGTCATTTCACAGATTTGTGTGTGTTCCAGGTGGTATCGCGTCGTCCCGCTGTCGTCCAGCACTGCTGCAAATGATGAGTACGTTCTTCCATTATCGTCAAGAGTCAGGTTTTTGAGTACGATGGTGATATTCCCTCTGACTATGTCCTGAGGGAAGTCTGTGACTCTGTGTTGATAGAGCTCGTTTACATGCTCCGCCACCTTTCTTCCGTTATTATAGGAGTACAAAACCACATTTCTATCATCTTGCCAATAAAATCGGAGACTCTTCCAGTCCGTGATAGCTCTATCCTGTATGCTACATTCGAGGACTGCCGAGTGAAAGATGGTGGTGTTAACATCACGCACGAGAGTCGCATCGCCCGCTGAGATTAAAAAGAAGACAGAAAACTGTTAAAGATGAATGATTCCTCAAAAGCTGCGACACTCCAACACCAAACACTCACATCTGTAGACTAAGTTTAGCTCCAGATAGGCCAAAAGCTAAAGACGCTAGTTAGCTTTGGTGTATTACCACCAACACACACACACACACACACACACACACACACACACACACACACACACACACACACACATTTAAACTGGAGTAACTTACCAACCACGAAACTGGAAAATAATCCAAATACAGAAATCACTTTGGGGAGCATTTTATCAGAGACCAGCGAGCAAAATGGATGTTAGTGGACACCAACACGACAAACGAGGCTAAACTCATGTGCAGATCAAGAAATACTTTCTGTTCTGACTCCGGTATTTCCCCGTGGCGTCAGCGCTGACTCATCGTTTCAAAATAAATCACAACAAAGCTCTGATGATACACATTTAAAGCCCTACAGACACCAACTAATATCTGCACTATCTGTACCCTGTGACCACGTGCAGCTCATGTGCTTTAGCTGTTTTGCAGAGGAAGTGGGACATGCAAAATAGCTGCTGAATAGGAAATGACGTCTGTTTGGAGGACATGGAGACTGTCTGAGCCCTTCCTACCCATCAAAGGGTCATCGAGTACCAGATTCAGAGAGTACTTTCTGCTCTGCACTTTAAACAGCTTCCGCTCTGCTGAGGACGTTTAGCTGACTTCGTTGATTTTAAAAACCATCTGCTGCTAGTTACAGATGTGAAATCAGTTTGATACAATAGGAAAGCAGGACCATGACTCACAGATGTTTGCAGGTCCAATCAGGATACCTGATTCTGTTCACCTGGACGTAGCGTTTTGGGGGAGAAACGTTTCGTCACTCATCCAGGTGACTTCTTCAGTCTCAGCTGACTGCAGGTTTCCCCAGTCTTATAAACAGTGGATGTTGATCAATGTTCATGAGAATTTGCATAATTAAAATTAAGGAACTGACCTCCCAGCCCATTGTTGCTTCAGTGGGCTGGTTTCAGTCATTATGCAAATGTCCTGTTTATAAGATTGGAAACCTGCAGTCAGCTGAGACTGAAGACGTCACCTGATGATGACGAAACTTTTCTCCCACTGAAAACATCCTGAATTTTGGAGATTTACTTACCTGGATGACTGAGCATGCATCAAGATAAAGAAGGCTCCGTTTGCTGCCCAGCAGTTAAACCCAACTATGGCCAATAGGAGGAGACTCGTTACAGCTTCCTGTTGCTGTGGTTTAATTCTGAAGTGGGTTGTCTCTCTCTTACCTTTGGCTCCTCTGATCAGGCTGGTTGCTCTGTCTTCAGTAGCCTCGCTGGTCCCATACAGACGGTTGGATTTGTACCTTTGGGTTTCATTTTTCTTCATTAGTCTTCAAAGCGATCAAAAGTCCTATGAGTCGTATATGTGCTGTCTTCTATCACTGACTGTACACCTTTTCTTTTTTTTTTTTTTTTTGTGTCCCGTTTGGATCTTTAGCATCAGAATTGTTGTCTT
>NW_024582435.1:2241724-2257587 GCF_018398535.1 Haplochromis burtoni
TGGTAAAGTAAATCCGTTGGGCATCTTTCTTTGCCTTTAGACAAAAATTCTGATGCAAAAGAGCCAAACGGGACAGGCAGAAAAAAACTCCATTTACTTCAGAGATGATGAGATCTCCTTCTTGGTGGCTTTGGGCCATATTTATAGTCCTCCCCCCCCTCTTTAGCCAGCTCTGCCAGGTTGAGGTAAACCCTCAGCCTCTCTGCGGTCTATTGCTTGGGCTGCGTTCCACCTCCATCCTGTACGGACCTGTACGCTGGCATTTCGAATGCCTCGGTCTGCTGACGTGGTGGCTTCATGACTAATGTCATGGTGATGTCACACAGCTTCAGCGGCTATATGATATGAGATAAACTGGTAACACCAAACCTTAACTTTCCCTGGCAAGAAGCACAGATCGATCACACCAGCAGCTCCTCCAGCCTTCTCCTTGGACTCAGCTCTCCTCCATGATTTTCTCAGGTGATGTTGTTCCTTTACCAGCTGTAGGTGTTCTCTTTCTCACCATCTTCTATTTCATTTCAAACTTGGGATCATTAGCACTGGCTGTGATAACTCCTCACAGCCACTGGTACTGGATGCTGCCACACACCTTCACTCACTCTGTGTTAACAGACCTCTGTGCACTGAATCACTTCCACAGCATGTCTTGTATTCCATCTCTCACCCTGAGGTGGACCCTACAATAACACACATTTATTATATTAATATAGCACAAGGTTCAGTTAGCTTTGCAAAAAAATAGCTGGTAGAAACATCCTTCAAAGAGCTACAAGTTACTTTCTTACTCTGAGTACATTTCATAGCCTGTACCTTTACTTTAAATCTATATTTTTACCAGAGTATTTTTGTAACACAATTATTTGTGCTTATGACTGAAACTAAGCTGACCGTTCAGAGTGTGAGAGGTTAAAGCAGCTCTGCCACATTTGCAGTGTTGGGAAGGTTACTTTTAAAATGTATTCCATTACAGATTACAGATTACATGCCCCTAAATGTATTCTGTAACCTATTCCGTTACGTTACTCGATGAGAGTAACGTATTCTTAATACTTTGGATTACTTAATATGTTATCATGCTTTTTACAACAACATGAATGTACTATTGCTGTGTGATTTATTACTGTAGACTCCGAACTGTAGTAAAGGACCTCTGGCTGATACGTCGGGTTCGTGTCGGCTCGTAGCCGAAAAATAGCTTTACTTTGTTGTCTGGGTCGACTTTGCTAGCAGAGACAGAGAGAGGCGTTGAAAGGCTCCAACAGAACTTATTGTTTCAGAGGAAAACAGGAACACAGCGTACAGTCGAGTCTTAATAGCTTACTTACAACTGGGCTCGTCAGGCTCTCTTCTTGGCTGCAGTGGTTATTATTATATTTACATGCTTCCAGCTCCCGTTTTTGCTTGATGACAACTCCTACTTTTCCTTTTTCTCCCTCCTCGCTCACAGACACATAACGGGTATGGCAGTCCATTCTCCCTGCAACACGGACTACACTGCCTATGATGCTACATTCTTTAGAGCAGGGGTCACCAACACGGTGCCCGCGGGCACCAGGTCGCCCGCGGGCCTGTTCTAAAAATAGCTCACCATAACAACTTACCAGTAAGCTGCATCTATTTTTATTTTTTCTTGCTATTTTTTTTAATCACAATTGCATTGGCGTTAATTTGTTAGAGATAATATATAAAAAAAATGTTTATTATTAAATATTAGATCATGATCTAATATTTAGTGCTAGCTGGTCTCCACGGAAACAGTTGCCGTGAAGACCAGCAAAGGCAAAGGGGAGGAGATGAGGAAAACATGGCGGAAAAAAGGAAGAAAACATATAATTTTCACAGTGAATGGGAGGAAGAGTTCTTTTTTACCACTGTGAAAGATTCATGCGTGTGTCTCATTTGCGGGGCAACTGTGGCAACGGCAAAGCGGCACAACGTGGAGAGACATTTGAACGGTCTCATGCATCAAGGGACACACTGCGCGAGCCGGAAAGAGTGGCAAACTTTTTCGAACGTAAAATCAAAGAACCAACTATAAGCTACAATTTCTGATTAAGAAAGATTTAGACGGATATTAAGCTAGAAATCAACTCTTGCGAATATGGAAACTGTAATCTACTTCTATTAGCTGCATACTGTAGAAGTTGGCTGTCCGGACTTGCCTCATGCAGGACGGCAAAGTCATTGGTTTAGCATCCATGTGACGAGTCGACCAGCATAAGCAAGCGAGTTTTACGAGGATTGATGTCTCCAAGAGAACTTCGACCTACTCTAAACAACAGGAGTGAATTAAAGCGGAGGATTTGAAAGGTCGTGGAAAATGACAGGACACGACGGGTGTATGACGCGACATGATACGATGTAGGTCAATTCCCAACCATGAAATGCAATTACGGGCGTTAGGAAGATGGCTTCAGCCGTCTGTCGTGTGAATTAAACAGCACCTCAGCTAACACCGAACTCAGTAGAGGAGCTGTGCTGAAAGGTGCCTGTAATACGAATCGTGGCTAAGGGACATTCTCGTTTTGTCTTTGGGGACAGGATCATGATGGGAAGCACACCGAGGACACTGATAAGACGCGTTCAACATACGAAACTGAACAGATTGAGACAAGTAATTTCACATGAAAGTCTAGGTAACCAGATGACATTCATTACAAGAAAGCTCATTTCTGCAGATGTGCTGGAAAGCTTCTACTGAGACTTGACAAAGTTGCGAAAAGTACCAAGTCTAACCACTTGGTCAAGAGTTTGAGAACAGGTTTTGTGACCTTGATCAGCTTGAGCCATGTGTCTCATTTGTTTCCAATCCTTTCATGAATGTGGACACAACATGCATTGCTGAGCAACTAAGTTCAATGTTCAGCTTGGATGCTGGACAGGTGGAAATCGAAATTGTAACATTGCAAAATGACGTCCACCTCAAAGCCTATCTGGGTGCACCAAACTTTTGGTGCCTTGTTGACACAGAAAAGTACAGTGGTGTGTGCACAGCAGCTATGAAGGTTGCCAGCCTGTTTGGTTCAACCTATCTTTGTGAATCAGCCTTTTCTGACATGAACTTCATCAAGAACAAACACAGAACACGCCTCTCCGATGCACATCTGCAAGACTCACTCAGAGTTGCAGTGTCAAGTTATACCCCAGATTACAACACACTGGTGAACAGCATGCAATGCCAGGTTTCCCACTAACAGACAAAGAAAGCCATATTAGATGTTCTCAGTGGCAACATTACAGTGTCATGTCAAAGTTGAATTTAATTATTGAAAAACAAATGTGTTTGTTAAGTGTAACATGTGACAATTTGCTTTAAAATGCTGCCAATTTGGTGAAAAGTTCTGTAAAATTTGAAAGTTGATTTTTGTATGTTACATACATACAAAAATCATGTATGTAACAGTGCATGATTTGTTAAAATTTGTTAGTGGTACGTGAAAATGTTGTAGAAGTGATCACTTCAAAATGTAAATACTTGCAGAGATATATAGAAATAAAGCGTTGCATATTGATATTTATGTTTCCTACCTTGTTTCCTAATTGCATTCTTTATAATTATGGTGAAAAATAATTAACATAATTAGTGTCCGTACATAGATGAATATCATTAATTATTAATGATAACACATAATTAAGTTAAACTGAGGAAATTTGTTATTTGAGAAGTGTGTGTCAAACTGGTAGCCCTTCACATTAATCGGTACCCAAGAAGTAGCTCTCACTTTCAAAAAGGTTGGTGACCCCTGCTTTAGAGCTATACCTGTAGCATTCTGCCTATTAGCTTAGCACAACAACAACAAAAAGGCGCTCTCTCACCCAGGAAACAGAGAGAGAGCGTCACACTGTAACCATGGCAACCGTAACGCTTGCGCCTGGAACAACAGAACGTAGCTGTCAAACAAAACCAAACAGTCCTGACCCGCCACAATATGAAACAGGGAAGTACCACCGTGTAATCCATTTATTTCAACAAAGTAACTGTATTCTGAATACCACCTTTTTAAACGCTACCTGTAACGGAATACAGTTACTCATATTTTGTATTTTAAATACGTAACCGCGGTACATGTATTCCGTTACTCCCCAACACTGCACACTTGTACCATCAGATCGAGTCTTTGTGCTGTTCGGCTTCTTGAATTCGTCAGTTCACATTTGAACTTTCACACAGTCATAAACCACATTCCTGGTTTTCTTTGCTTTTTTATGTGTTACATGAAACATTGCAGAACAAATATCCACAGTTTCAGGTTCATTTCCTGTCTGATCAGATAGTGGCAACAAAGAAGGAGGTCTGACGGCGATCTGTCGAAACGTGGCACTCAGACTTCTGCTTTTTGGTTTTTACTCCTCTGGGAAAAAAAGGTTTCACAGAGAGTTTCATCCAAGATAAAATGATTTATTCGGATCCTGTAGCTGCCAAGTGTCACACAGACGATCTCTGATGGGAAAAAGAAATCTGTGAGTCGCAGTAAACTGCACTCGGACAGTAACGTGAACATAACCATCGATAACATGTGACCAGAAGCCACAGCGAGAGTCAGAGTGGCGTCTGAAAGAGGAAACGGCACCACAGTCTGCAATCTGGTATCAGAGCTGCTATCACTGTTTATGAGAACATTACTGGAGCTTGTAGTTGGAGTGACTTACAGCCAAATGGTGCTTTATCAGGATGCGGTGCCCGAGTATCCACTGATGGACTGAACATCCTGCAGACACTGATCGAGTCTCACCAAAGCTTTTTGTTCTCCCTGCGGGACGCGATGGAGTTTCTGCTCCTGATCTTTCTCTGTAAGTGAGATCGTCGCTTTTCTCATTTTGGTTTGTGCCAGTGTATTTTAATAAATAGAAAGAATATAAGTCATCATTGTTTAAAATGGCCTTTTTTAAATTAACATTTTGGGTTATAGTTCGTTATCTATAATTCAGTGTAGTAGCTGTAACTGACGGACTATAATCTTAAGTAATGGTTGTAAACCCAGGCAAAAAAATCATAAACAGATTTAATCAGAAACCCTGCAGTGAAATCAGACAGCAGGTATGTAACAGGTAACAGGTTACGCCTCACTGAAACAGTGAGTCAGGCTATTCACAAACACCTGACGTGTGATACAAACTCACACACAACAACACTCAAACACCAAAATAAGGGACTTTAGTTAAAAGAAAGAGAAATGAGGTTTCAGACTAAACAAAATAACTATATTAAATAAATGTCCGTGTCAGTTCCTTTGCAAACACTTTGAATAATCACAATCACTTAAGGAAAGACTGTCTCAGTATCTCAGACAGCAGAATACTCTCACACTGTTTTACTGCAACCACAAAGTTGTGGCGTTAACGTCATTTCAGATTAACGCTGACAGCACTAGTGGGAACACAACGAATATGACTGCACATTTACTCCGACAGCATCCTCGTGCAAAGACAAGTGGAAGCAGACAAAAACAACAAGCAGCATGCTACAAACTTTACCCGAGTCATTTAGACAGCCGTTAGCACAGGATTCTCCTTATGGGGACCTGATATGTTTAATATGCTGCTGAGAATATAGCCCAGAAGAAGCGGATAGTATAGCTTTTATTTTGGAAAGAGACATTTCTCTGTAATAAACTCTCTTTTCCAAAGATGAGTGATTTCTCGATCAGATAGATTTTTTATTACTTTGTTGTTTCAGCAACATTAAATTTAAAAACTGTACTTTTGAGTTAAAATATATATTTATAATTTTAATAAATGACAAATTAAAAAAGCATGAACATTTTTTTGTATTGAAAAAATATCGAACCGTGACACCAAAGTATCGAACCGAACCGTGAATTTTGTGTATCGTTGCAGCCCTAGTAACAATGTACACCACGATCTTACAACAGGCTGTGAGTAATGCTTGTGCTGTGAGGTCCCTGCTTTCATGTGATTATGAAATAAACAGGTATGTTTATATATGCTGTAACTTCTATAACTGTAACTATATGTACTGTGTATTTGTTATGTACATGTTAGAGCTGGGAGCAGAACCAGATGAACTGGTTTTTATTTACACTGGACCTATACGCACATACATACTATATATACATATGGGGATGTGTACTTGTATATACTATATATACACCTGCACTGGAGTGTTTATATAATGGAACCTGCATGCTTGAAATCACAAGACCCAAATATTTAGGTCAAATATGATCCACAGTTATGTTAATGAAGTTTGTGACTGTTAGGTTGAAATTGTTAAATGTTGTCATTGTGTTACTTAAATGTGTAAGTCTTGGTTCAAACTGTAGGATCAAAGACATTCCTTTGGTTCTGACCCCTTCCCAGCCTGTTGAATGGTGGGGGAGGCTGTAGTGTTTTATTATACGCACATCCTATGTGAGGTTCTGTTTTCTTGTTTAGTAAACTTCCTGCCTTTATGACCCTTTTGGTGAGCAGGAGGTCACACAAACACACCCCAAACACAACACACACACACACACACACACACACACCCACACACACACACACACACACACACACACACACACACGCACGCACGCGCGCACACACCTACCTAGTGCCTGACCATAGGGTTTTTTACAATGGGTGTTTTGTCACGGGAATGTGTGAGGGGAAGCAGATTCTTTGGACTCGTTTGACACCAGGGCAGAGGACTGCTGCCGTCCGGCTCCCTTTGCTATAGCAAGTAAAACCGATCGATTGCTGTTCGTCTTGCTTCGTTAACAGGAAGAAGCTTCTAAACCAGCGAAGCCTGTGGAAGCACAGACCCAACAGTGACACTTGTTGTATGAGCATGTGTGATCAGTACTGTCTGAAATGTAGTGATTAGGATCAATAAGTAATCTTTGTTTGTGTTATGGCCAACAGTGACAAGTCCAAACACGGGGCTAAATAAACTTGGCCCTGCTGAGATGCTCCTGGGAGCCTCTCTGCCCAGAGTTGCGGTAAACTCTTCCTTAACAGATATAGTAGCTCCGCCTGGCAGCAAAGCCAGCAAAGTTGTCAGGAGGATTAATTGTTTGGTTGGTTTGCTGTGCTTGCTTGTGTCTCTCGCTGTATTATACAGTTTTTTCACGTAACGCTGTAACCTGTGTTTAACACGGGCCTGGTGGTCGACACAGGAAGTCATGTTTCCAGAATATTTGTCCCTCATGCTGCACACATTTCATCTGATTTAGGTTAATAATACACACAGGTGTGTGTGTGTGATTATATCAGATTATATTTGAGATGTAAAAAATTTAAAGTTCAAACTGTTTGAAATGAGCTCAGCAGCTGCAGCAGGAATATTTTTTTTAGCATTTTTCAGTAGAACCCGTCTTTACTTTTGTGTTTTATTTAAAAAGACACATTAAGACGAACACTTCACCACAACATGTAGATGTGCCAGATTCACACACACAGCATCATTTTCATCTAAATAACTCTTTGATTTATTTTAAATAACACTTCTAAAGACATAACAGCACGTGGACATAACATTCAGTTAAACAGGCGCCCAGCATGACGTTTGATGGTCCAGTAACTGTTGTGTTTCACACTGTGGTGGGTTTAATGCTCCAGCCTGAGCAGATATAGCTTCAAGTTTTGTTTTAAGCACCAGCTTAGTGCCACCCAGCAGGACCCATGAAACCCAGATTCAGAGTGTGCGCACCGTCAATATCACGCACAGACAAGGTGCAACATACAACACGCTGAAGTGTCTCCATGGCACACAGTTTCACCCCTCCACCACCGAAACGCTGCATCGCTCTACCTCGGGTGGCTGAAACACACAGATGATTGCAGCTGTAAGCACATCAGCTGTTTCCTTCATGTTCATGTTACACATGCATCATGGGAAAACCACACATCTGTGTGCGTGTCTGCGTTTAACATGCTCGACCTCTTTCACATGTTAGATAGTAAAAAGTAAATAGTTCATGCTCACCTTTGCTCACTGCACAGCTGTTAGAAGAACCACAGCAGCTGCTATCAGATATACAGTTAGGGCTGCAGGTGAGCTCCTCGCTGCTGCACCTGCTGAACACCGAGACACCAACAGTCAGCCTCATACCAGAGCATCCTAGGGCAAGTTTCTGAGTTCCCCCGACGATCAGCCAGAGTTACAGGGCTGAGTAAATGTCTCTGAGTCAGAGGGATGCTCAGTGTAAAGTGAACTCTGACTCAGGTTGAACTTTGACTTTGAAACTTCTTCTGCAGAAACATGTTTCATGGTTGTGTTGCCTGCGTCAGTCTGAAATAAGACATGAATGATCGATACAGATACAAAAAGAACATAATCAAATGGCAAAAGCGACACTGGTCCTGCAAAGCTTGACTGACTACTGAGGGACTCGTTTATGGTTCTGTAATTGAAATTTGAGTGTTTTAGCTGTTTTTAGTTCTGTAAGAATGGAACACGGAGCAGGTTATGTAGGGAGGCCTGCAGGGACACAGGACGACCTGCATGCATGATAAACCAGCACAGATGTTTCTCTGCAGACGTCTGAGGATTTATTTTCCTCTCAGCTGAACAGCAGCTCGAGAGCTCTGAACCTTCCACGATTACTCAGCATGTTCAGGTCTGACTGGCTGACGGCTGACAGCTGCACATCGCTGTAGTCTTTGCACCCTGTGATTCTCAGTTTGCTGTGAATGAGCTCCTCATGTCCTGTTTGCACAAACTAAAATAGTGATGGTCTGAGGTTACTCAGCATATTTCCTGTCAGCTCTCATAATTCGTACACTCGTCAGCGCTAGAATAATAATCATAAATTATTATAAATATAAATCAGTAGTAGTAATAACAGTAATAAGATGATGATACGCTCAGAGAAACTTTTTTATCTTCAGGCATTTTTGGTTCCATCACCTGAGATTCACATCTTAAAAATATGTCTCACATATATTTTAAAAACACTTCATTATAAGTGACGTATATTCACTAACCGACTCTTTGACTGTCAGTTGGTGTCACTTTCATCATTATTAGAGCGCTCCCCTTCGCGCTGTTGTAGTTTACCTTCCCTCGGCTGACTGGACGATGTGGAGCGTACCTGTGTTGAAGTAGTGGGTGACCTTGACAGTCCTGTTCAGGGTGGGGTTGTGGCTGAGACAGCTCACGGCCTCGTGACGACCTGCAGGGATGTGCAGGATGCTGCGGGAGCTGTACAGGTGATCGTGGACATTCTGCTTCGTTTCAGTGTTGACGTTCCTGGACTCCACTGCCTGATGGGAGCTGTTATGGAGGAGGACCCACTGTATGTCAGGGGCAGGAAATCCTCCTTGCAGACTGCACACTGCAGACATAGCCTCTGTATTAACGTCCAGCCTGGGCTCCTGGTACGGCACTGAGGAGAGAGGAGAACAAAGGTCACCTTCGCTTTTTTGATTTTTGTAGTGGGCGTTAAACAGGAAAAGGAAAAGCGTTCCAGTATCTGTGCACTAAATATGAAGCTACATCCAGTTAGCATGCATGCTGGAAACAGCTGTCCTGGGTTTGCTAACAACATGAGCGTGCTAGCCATGACAGCATGTTAGCTAAGCTGAGCTAAGCTAATTTGTGTTATTTTTGTTTGTTTTTGTATTTTGCAGTAATTTGTTTGTAATATGTTGGATTACAAAGCAAACAAAAAGGGTTTTTCCTATTTTAAGACATTTTTTTAATCTCATATTGGGAAATGCTTTTGTTATATCAGGTAAAATAATTATTATAATAAAATTTAATGCAAATATGTCAACAACTTTTGATCCTCTGAGAATAGGACAGTGTGCAAATCCAGAATATCAATGATGTGGACTCTCAACACCTCATCAGCCTTTCATGGCTGAGGGGGTATAAACATTAAATAAATCTATTAGTGTTTTTACTGTACTATTGTTGAGTCTTTACCTTACGATATAAAGGCCTTGTTGTTGTGATTTGGTTCTGTATAAATAAAATTAAATTGAATCATTGACAGCAAAACCTCAAAAAGGAAATTCCACATTCAGCATAAATCATAATAACTACAGATTTTCTCTAAATGTAATCTGTGCTGACTGTAGCTGCCTATGTTTGACCTCTGATGATGTCATCTGTTGCTAGGCAGCTCTGTGAATTAAAAGTTATTCAGCATGCTCAGGTCTGCAGTTCGTGCAGCCCAGTGTTTGCTGCAGCATGAGCTCAACATGGCCATCGTTGAAAAGCTAAACTGGTGAAATAGAATCTGTGCTGATGATGTCACGTGTTACTAGCCAGCCCGGTGTGTGCCGGTCTAACTTGCCTTTCCTATTTTTGTGAGGAAAACAGAAACCTTTCTCACCAGCTACATGCAAAGTCATTTCACAGATTTGTGTGTGTTCCAGGTGGTATCGCGTCGTCCCGCTGTCGTCCAGCACTGCTGCAAATGATGAGTACGTTCTTCCATTATCGTCAAGAGTCAGGTTTTTGAGTACGATGGTGATATTCCCTCTGACTATGTCCTGAGGGAAGTCTGTGACTCTGTGTTGATAGAGCTCGTTTACATGCTCCGCCACCTTTCTTCCGTTATTATAGGAGTACAAAACCACATTTCTATCATCTTGCCAATAAAATCGGAGACTCTTCCAGTCCGTGATAGCTCTATCCTGTATGCTACATTCGAGGACTGCCGAGTGAAAGATGGTGGTGTTAACATCACGCACGAGAGTCGCATCGCCCGCTGAGATTAAAAAGAAGACAGAAAACTGTTAAAGATGAATGATTCCTCAAAAGCTGCGACACTCCAACACCAAACACTCACATCTGTAGACTAAGTTTAGCTCCAGATAGGCCAAAAGCTAAAGACGCTAGTTAGCTTTGGTGTATTACCACCAACAACTAAACACTCACACACACACACACACACACACACACACACACACACACATTTAAACTGGAGTAACTTACCAACCACGAAACTGGAAAATAATCCAAATACAGAAATCACTTTGGGGAGCATTTTATCAGAGACCAGCGAGCAAAATGGATGTTAGTGGACACCAACACGACAAACGAGGCTAAACTCATGTGCAGATCAAGAAATACTTTCTGTTCTGACTCCGGTATTTCCCCGTGGCGTCAGCGCTGACTCATCGTTTCAAAATAAATCACAACAAAGCTCTGATGATACACATTTAAAGCCCTACAGACACCAACTAATATCTGCACTATCTGTACCCTGTGACCACGTGCAGCTCATGTGCTTTAGCTGTTTTGCAGAGGAAGTGGGACATGCAAAATAGCTGCTGAATAGGAAATGACGTCTGTTTGGAGGACATGGAGACTGTCTGAGCCCTTCCTACCCATCAAAGGGTCATCGAGTACCAGATTCAGAGAGTACTTTCTGCTCTGCACTTTAAACAGCTTCCGCTCTGCTGAGGACGTTTAGCTGACTTCGTTGATTTTAAAAACCATCTGCTGCTAGTTACAGATGTGAAATCAGTTTGATACAATAGGAAAGCAGGACCATGACTCACAGATGTTTGCAGGTCCAATCAGGATACCTGATTCTGTTCACCTGGACGTAGCGTTTTGGGGGAGAAACGTTTCGTCACTCATCCAGGTGACTTCTTCAGTCTCAGCTGACTGCAGGTTTCCCCAGTCTTATAAACAGTGGATGTTGATCAATGTTCATGAGAATTTGCATAATTAAAATTAAGGAACTGACCTCCCAGCCCATTGTTGCTTCAGTGGGCTGGTTTCAGTCATTATGCAAATGTCCTGTTTATAAGATTGGAAACCTGCAGTCAGCTGAGACTGAAGACGTCACCTGATGATGACGAAACTTTTCTCCCACTGAAAACATCCTGAATTTTGGAGATTTACTTACCTGGATGACTGAGCATGCATCAAGATAAAGAAGGCTCCGTTTGCTGCCCAGCAGTTAAACCCAACTATGGCCAATAGGAGGAGACTCGTTACAGCTTCCTGTTGCTGTGGTTTAATTCTGAAGTGGGTTGTCTCTCTCTTACCTTTGGCTCCTCTGATCAGGCTGGTTGCTCTGTCTTCAGTAGCCTCGCTGGTCCCATACAGACGGTTGGATTTGTACCTTTGGGTTTCATTTTTCTTCATTAGTCTTCAAAGCGATCAAAAGTCCTATGAGTCGTATATGTGCTGTCTTCTATCACTGACTGTACACCTTTTCTTTTTTTTTTTTTTTTTTTTTTCCCGTTTGGATCTTTAGCCATCAGAATTGTTGTCTTAAGGCCAAAAAGATGCCAAGGATTTATTTTACCAAGTGGATCATCATGGCCTTGCCATATTGGTCCATTTGATTGACCTTTATTATAATTATGAATTTATTTTATTTTCAGTTGCTACAAACGGGACAGACATGACTGGGGGATAGGACAGGGAGAAAGAATGAAAGAAAGAGAGGGAGAGAAAGAAAACCAAAGGGGAGAAGAGACGGTGAGAAGGGGGGGAAGAAAGAAAAAAAACAAAAAAACAAAACACCTGGGTCACCTGTATGGAGAAAAAAACAGAAGAGAAAGCAAACAACAAAGAGCAACATAATAAAAAAAACGGCACCATCACAATAAACTAGCTAGCAGTAGATATCAGTAGATACTAAATAATAAACGATATTGTGCAGCACGCAAGATAGACAGCGCACAATGTGCTTTGAGGCAGCAGCCAAGAAAGCTGTAGTCCGCGTCTGTGAATACGCATGCTTGCATTCCAAAGGTTCCTTCATGTAATGATCTGCTAGAGGGTGTGGGGGGGCCACAGCCCCGTCCTCCAGGGCATGAAGCAGGTATGGAGGAGATCAAAACTCCAGACATCCAGAGGCCCCCAGAACACAAGAGACCAAGGAAGACCAACAGAGGGGCAGCCGCGCCACTGTCCCAGAAAGAGCTGAGGAGAGTCCCAGATGAGGGTTCACTCAGCAGCCGCGGAGCAGAAGCCAGGGGGAGTTGCAGTGACGCGCCCGTGAGCTCCGCCGGCAGCCAGCTGTGCCTGAGTGACCGAGCCCCAGGCCGAGAGGCCGGGGGCACCCCACCTCCGAAGTGGCCCGAGCGAGCCCCAGGCTCCAGGCCCCGATAAGCGGCCGCCAAGGAGTGAGCCGGTGTGTACCTGGACGCCCACCCCCAGACACAAAGAACCACCAACGCACCGACACCTGAGGGAGTCCGCCACTGGCAGGGGAAGTGGTGGTGGGGGGAGATAGGCCTCCAAACCTTGGAGGGCCTGAGATGTCCCCAGAGAGGTGGCGCCTGACACCCAACCTGACATATAGACACAGAAATACAGGCACACACAGATACAAACATCCATTCCCACCCTCATGCTCTCATATGCACTTACTCCACACTCAACCAACGTGGAGACAGACATAAAGAGACGCTGTACACACGATCACACTCCCCAAGCGTACTCTACGAACCGGGTCTAGGTACCCTTGCCCCTGGAGGGGGGAACTGCACCCAGACCCAGGTGGTGTTACCCTTTTCCCTGCGGTGGGGGGAGGCAGACCGCCCCGACTCCGCAGCAGCAGGAAGGCTCCACACTCCAGACCGCAGTCGGACGGCCAACTCCTCCTCCTAGCCCCCCCGCTCCAGCAGGTCGCAGAGAATGGGGGTGAGAGAAGACTCCAAACCTCCCTCCACCCGCTCATTGTAGTGTTGATGCATGTGTGTTCTAAGGTGCATTTAAAACCCAGGAGGGCATGGAGCTACCTGCCAGAGAGCAGCAGGTAAGCGCATGGTCCCTCCTGCTAGCCCTCAATGTCTACGTGTATTTAAAATTGAGAGGTGGGCAACGACGCCAGGGGTGGGGTGTACACCCTGATGGTACTTTGGACTCCGTGTATCGTGCCCACCCCCAAGATCCTATATGTATGTGTAATGAGAGTGTGAGTAATGTGAATGTCTAAGTTGTGGGATAAAATTGAGGCAGAGGCAGCCAGAAGGAGACAGAGGGGGGGGTAGCCTCCTCTGCACCCTGGTGACATACCCCTACTCCAAGGCCCTGCATGTGTGGGTGGTTGTGGTGGAGCGGGAAGAGGGAGGCAGCTGGAGATGGGGAGGGAAGGAAGGGAGGGGCAGGTGACCCCTCCCTGGGGCCAGCTCCCCCGCTGACCCCAGTAGGCACTCCCATACTCCGCGACCCGCCAGGGAAAGGGGGCCCAGGCCCATCCAGACCGGGGCCCAGCGCAGCAGCGCCCCCCGGCCCCACAGAGCCCGGGACAGTCCACCCAACCCCACCACAGAGAAAACTGCACCCACCCCACCTACCACCTACCAATTTATTAGGTACACCTTGCTGCCAGCAGGTTGGAGACACTTTTTTTCTTCAGAACTTCATTCTTCGTGTCACAGATTCAACGAGGTTCTGGAAACATTCGTGCAAGATTCCGATCCAGACGACGTCACTACAGTGTCTGCAGAATACTGCTGATACAAGGATGCAGGATGGATCCATACTTTCACGTTATTTATACCCTGTGTTGGGTAAGTTACTTTAAATTAGTAACTTAGTTACATTACTAGTTACTTCTATCAAAGCATGAGGGTGGGAATGGATGTTTGTGTCTGTGTGTGCCTGTATGTCTGTGTCTATATGTCAGGTTGGGTATCAGACGCCACCTCTCTGGGGACATCTCAGGCCCTCCAAGGTTTGGAGGCCTATCTCCCCCACCACTTCCCCTGCCAGTGGCAGACGCCCTTCAGACATCGGTGCGTTTGTGTCCGGGGATGGGCGTCCAGGTACACACCGACTCACTCTGCTTGTCGGGGCCTGGAGCCTGGGGCTCACTCGGGCCCCTTCGGGGGGGTGCCCTCGGCCTCTCGAGCCTGGGGCTCGGTCACTCAGGCACGGCTGGCTGCCAGCGGAGCTCACGGGCGCGTCACTGCAACTCCCCCTGGCTTCTGCTCCGCGGCTGCTGAGTGAGCCCTCATCTGGGACTCTCCTCAGCTCTTTCTGGGACAGTGGCGCGGCTGCCCCTCTGTTGGTCTTCCTTGGTCTCTTGTGTTCTGGGGGCCTCTGGATGTCTGGAGTTTGATCTCCTCCATACCTGCTTCATGCCCTGGAGGACGGGGCTGTGGCCCCCCCACATCCTCTAGCAGACCATGACCTTTTGAATACAAGCGCGCTGATCCACACAGGTGTGCACACAGGTGTTCACTGTTCATAGACATAAACTACACCTCTATTGGCCTCACTGGAGGGGAGAGGGAGGAGAAACAGGGGGACAAGGGAGGGCAGGAACAACTGAGTTGTAGGTGCTTTTCTACACTGTGCAATATTTGTTTTTTTGTTTTGTCTTTTTTCTTATATTTGACTGTGCAATAATCACTGTGCAATATACTCACTCAAATGAGCAATCCTATTTATCCATATTGTATATTCTGTATCTATATATGTGTATATATGGTGTATTTGATTTGCTTATATCCTTACTCTCATTCCCCTTAATGTATCTGTAACATGCAACTTCTTTCGGTGCTTTGCTACTGGAAACTGAATTTCCCGAGGAACCCACCCGAGGGATTAATAAAGTTTCATCTAATCTAATCTAATCTAATCTATTTCCAAGCACATTGTGCGCTGTCGGTCCTGCTTGCTACACAACAACATTCAATATTTAGTATTTACTGCTGTTTACACTTAGCTAGATTAACCGTGATGGTGTTGTGTTTAGTATGTTGCTCTGTTTTTTTTGCTTGTTTTCTCTTCTTTTCTCTCAACAGGTGATCCAGGAGATTTTTTCTCTTCTTTCTCTTTTTAAGTGCCCTTTCTCACTGTCCCTCTTCCCTTCTGTTTTTCTTTTCCTTCATCTTTCTTTCTCCCTTTCCTATCCCTCAGTCATGTCTGTCCCGTATGTAAGCAAGTGAAAATAAAATAAAATAAACAATAAAAGGTGAACCAAATAGACCAA
>NW_024582435.1:2257612-2259742 GCF_018398535.1 Haplochromis burtoni
GCAGTGGCAGACGCCCTCAGACATCAGGTGCGTTTGTGTCCGGGGATGGGCGTCCAGGTACACACCGACTCACTCTGCTTGTCGGGGCCTGGAGCCTGGGGCTCACTCGGGCCCCTTCGGGGGGGTGCCCTCGGCCTCTCAGCCTGGGGCTCGGTCACTCAGGCACGGCTGGCTGCCAGCGGAGCTCACGGGCGCGTCACTGCAACTCCCCCTGGCTTCTGCTCCGCGGCTGCTGAGTGAGCCCTCATCTGGGACTCTCCTCAGCTCTTTCTGGGACAGTGGCGCGGCTGCCCCTCTGTTGGTCTTCCTTGGTCTCTTGTGTTCTGGGGGCCTCTGGATGTCTGGAGTCTTGATCTCCTCCATACCTGCTTCATGCCCTGGAGGACGGGGCTGTGGCCCCCCCACATCCTCTAGCAGACCATGACCTTTTGAATACAAGCGCGCTGATCCACACAGGTGTGCACACAGGTGTTCACTGTTCATAGACATAAACTACACCTCTATTGGCCTCACTGGAGGGGAGAGGGAGGAGAAACAGGGGGACAAGGGAGGGCAGGAACAACTGAGTTGTAGGTGCTTTTCTACACTGTGCAATATTTGTTTTTTTGTTTTGTCTTTTTTCTTATATTTGACTGTGCAATAATCACTGTGCAATATACTCACTCAAATGAGCAATCCTATTTATCCATATTGTATATTCTGTATCTATATATGTGTATATATGGATTTGTATTTATGCTTATATCCTTACTCTCATTCCCCTTAATGTATCTGTAACATGCAACTTCTTTCGGTGCTTTGCTACTGGAAACTGAATTTCCCAGGAGGAACCCACCCGAGGGATTAATAAAGTTTCATCTAATCTAATCTAATCTAATCTATTTCCAAGCACATTGTGCGCTGTCGGTCCTGCTTGCTACACAACAACATTCAATATTTAGTATTTACTGCTGTTTACACTTAGCTAGATTAACCGTGATGGTGTTGTGTTTAGTATGTTGCTCTGTTTTTTTTGCTTGTTTTCTCTTCTTTTCTCTCAACAGGTGATCCAGGAGATTTTTTCTCTTTATGGCAAGGCTGGGATGGTCCATTTGGTAAAGTAAATCCGTTGGGCATCTTTCTTTGCCTTTAGACAAAAATTCTGATGCAAAAGAGCCAAACGGGACAGGCAGAAAAAAACTCCATTTACTTCAGAGATGATGAGATCTCCTTCTTGGTGGCTTTGGGCCATATTTATAGTCCTCCCCCCCCTCTTTAGCCAGCTCTGCCAGGTTGAGGTAAACCCTCAGCCTCTCTGCGGTCTATTGCTTGGGCTGCGTTCCACCTCCATCCTGTACGGACCTGTACGCTGGCATTTCGAATGCCTCGGTCTGCTGACGTGGTGGCTTCATGACTAATGTCATGGTGATGTCACACAGCTTCAGCGGCTATATGATATGAGATAAACTGGTAACACCAAACCTTAACTTTCCCTGGCAAGAAGCACAGATCGATCACACCAGCAGCTCCTCCAGCCTTCTCCTTGGACTCAGCTCTCCTCCATGATTTTCTCAGGTGATGTTGTTCCTTTACCAGCTGTAGGTGTTCTCTTTCTCACCATCTTCTATTTCATTTCAAACTTGGGATCATTAGCACTGGCTGTGATAACTCCTCACAGCCACTGGTACTGGATGCTGCCACACACCTTCACTCACTCTGTGTTAACAGACCTCTGTGCACTGAATCACTTCCACAGCATGTCTTGTATTCCATCTCTCACCCTGAGGTGGACCCTACAATAACACACATTTATTATATTAATATAGCACAAGGTTCAGTTAGCTTTGCAAAAAAATAGCTGGTAGAAACATCCTTCAAAGAGCTACAAGTTACTTTCTTACTCTGAGTACATTTCATAGCCTGTACCTTTACTTTAAATCTATATTTTTACCAGAGTATTTTTGTAACACAATTATTTGTGCTTATGACTGAAACTAAGCTGACCGTTCAGAGTGTGAGAGGTTAAAGCAGCTCTGCCACATTTGCAGTGTTGGGAAGGTTACTTTTAAAATGTATTCCATTACAGATTACAGATTACATGCCCCTAAATGTATTCTGTAACCTATTCCGTTACGTTACTCGATGAGAGTA
>NW_024582435.1:2259762-2278200 GCF_018398535.1 Haplochromis burtoni
TATCTATAATTCAGTGTAGTAGCTGTAACTGACGGACTATAATCTTAAGTAATGGTTGTAAACCCAGGCAAAAAAATCATAAACAGATTTAATCAGAAACCCTGCAGTGAAATCAGACAGCAGGTATGTAACAGGTAACAGGTTACGCCTCACTGAAACAGTGAGTCAGGCTATTCACAAACACCTGACGTGTGATACAAACTCACACACAACAACACTCAAACACCAAAATAAGGGACTTTAGTTAAAAGAAAGAGAAATGAGGTTTCAGACTAAACAAAATAACTATATTAAATAAATGTCCGTGTCAGTTCCTTTGCAAACACTTTGAATAATCACAATCACTTAAGGAAAGACTGTCTCAGTATCTCAGACAGCAGAATACTCTCACACTGTTTTACTGCAACCACAAAGCAAAGGATGAGAAGCGACAGCGACCAAACTCCCACAGAGGAAGTCAACATCTGGGCTGGTCTGTGCTCACCCAGGAGAAAACCTCCCCTGGCCCTGTACTCCAGGGAGCACACTCAGTCCATTCACTCAATGACGCTTTTAAACTCATTTCAACTTTTCATGACTTACAACATCAGCACACGTTACCATAGTAACACACAGCTACAGGTGGTACCTGTGCTAACACTGCTAGCCACTAACATGCTGTTATTAGTAATACAATAATACACTGACAGAAACAGTTTGAAACAAATGCATTTGAAATAATTAATCTCAAAGTATTCATCACCTTCAAACCGAGCTCTGAATTCACCAACAGGAACGTATTCTTCAGTACTCTTACAGTTCTCACCTGCTCGTTTGCTGTACATCTGTTGGGTTTCTCTCCACATCTCGCGTAGTTGCTCTCTACGAGGTCAACTTCACACCCCGCCCCACAATTCCCTGGTTGGTGCAAAATTGAATAACAACCAATACCAGTGAACAAACTTCAGACTGACAGTCTGCTGCTCAGCCAGGATGGCAGCAGACTGCACGTCAGCGAACATTTTAGACTGTTCTCTCATTCTTTCAGTCACTTGTGGTCTGGGCGACATTTCAATAAACAGGAAAAGACTGGAAAAGCTTAAATGTACAAAGTCAGTTTCCATCATGTTAGCAGTGAACATTAAAGGCCTTTTCGACTCTGCTTGAGCCTCATGGGGTCAGGTGAACTTTGACCTGTGCCTGTTTTTGATGAATGCGCTGAATTTGCTCATTTGGAATGAATGAATCGTTTTGTCTTTCGTCACAGTTCTCCTTGCACCTCTGCTGCTGCCAGCCTGGTGCCAAACCATCAATGGAAGCATTGGAGAGACGCTCCTTTGGCCGTGCATGCACAAACTTACTAAGAGGTTTGTCCGTGAGCAAACTTACATCTACTGGCAGGGGATGGACGGCAGCAGCAACCCCACTGTGGCCCACGTCTATGTGAAGGGAGAAGAAGACTTTCTTTATCAAAGCTCATCCTTTCAGAACAGGACTGCAATCTTCCTTTCTCAATTAGAGGATGGAAATTTCTCTCTCCTGATTAGAAACCTGATGCTGGACCACGATGGGACCTTCATTGAAGTTGTTTTTATTTCAGATGACTCAAAGGAGAATATCTGTCAGAAGACCCTGCATGTAGCAGGTCTGTATACTTCTCTCTGCAAAACAAAAGCTGATTAACGTTCCTTTTTTCCTCCTCAGCACAACCAGCTAAAGTAAAATCTTAGATACTCTTGTTCAGGTTTGGACCTCTGTAGAAAAATCTGTGTGAGTTTCTAAAAATAACAACATGAAAAAATAATAAGTTAGAGCTAAAAACTAAAGTGTAATCTGATCTCTAGACTCACTGATATCCTTCTTCCTCACCATCAATTTGGACTCACACAGGTGTAAAATTCCAGGTGGAGGCAGGTGGGGTGAACAGTGCACGCTGCATCATGTTACATTATGTTGAAATCATAAATTGACCCACAAATAATCAAAAAGGTACAAAATTGACCAGAAATGAAGAGAATGACGTGTCTTATACTGTTTCCTGTGAAAGGACCAGACCGGGTTTGGATGCTTGGATGTTTTTGTGAACTACAGACGTCTGTGGGTCCTCAGCCTGTGACGACCCACAGAAGCCGTTAACTCCTGTGGGTCATCACAGGCTGATAAATTAATCACATGCTCAAACACATTTGTACAGTCCAAAACATCCTGCTAAACTGCTTGTGACTTGTTTCCAGCGGTCTTCCAGGAACCAAACATCGAGCTAAGCCAGGCCTCAGCAACCTGCAGCACGGCGGGGGGCTATCCTGAACCTGAGGTGACGTGGCTCTCCACAGACGACCAGGGGAATGAAACCATCCTGGAGCCACTGGAAGTAAAGACTGATAATAACACCAGGAATGGAACATTCAGCGTCTTCAGCAAAGCCAACATCAGCGGATTAAAAACTGTAACGTGCAGAATTTGTAATCCCACCTCGGGCGAATGTCGGACAACAACTAAAGATGTCTCACGTGCCGGGACTTTTATTACAGGTACTTAAAAGCCAGTAATATCTCACTGTTAAAGTCACAAGGACCACGAAACACCAGCTCAGGTCACAGAGTGTAACTGCCAAACTTTATTTATTCTTATTGTACATTTTTATTAGATATAATAAACTTTACATTCATGTTAGATCTGATCTAATACCAGCTTGTGTAATGATGGAACCAGGGGTGTCCAACTCCAGGCCTCGAGGGCCGGTGTCCTGCAGGTTTTAGACGTGTCCAACGCAGCTGATTCAAATGGCTAAATGACCTCCTCAACATGTCCTGAAGTTCTCCAGAGGCCTGGTGAAGAACTACTCATGTGATTGAGGTGTGTCGACCCAGGGTGAGATCTAAAACCTGCAGGACACCGGCCCTCGAGGCCTGGAGTTGGACACCCCTGATGTAGACTCACTAACAATAACACCGATGTTCTCCTGTAGGGCATCAGGATAATCTGATCAAATGTTTCTAGAAGGCTCAGTCATCTTTGTTTCTTCTGCTGTGTCCTCGGAGCAGAACAAGCCTCTGCACACCGACAGACGTGATCAGTAAAACTAACACCACGCTCTTTTTATTGTGTTTTTTTAAAGGTGGCATCGCTGTCATCGTCATCATTACCGTCATCGTGGCGATTATCAGCATCGCTCTTTGTGTGTTCTGTCAATGTGAGTGATGATTGATATAAATGCTTCTGTGCTGAGTCAGTATTGTCTGAGTTACAGCCGAGTACAAAGACAGAAAACAGGAGTCACATCTGCAGGTTTCACTACGTTCTTAAAAAGCTTTTAGCTTCTGTGTTTTAGGTGAAAGTTTGCAGTCTGTCCGTACGTACTGCTCTGCTGCTCAGATCACTGGGCTCCTGACTGCAGCGCTGATGGTGTAACAGTCACCCAAGAGCAAGGCACCAGGAATCAGAGGCAGTATTTTAACCCTTTAACATCCACCAGGGTAGTGGTGCTTCATCTAGGGTGGGGGTTATTCAGCTTCCACCTCTTTTTACTGAACCTTTGCCTGTGTGCAGCAGGTTTCACAGAAAAACGTCTGATGTCCAGAATGGACGAGGCTTTAGTTGAAAAGTAAGATCCTCTAGTTTCTACAAGTCACATGTGGTTAAAACTAAACCCGGCTGTCGACAGCTTAGCTGTGACCTGCTGAGAGGTGGACTGGAGTTGTTTCCTTGGATTAGACAGAGGGGCAAGTCCAGGAAAGAGTCTGAGAGTTCATACATGAAGAACCTAAATGCTAATACACAAGCAGCCATTTCAACAAGTTTGCAGGTCCTGAAAAGAAAAAGACGCTTTTTCAAAGCTCTGTGTCCACAGCTTGAGTCAGCACAGTTAAGATTGGTTACTAGCTGTTATGAGCTGGTACTAGCTATTCACAGTGCAGCAACTAAAGCTAATTTGACAGTAGGGAGCAGGGACACAGGCAGAGTGCACCAGTGCAATCCAGTTTTATTTGTATTGCATCACAAAAGCAGTTGCCTCAGAGCAGCTGCTGGAGTACCTGAGAGATTCTGGGAGAGAGAAGATGTGGAAGGTAGACGCACCTGTTCAGGTCCAACAGTCTGTCACACAAAGTGTTAGGAAACAGTAAAAGTGTTTGTGAGCCTGAATGTGACACTGGTTGAGAGAACTTTCCTACCTTCTGCTTTCAGACACAATCAAATTCTCCCATAAACACAGTTTGTTGGATGTTTAGGAAAATGTTGGTCTTCAGTGTTCAAATCTCTTCTTTCCTGTTAATGAAAAACTTTCTTTTGTTGAAGTAAATGGAAGAAGAACCTCCACAGGATGAAGGTCTTTCTGTTTGACTGTGGACGTTAGAGGAACTCACATTTTTGGACATGAACACCAACGTGAACGCGGATGCTGGAGCCTTATTTTTTTATTTATCGTCTCTTATTGACAGTATGACATCTTAATGAACACTGACAGGTCCGGCTCCACACTGAGCAGGACGCCGGGTCCTTCTGAATCAGCTGACTCTCTTTTTACCATAACTTTAGAGGAGTAATAAGAGAAGCCACGCAACACTTTACTTCATGCTATAAATTTTTAAAGTGGCAGATTGCAGCCGACTTGTTTTCTGTCAGGAGTCGTTGGGAGAATGGAGCAGGAAGCATGATCAGGAGGAGGAAGGACCGCCCACCGTGCGCTCGGCTGTTTGTTTGGACTGAAACAGGAAGTGATCGGGTTTTGGAAGCGGTCTGCTGGGACTGAGTAATAAAGACTGGACTGCGCAGTGACCAACATCCATGTTATGACTGTTTCTGCAGGACACGTCCTTTTCTAAAGTCCGCCCTTTACCCAGAGTTTATGACTGACATCTTCTTATTACAGCCAGAAGAAAGTCGGCCCGTCTAATGCTGTGCTTCCCGTATTAGTCATTAGCAGTGTTGGACAAGTTACTTTGAAAAAATAATTAATTATAGTTACTAGTTACTTCTTCAAAAAAGTAACTGACTTAGTAACTGAGTTACCAGATTCTAAAAGTAATTAATTACTTGAAAAGTAACTATTGTGTTACTTTAAAAAAACGTTTAACCCTCTGGGGTCCAGGGTATATTGTCCATTTTTAACTACTTTTGATGTTTCCTCCACATTTCACTTTAAAAACTGTTTATTTGTCTTGTTTGGTCTCATTCTTTTCAGCACAACCTCACGTGTCTGAATCTACAGTCATGTTTTCTTTTGACATACTGTATTAACACAATTGATCTAAAATCAGACAACAAACATAAAATTTGAGTAAAAGTTATATTTTTTACTGTAACAACCACAAACATGTTTAATGAATCATATTTCATAACTTTAAATGCAAATATAAATTGTCAATTTTAAAATCATGCACAAGTTTTGCAAACAACAAAGTTATTTGCAGCCATTTACCTTTTACCCTTTTTTAATAACCATTTCAAACTGTTTACAGAACAATCAGCTGTTCTTCAATAAGATGCCACAAATTATTTGTGCCACTGCAAATATTTCTGTCCACTATAAAGGAAACATCACAGCCTGATACCTGCAGGTCTGACAGCAGCAGGTGTGTCGCTGCTGTTTCTACCTGGAGACAGCAGTCGCCTCATTGTTCTGACACACAACACAACACTACACACAACACACTAACTACACAAGACAACACACTAACTACACAAGACAACACACTAACTACACAAGACAACACATAACTACACAAGACAACACACTAACTACACAAGACACACACTAACTACACAAGACAACACACTAACTACACAAGACAACACACTAACTACACAAGACAACACACTAACTACACAAGACAACACACACTACACAAGACAACACATTAACTACACAAGACAACACACTAACTACACAAGACAACACACTAACTACACAAGACAACACACTAACTACACAAGACAACACACTAACTACACAAGACAACACATTAACTACACAAGACAACACACTAACTACACAAGACAACACACACAAGACAACACATTAACTACACAAGACAACACACTAACTACACAAGACAACACACTAACTACACAAGACAACACATTAACTACACAAGACAACACATTAACTACACAAGACACACACATTAACTACACAAGACACACACTAACTACACAAGACAACACACTAATAACTACACAAGACAACACACTAACTACACAAGACAACACACTAACTACACAAGACAACACATAACTACACAAGACAACACACTAACTACACAAGACAACACACTAACTACACAAGACAACACACTAACTACACAAGACAACACACTAACTACACAAGACAGCACACTAACTACACAAGACAACACACTAACTACACAAGACAACACATTAACTACACAAGACAACACTAACTACACAAGACACACACTAACTACACAAGACAACACATTAACTACACAAGACAACACATTAACTACACAAGACAACACACTAACTACACAAGACAACACACTAACTACACAAGACAACACATTAACTACACAAGACAACACACTAACTACACAAGACAACACACTAACTACACAAGACAACACACTAACTACACAAGACAACACACTAACTACACAAGACAACACACTAACTACACAAGACACACACTAACTACACAAGACAACACACTAACTACACAAGACAACACACTAACTACACAAGACAACACATTAACTACACAAGACAGCACACTAACTACACAAGACAACACACTAACTACACAAGACAACACACTAACTACACAAGACACACACTAACTACACAAGACAACACACTAACTACACAAGACAACACACTAACTACACAAGACAACACATAACTACACAAGACAGACACACTAACTACACAAGACAACACACTAACTACACAAGACACACACTAACTACACAAGACAACACACTAACTACACAAGACACACATAACTACACAAGACAACACACTAACTACACAAGACAACACATTAACTACACAAGACAACACATTAACTACACAAGACAACACATTAACTACACAAGACAACACATTAACTACACAAGACAGCACACTAACTACACAAGACAGCACACTAACTACACAAGACAGCACACTAACTACACAAGACAGCACACTAACTACACAAGACAGCACACTAACTACACAAGACAGCACACTAACTACACAAGACAGCACACTAACTACACAAGACAACACATCTAACTACACAAGACAACACATTAACTACACAAGACAGACACATTAACTACACAAGACAGCACATTAACTACACAAGACACACTAACTACACAAGACAGCACACTAACTACACAAGACAGCACACTAACTACACAAGACAGCACACTAACTACACAAGACAGCACACTAACTACACAAGACAGCACACTAACTACACAAGACAGCACACTAACTACACAAGACAGCACACTAACTACACAAGACACACACTAACTACACAAGACAACACTAACTACACAAGACAACACACTAACTACACAAGACAACACACTAACTACACAAGACAACACACTAACTACACAAGACAACACACTAACTACACAAGACAACACACTAACTACACAAGACAACACACTAACTACACAAGACAACACATTAACTACACAAGACAACACACTAACTACTACACAGGGAGCGCAGCTGCTTAAAGCTGCAGCGCCCAGATGACTTACAGCTACTTCCTGCAACTGATATAAGATGCAGTAAACTGAACACAGCTTCAACCGCCTGTTTGTTGAAAAATAGTAACGGACCGCATTTTCTTGTTAGTAACTGTAACGGTGTTGTAACGATAGGGATAGTAATTAGTTGATACGTCGTTACTAAAAAAAGTAACGCCGTTACTTGTAATGCTGTTTATTCCCATCACTGAGTCATTTACAGGTATTTTTCTGTATTCTTCAACTATGCAATGCATTGTGGGAGCAAGAACCCGAAAAGGAGGGCAAAATAAGACGCAAGAGCAGACATTAGACTTTTTTAAGGCTTCATTCTGGTTTTGACTCTGAGTTGGAGAAGCTGCCTTCACAATTTCTGTGGTAAATATCAAAACTTTAGATTTTTTTTATTAGATAATGTTTTTCAAAACACTCAGTGATTTTGTTTAGAAAGAATTGTTAATTTATTTGTTAAATGGTGTCCACTGTATCCAGATAAGTCAGGAATATGTTGCTGACTTACTTTGAAAAGAGTCGTTATTTAGGTTTAACATGACATAAACTTTCCATTTTAGTTAATTATCTTTCGCTATGATACTCGGTTTGGCTCCAGTGGCTGGAGCAGTTTTTAAACCACTGGTCTGTAGGCCCTGGGACCATAATGGTCCTTTAGTTTTCAGGTACAAGCCATTTGCACTGTGTTGAATAGAATATAGCCAAATTCTCTAAAAAAAAGTTTGGCATAATTTCATTTCAAAATTCAAGTCTGACTTCCTTAAATTAGCTTCAGTGGCTAAGCTAACGATACACATCCTCTTAGAGCCCTAGGGACCATTTTTGGTCCCCATTGACTTCCATTATAAACGCTATTTTTCACTGCAGAATTATTACCGTTAATGTCTTGGTGATTACTTATGTGTCCGTTTCGTTTTGGTCTATGAGCCTTAGAGTTGTAATTTTTTTATTTGTCCACCGGGTGGCGCCCTTGCTCCACATTTGATCCCTGCTGGAAAACAGCGGGCTGCTTGGACAGACCTGCGGAAAATGAAGCCTCATTTCCGGCGTGCAGCAGCGGCTTCGCCCGCTGATCGGGCGGGACCATTTTTTGGTCCCTAGGACCATGAGAGGGTGCATTTATCTTTTTTAGTCAACAGGAAATGACGTATTTGTTGTCACGTGGTATCGGACGTGTGGGCTGGAAAAAGCAGTCCCCGGTGATCGTGCCCCGGTGATCGTCGCGACTTACCCCGGCAACATGCACCTATTTCGGCCTAGAGGAGGAGCATTTGCCGCCTGGAGACCATTTTCTGGTCCTGAAAAAAAAAATAAAAGGCAATCGAAATGACTGTTGGTGCCAATCTTTAGTCCATCTAAAGGCCTAATTATAATAACAAACAAATATTACTTCAAATGTTTTTTTTGGAAAATATTTAGTTTTTTGTTTTTTGGGGCTAAAAACAGGGCACTCATGTAATAAAACTGGGATTTAAAGGGTTAAAACAACGAAAATATAATTAAAACTTTATATGAATATTTCAGGGAGAAGTAGTTTTAAAAGACTGACCAATTTAAATTGGAAAAAAATATGAATATATAATCTTTTTATTGCACTTTTGGGGCGGGACCATTTATGGTCCCCAGGGCTCTAAAGGGGTGCATTTTTAAAGGGCCAGACAGGGGTTTTAAGTCTGAGGTCATTTGCTGTTTCTCCATCCAAACTCCGCTTCTGGTCCCAACATCAAACGATCACTGAGAGTTAAAAACTGTCTAAATTCTTTCATCTTTAATGAAATGATCAGTGTAACAATTACATACAACTACAATTACATACAACTACAAATACAATTACAACAATATTCTTTTATTGTCACGACTGTATTTGAAGCTATTTTTATGTTTGTATGATACCTGATTTATATGGAATATGGCTGAAGTAAACTAAAGCCTAAAATACTTAGTCAGTCATTTGTTTAATAGTAATTTAACATATATAATTCACATATAAAACTATGAATTGTAATTTTAAATGGTTTAAAAGCAGGTAGAGCCACGGTCGCCCCATAACTGGGAAAAGTGAAAACTTCATGGTTCTACTGATGTATAGAGAGGAAGAAATAATTTTAGGACTATAATAACTTCCATAATAATACTTATGCTCCACGGTTGCTTTTACTGTACACTTTAAAGGGTTTCAGGCAAAGTTACACAAACTCTCGTTTTAGCCTCAGACTATCCTGGCTGGTGCTAGCAAATGCTAATGTTAGCCTCTGATTTAGGCTGCTAAAGTACAGACTTTTAGCTAGCTGACCAGGATAGACTAATTTGGTGGTTAACAGACTGAAGTCCAACTTTTGTTGAAAGTTTACCCACATGGAAAAGATAAATATAACTCTTATAAAGTTTGTATCTGTCCTGTGTGAAACTTGTATGAAAAGCATACAAGAGTGAAAACAGATATAAGACCCCTTGAAAAATTATATAAATGAAACTTGTGTGTTTTGGATACTAAAACAATAAATGAAAGTAATGAGAAAGTGGCCACTTTCATGAGTAAATCATGTAAGTTTTTACTGTTTCTTTTCCATGTGGGTTATGTAGTGCTGAGCGTGTCATTTCTGGTATTGTGGGATATTTTTGTGACCTCGTTGAGCTAATGTGGTTAAATCATAACTATATCTTGATTGAAGCATAATATAA
The DNA here is from genome assembly GCF_018398535.1 of Haplochromis burtoni. Classification (NCBI taxonomy): domain Eukaryota; kingdom Metazoa; phylum Chordata; class Actinopteri; order Cichliformes; family Cichlidae; genus Haplochromis; species Haplochromis burtoni. The sequence goes on from NW_024582435.1 coordinate 2,270,148, forward strand.
GCGCTGTGCTGGTGTGCAGGGCTGTGATATGCCTTATGGGGATGCTGCTAAAATATATAATTGTCTATATCACACTTTTAGCCTAATAATGAGCAGAGATATTTGCATGTCTTCCTTCAGATCCTTAGAGATTATTTGAGAAGTGGATCATCAGCTTTTACTAAATGAAACACCTTTTACCTGTAAGCCTGGTTTAGTAACCTGTCCTAATAAATTTGTGTTGTATTTCTTATAAGGGGCAAAGTGGTGTCAGCCCTGCGCTGAGAGGGCTGTGCTCATCCATCCGCCCTGTTCTAACAAAGACACGTTTCAGGAACACCTGTAGTTCCCTTTTATTCATATAGCATCAGTGAACAAACACACGTGTTACTGTAAGGTGAAGACCCCACAGAGTTAATGCAGGACAAACGTTCACTCGGATTCATTGATGAAGTGAATGCAGGACTACATGTGTGTCCTTCTCATGAGTGGACACACATGGATGTGAACCACGCGTGTTTGGCTGAGCCAAACAACCGCAGCAGTGATTCGAACCTAAAGTACTCTGGATACTGTTACTGTACAAATACTATTACATGTTTGTTGGTCAGGTGTCCTGTAGGAAGAAAACACGTGAATGTGCATGAACGCGTTTACATGAGGACAAAGTGACTTCAAGGGAAATACAAATCTTCACATTTTGATGTCTGTCAGTTATTTTGTTCATGAATCGGCTGTTTAGTCGTTCTAGGATGAGATGGATGCTGTCATCATATTTTAGGATAGTTTTTAAGGTGAAGAGAGTAAAAGAATATTTCACTTTAAACGTGCCGATGTTGTTGTGGACTAAGCTCAGATAATTATAGGTTGTAACTGCATAGTATGGTTAAGGATATAAACATTAAGTCTAAGCTCTTCCTCTCCTGTCCGTCTTTCTGATCTTTCTCCATCTCTGAGTGAACGTAGCTCTCACCTTTAGCTTTAGCACACACTGTGAGACACACTGTGAGACACACTGTGAGACACACTGTGAGACACACTGTGTGTTTGCTGATGTTTGTTGAGCCGATAGAAACGTTGGAGAAACATCCTTGATGCTCTTTCCTCTTCTGTAGAAACTAGAAGCTGACGACATACGTACGCCCGCTTTAACCCAGAGTATAAACACTATAAATGATACCGTTGAACCAAAAGTAATGAGTCTGTTTTGAAAAGTCAAGGAGTAGAAAGTAGTGTTAACATGTAGGCAGTAAAAAGTTGTCAGAAAATACTGAAGTCCAGATACCTTCTACGTAAGTACAGTAACAAGATCCTTCAGTTTATCTTCACAGAGGGAGAAATGTTAAAGCTCAGAAATCTGTTTCAAGCAAGAATTACAAATACTGAGCATAACGAGGTACAGCCCATCATGTGAAGTTCTAAATTAAATAATGCCACAGAGATGAAGCTGGTCTTTAGAGTCTTGGTCTCACTCTGAATCTTAATGCAGGCTTCATCTGTGGTCATCCTGCCTCGATGGCAGAAGAGCTGACCTCAGAGCTGTGCTTCTCCTGAGCTTTCTCTTTGGCTGTCTGCCCCTGAATGGAAGGACAACGTTCCTGCATTGAGGTACAGCAGAGCAGCAGTGTTTGGTTTAACACACGTATCCCCGACAAAGTCCTGCCAGTACTGGTCAGCCCGTGTGCAGCGCCACCTTCCTGTACAGCACTAGCACACACCTCCATTCTCTGCTAGCAAAGCACCGTTGGAAAGATAAGCAGCTGACGGCTCAGGGCTGTCTGGCCTCCGTTGTCTCTGTTGGTGATCTAGAGCAAAAGAAAAATGTGTCAGTCACAAACCAGGACAGCAGGGGGCGCTCGCCAACTTTTGTTCAGTGTTAATGATGCTGCTGTGACACTAAGAGCACTCTGGCTAACGTGTGCGCAACAGTTTTTGTAATAAATTAAAATTTTGATGTTTACATATTAATATCAGCTGTCCATAATTATTGTTCGACACGAAATCAGATAATTGTATCTGCTAAAACTGTAAAAGAACAACATTCAGAAGCTTACTTACATTTCTTGTAGCCAAAGGCTGCGAGTACTATCAGTACTACAAGTACGATGGCTACTATAAATACTCCAATCCCAGCCGTTTCAGCCACAGGCAGACCTTCAACTGTAAATAAGCAGATTATGTTGCATTTGTGGGTGATGCACAAAGTTATTGTGACTGCATGGATCATGAATGTAGTGGAAATGTAGTATAAATGTAAAGTCATAAATAGTAGCTTCAGTTTATTTGGTGTGTAAGTAAGTTAGCTGTGATGTGACAGTAATGGACAACAAATAAAACTGCAGCTGATCAGCAGCTCTGCTCATTTCAGCAATGCAAGTTGTCAGCTGGATGCTGATTAATGGTGATGTAACCCTCTGTGTACCTGCAGGCAGGGCTGCAGTTGCTCCCACAGTCTTGTTAGAAGTTGGGTTGTAAACGTTGCAGGTCACCGTCTTTGACCCCGTGATGTTGGCTGTGCTGATGACGCTGTAGGTGCCGTCTTCCTCCTTGTGGATCTGCAGGGTCAGAACATCAGGTGGTTCCAGTGCACGTTCATGTCCTTCGTGGTCGGTGGAAATCCATGCCAGTTCAGGTTCAGGAAAGCCCCCCTGTGTTATGCAAGTTGCTGTCATCTTCTTTTGGTTGATCTCGATGTTTGGCTCCTTAAAATTAGCTGTAAATATTGTAAATATGTATTAATGACATATATAAGATAACAAGTTTGATGTGCTGTAAAATGACGCAGATACCAACCTGCTACATGAACCATGGTTTGGCAGAGTTTGTCCTTGATTTCTCTTGCGTGGTTGAAAACGACTTTAAGGGACTTCAGGTTGTCTTCATGCATCAGCGGATCGATGATAAGGGACAAGTTTCCAGATCGTAACTGATCAGGAAAGATTTTGGTTCTGTTTTTAAATGGCAAGCTTTGATGTTCCAAATCCTCCTTTCCATTCCTGTAATAGTGGAGCATTTCAGTATTGTTTTGGTTCTGCCAATAAATGCTGACTTTCTGTGGATCAAACTGTTTGCTGAGTGTGCACTGCCAGAGTAATGGCTCTCCTCTGGTTCCATTAGTTTCAGAGGAAGCTGCCACCAGTGGGAACCCATAGAGAGCTGCAACGAAACAGACAAAGGTTCAGTCAGAACGAACAGGAAACCATAACCGCCATTCATCATAGTCGCTCCTTTGGCAGTCTGAAATCATGCAACCTGTCAGCCGTCCAACTATTAATGAAAATTATAACAAAGTTTTCAAAACAAACGTGGTAATAGTGGGACAATACAGAGGCAACAAGGCGCTAACGATGTGGAAACAATACGTTAATTTCTAAAGCACCAACCCAGTAAGACACTGTATGACCAGCGAGCTCAGATGAGCATGTTCTGTTGACATCTTTGTAACTGGATAAAAACCAGAAACTGAAGGTAATGATGTGTGCACAAATACTTATGAGGCAACACCAGTTAGTAATGGTGCACTAATGTACGTGTAACAACACAGGGGTGTAATTTCCAATAATCAGACCCAGCCAATACCCCCCCCCCCAATAAAATTATGAATTATCTTGCATGAGTAGGCTATTGAATTTATTTACTCATTTCAGTTATTATCATCAAAATAGTTGCATGTTTAATCATCCGGGAATTTACCCAGATTTATTTATTTATTTAGACAGACATCTTACCCCCCACCCAATGCTCAGCACAAAGTTACACCCATGTACAACACAACAAACCTGTTCATAACATGGTAACAGCCATGAATAATAGTTTTCATTTAACAATTTTGTGGAAAGATTCAGAAATCATAGTATAATGAACAGCAGTACACGGAGAACTGCAGTATATCAGTAACGTGTTTTATGATTATTTCATTTTCATGATTTTATTAACTCTAACAAACGTAATAGATCACAGTGTGAGCAGTTTGTCACATTCAATAAATTTCATTGAACAAAAAATGAATGAATGTTTGTTTGATTGGTTAACTGTATCTTTAAGAAGCAGGCGCCGCGCTTTAATACATCTGTAGTTCCCACTATCACACACAGCATAGTGCTGTGGAAACGTCACAGCTTCCTCTCGTACTGACACACAGAACAACCAACCAAACAAAGTTATAATTTAATTATTTAATAATAAATAAATAATTATTAATAACCACGTTTTTTTAAGCTACAGCCTGTTAGCAGCAGCTAGCTCCAGGCCACTGAAAGGTCGCAAGCAGAATGGCTGAATTATCACCTCACTGCTTCACGCTGACGGATTTATGAAAGTAAAAGTGCAATAAAGTCAAAATCAGACCTACCAAAGAAGAAATAAAAGCTTTTCTTTGCCATCGTGAACGAAAACCCACTGGTTTGTCTCAACACGGCTGCCTGCCTGGCCACACTTGATGCCTATGACGTTTCTGCCACTACGTTTACATCACGCTTGCTCCGCCCTCTCAGGGCGGGCCTGATGCAAAACTTCGACTGCTGGGATTTTGTGGTCAGACACCATCTCCAGCTATGAGACAGATGTCGACTCTGATCTGCTTCATTTCTCTTTCATTAAACCTGTCAGCGCTCTGAAAGAGGTGTAGGTGTTGTTATAAGGCTGTTATTAACCCGTAATTACATTTGTCAGATTTCACCAACAGATTATTTTTTTCACTTGAAAATGTCAAAGAATACTTTAGATCTTTAGGTTCAATAACTAAATCACTGAAAAAGCAGCTTAGGTGTGTGTGTGTGTATGTTGGGATGCCAGGTTGGTGGTAATGCTCCCTCTGTGGGTTTCCTGTCAACGTTTTGTTGCTCTATTACTGCCTGACTTGAAGTTCTTTCTTTTGTAAATAAAAACCTGAGAGACAAAACTCTGTATTAATAAAAGTTTGCTGTTCCTCCAACCGTCTGTAGTACAAGCTGTTAAAGAGCAAGAACAAGAGGGACTCTGCCTACCTGCTGCAGTAAGTCTGTCCTCTTTGATGGGTAAAGCTGACGTAGCTCCTCTAATATTTTCTGTTGTTCTTAAATTCAAGTTTACATGAACTGCACGAGTTAATCACACAGTGTAGAAACTGCTGTGCTTCTGTTTCAGTCGCTCCCTATAAGAGGAAGTGTTGCAGCCACTCCTTCATGCAAACAATGTGAACAGACTGGTACGTCAACTTTGTGTGTTTAATTTAAAAAAGAAAAGGTGCCTTATTCTCTGCATGTTTAAGTCAGTCTGAGGTGACTTGTTTGCCTTGCAGCAGTTTGAAGGCTTCTCTAGAATGAGAAGACGGGTTCAGCACGGGTTGGGGAGGGGGGCACCGTGTCATCAGACTGAACCAAAGCCAGGGTCTAACTGGTTAACTGGACTGTGGTTGGTCAGTGTTGCTTGGTGATGGAGCAGAGAAATTAAAACGATGCTTTAAGGAGTTCGTGAACTCAGAGCGAGGGGGAATTCAGATATTACAGTGAGGGAAAAATTCACTTCCTCCTGCTAAATTTGTAAGTTTGTTCACTTCCAAAGAAACGAACAGTCTCTAATTTTAGTGTATGTTTTATTTGAATAAGACAAAATAACATGACAGCTCTTTGGTCTTTCCCGAGGGACTGTACTGGGTCCTGTTGTTGTTGTTGTTGAAGTGTGGCTGGCAGCTGCAAGGCTGCAGCCAAGTGCGTTGGAGTGTACAGCAACTGGAAATAAAGACATGTATTCTGAATGTGTTACAATGTGGTTGGGTCCAACATGCATCTACAGTGGTGCTGATAGCCAGGAGTGTGGCGTGGTGGAACCAACACGGGGCCAGCCAGTGGGACCAGCTGCAGGACCGGTCTAAGCACCGGATGCAGCTAATAGAAAGTCTGTCAGCTCCCCATGGAAGTGGCCGGTCTCTACGGTGAGGCCTGCATCGACACTGCCTACCTGTGCACCCATACCCACTCCTCCAGTGGGAGCAGGTAGTGGCCGGCAGGTTCCTGTTCCCAGAGGAGGGCGGCTGTGGTCGGGTCCGTCATGCTTCTGTACAGCCTTCCTGAAAGCTTTCTGACAATAATAGGAGGCAAAAAGAGTTCTGACAGTCTTTTCTTCTGGATCAGGTCATTTTGCTGTGTGTGTGTTTGTGCATGTGTGTGTGTCTGTGTGTTAAAGTGTGCAGTGAGTGAGTTTGTGTCTATAAGCATTTAAAATGAAGAAAAACGTATCAGCGTTTGTAACAGCAGTCTGGCGAGGAAGGAGCGGCTAGCCGGTCCAGCGGGCATGTGGTGTGGAGGTTAGCCGGATAACACGGAGCCAGTCGGTTAAATCCAATAACAGACCTTTATTCGCCGTCAGCAACATTACACTTTATAAGCCAGGTCTCCTCGGCTGTACTCGTCCGAACCTACACGTGCGGGGATTCGTACCGCCAGCGCCAGCTTGTCACAACAGTAAGTAAGGTGTTTTCTTGGAGCATGGAACATGAGCAGCATGGAATGGCTGCCGCTAACAACTCACACACCCACTAGGAGACCCCCATAGCTACTACAATAGTTGGGCAACCCCCCCTAGTGGTGCTATAACCCAAAAGGTTTGTTACACGTTATGAAGTTTGCCCTGTGCTTTGATGCTGCTGAAAACAAACGTTATGATCAGGGATGTCAAACATTAGGTTCGGGGCCAGAATTGGTCCGACAAAGACTCCGATCTGTCCCGCTGGACGGATTTGGGAAATATGATGCTGGACAAAGAGTTTTGTACTTACATATCAAACAAATCTTACATCTCTTCTAATAATAATGATAATAATAATAATACAATTTATTTAATAAATCGCCTTTCAAAACACTCAAGGACACTGTACACAATCAATAACAACAACAAACATAACAATTTACAAAATAATAAGGATAAAACGTTGAGCAAATAAATGAAAGTATCAGGATGGAAAAATGTATGTGGAATAGACTAATGTGAACAGGTGAGTTTTGAGTCTGGACTTAAAAAGAGGGAGGGAAGTGATGTTTCTTATCTCAGAAGGAAGAGAGTTCGAAAGACGGGGGGCAGAGCAGCAGAAAGCCACGGTGGCTAGCTGGGGGGAAGGGATGGTGATCTGAACCAGGTCAATGAGGTATAAAGGCGAGATATGGATAGCCTTGAATGACATCGGTGGTGTCAGACTGAACAACAGTGTTAGCCGCCCTGGGCAGGCCGGCTAAAACACTGTGGTCAGCAGTCCTGTCGAAGCTCCGTGGGGAATGACGAGAGGTGGAGCAAAAGGATTGTATTGGTTTAGAGTTGTCATGATGAAACGTCTTGATGCTCAATCAGCCAAGTAAGTAAATCTCCAAAAGTTGATTCTGTTCATCTGGACGTTTTCAGCGGGAGAAACGTTTTGTCACTCATCCAGGTGACGTCTTCAGACTCAGCTGACTGCAGGTCTCAATCTTATCAACAGGACATTTGCATAATGACTGAAACCAGCCCACTGAAGGAACAATGGGCTGGGAGGTCAGTTCCTTCATCATAATTATGCAAATGAGTCCCATTCACAGAGAGTTGGGGAATGGCTGCAATCACAGCATGTAAGATGGTGACAGATGGACCCTTAGGCCCCTCCTCAATTCAGAGATGGTCTTTCCCTTTTCACGTAAATGGCCTCCTTGACTCCGCCCTCAAACCAGCGTTCCTCCCTGTCCAGGATGTTACATCCTCATCATTGAAAGAGTGTCCAGTGGCCTGTAGGTGTGAATAGACTGCAGAGTCCTGGCCTGACGAGGTGGCTCTTCTGGGTTGTGCCGTCCTCTTAGCCAGAGGTTGTTTGGTTTCCCCAACGTATAAATCCTGGTAATCCTCCTGCACTTACCAGCGTACACTCTGTTACTCTGTTTGTGTCGGGGACCCGATCCTTGGGGTGGACCAGTTTTTGGCGCAGCGTGTTTTGGGGTTTAAAAGCCACAGAGACCCGGTGTTTAGAAAAAATGCGTCTCAGCTGCTCCGATACTCCTGACACGTACGGGATCACTACAGGTTTTTGCTTGGGCAGCGGTTGTCCTTCTCTCCTGGATCGGCTGGAGCTTTCTTT